>NC_133492.1:7668007-7708925 GCF_025370935.1 Choristoneura fumiferana
GAAATGGCTTTAAAATTAATTAAATCAATATTTTTCTCTGATTATTAGAATTTAATAGAAAAAAACAACAAATACTCGCTGAAAGTATGATATTCCATCGGATTTGTTCCGTTTTCGCGAGTGATTTTTGCACTTTTTAAAGACGCACGTGGGCATCGTTACGCTTGCACTGACAACAACGTACTGAGAAAAAAGAAGGCCACATTTACCAAAGTGGCGCTCATTTGGTTTGGACATATTCGACGCGCGACTGTGGATCTACAGTTTAATACATCAGTGGATATTACAGTAAACGTTAATGCTGAGCTTACCCAGCAGCAGCAGGTCGGTCTCGATCTCCTCGTAGATGGCGTCCAGCTGCTCGTCGCGGTCGTGCAGCGCGAGCGCGGCCACCTGGTGCCGCCGCTTCCACTCCGCGAAGCCGCGCTCCTCCAGCGGCCCCACGCCAGCGCCAGTGTCCGCAAGCCTTCACCCGCGAATTTCTATTCACACCAAACAATAATCCATCATGAACGGGGACTCTTCGTAAGCAGTTTTCGCTAAAAGCGAAAAAACGCTGCTACTGGTCAAGTGAGTAGCACGCGGCGATATGTGGTCGCGAATATGTTAAATGATATTGATCTAATCAGTCAGCCATTTGCATGCACGACGGTCGGTGACCAGCGTTCGTAGTTCGCGAATAACGCGGCCAATTCACGTATTCCTAGGAAGGTGATCCTCGGCCATAACTTCATTTACATAATTCAACCGTGCTCTTTGTAACTGTCGGTTAGATTTTCGCGGCCCCTTCGGACGTAATATGTACCCGTAAAAACACCGATCAGACACTACGAATAGCATAGCTAAGAATAAGAAGCTAGTTTACTTACATTTAAATGCTCCTGTGTTTGTGTTTTCACCCTCGTCTGGTTTGATTTTAACCTCTCATATATTACATTATCAGCACCTTTTGTATATAACCTAATTTCACCATCCTTCCTCAATATCACGGACATTCTTTTCCTAACATTATTAAAATCTAATATACACAACAATTCGTACACCTGTAACAAAAAAAAACCAGAATCAATACTTATAATATTATATGTATACAGAAAACATTTTACCATAAAAAAAAATCTATCTCACCTCTGTTTCACCCATTACTTCTATAGTAATACTATTAGGCGCGCGTTCTCTGAACACGAAACCGAAATTTCTAGCCGCGGACACCAATGCCGACTCATCTGGTGATTGGGCCTAAAACACAACAACCATCATCAAATGGGTTCTTCACCTGCCACACATGAGTTATCCCGAGTATAGTTCACCAACCTGATATTCGAGTCGTCCATTCTTTTGGTCGGGCATGACGGTGTGGCAGAGCGCCAGCAGACGGAAGAAGTCGTGGACGTGTTGGTCGCCGCTGCGCACCGCGTCGAGTAAAGTGCCGTCAAAGAACTTGAACTCGGCCTCATGCTCCGGATTAAACGAGAAGTCCAACGGCTGTATTCTCTGCGGGAAGGCCACATCGTAACGCACAGGACTCGCCGCCTTCATGCACACAACGTTAGCGACCAGCTGACATTATCGTGCGCCAAGTCTTACACCAAACGTTAAACAAATCTACGTTCAACTTCTTTTATTATAAACATGATACGTGCTTGCTTGATTAGTGACTAACGTTAGGGGAAACTTACTTCGGAACCGCAATTAATCGTTTAATGACATAGTTATAGAGGGAAGGCGGTTTACGAGAATTGTAATAAAGTTTATGTCGATCGCGGAGATCGTTTAACGTATATTTGTTTACCCATTAAACCGGCTCCAAACGTTGAGCCGCAGGCGGTACGGTGCAACCTAATCCCCGATATCAAAGGACAGGCACGACAGTTTTACAGCTCAGCGAGACTCCGACTAACAAAGTGTGGAGCCGATTTTACTGAATGCATACAGATTAAATCGTAAATCAAATCAAAGCGTTCTACAAATCCAACACGATGCAAAGCCCCGCATGCAACACAAACAGAAACAACTATTTACACATTCACAAACAGAGTTACGGTATCTGGTCAGGCGGGTTCAGTTAGTTTGATTAGTTCGTACAAGAGGCTAGCCTATACATATAGTTTACGTGTTCTGTGAGGTTTTGGAAGTGGATTCTGACACCTAACTAAAATACTTTTTAATGGTATTAAATACTGTAATTATAGAAATTGATAGATGTTAGCCTAAAAACCATTCCACAAAAGAAATAGAAGAACGACTATACTCATGATTTGTGGTGTGGATAGTAAGAATACTGATGTTCCTTGCTCAAATAACGAATATTGAACTATTCTACTAATTCAATTATATTTTGTAGTTTGATTTAGTTATTTGAGCAAGTCCAACGAAAAACAGGCCCAATACTGAGAAGGTATCACTGTCAAGTGTTTCTGTCAGTGTTTTTAAGACTTCAGGAAGATGTCACAGCCATGTATGGAAATGCCAGAGGCGAGGGAAAACAACAACAGTCAGCTCGGCCCAAACAAAGCTCGAACGGTAAATGCCGATACAAGTCAGTTAAATTATAACTAGTATTCAGAGCCAGGTGTGACTTCCGCTGCTTTTACTACTAATATATGCATTGCAACGGTTATCGTTAACTATAATTATATGTATTGAGTCTGAGGGCCACTTTCTAAAGAACCACGTGTATCGTTTTTGATTGCACACGTGACTCTGTATGCGATCAGAACTTCCAAAAGAGTCGATAGTTTAAATAAAAATATATAAAAACATTTGAATTCGTTTCTATTTTGGCGATTGATGTAGCAATGTGACTAATATAGTACGTATTCAGTAAGGCCATTGATAAGATTGCCACACGCCTTGCATCGGATCGTCTTAGTTAGACACAACATTATGTATTTTATCAACACTGGACAGCGAGTCATTCGATGCGTCAAGTTAGCTATTAGAGATAGTCTAGGGCAACATGGCACGCCCTCCTATTTTAGGCTATATTTTTAAATAGTATTACAAAAATATTACTCGATGAAGCATCACTATGTTATCCATCCTAATTTGCGGAACAATTGTTTCACATGATTTTTATAACAAAAAAAAAACTTTTGAATAGAAACGGGGAACTTTAAACAAATTGTAATATTTTAAGCCTTACGTGACATGTTATCGTAGACGATCTCGCGTCTATCGAGCCAGCAAAGGACTCGCGTTAGCTGCCAGCACACAGAAGGCGACCAAAAGCGATAACGACTATTACAATCGAATCTTATGATAGCACAACACACTGGTTGAGTATACCAGGGTAAATATTGATTCATAGTAGATATTCAAAACCAGATAAGTATTATCATCTGCCACAGCAGCCGTTTCTGTGCTAGCAGCTGGAAGCTTTGAAGATTGACGGCTGGCATTGTTGTTATGGGTGTTTGTGTGTGTATATGTGAATGGATGGTAGGGGGGAGCGGTGTATGTGTGCGTACATGCGCGCGCTCCGGCTGGCGGCGCGCGCCGGCGTGGAGCGGCCGGCCTCGTGCTCCTGGTCCAAGAGGCGCGCGCGCGACGCCGAGCCCGCCGCCCGCGCGTCCGCCGCCGACCGCTGCCCGCACACAACTCACACTATTTATGCCGCCCTGGTACTTACAGACCGACCTCGACTACATTATCTCATATTAAACACTAATTAACGCTTTATTATACCCTAACCTGACGCCTAATTGTAATGAGCGCCGTTACGTTTCAGTTTAACAAGCGCGAGGCACTTTAGCTTGCGAACATGGCATACCAAACCCAGGCCCCTCGTTGCAGAGATTATAATGATTTAATAATTCGATGTTTCTCAAATTTAATTATCGTGAATTTAGCTAACACTAAACGCAACTGCATCGTGTGTCCATGCAAATAAGTGTAGAATCTCGTGAAAGGTGAATGGCAGACTGTAGTGTGGCTAATATTTAGTGAAAGATCGCACCTGTTGATGCGATCGTAAATGAACACAAATAATATCGCAAAACGTGTGCACACATGCACAAACTGGTATACGAAAACAAGAGTAAACTCAAACGATTCACATCGGTTACGTTCGGACAAAACATAATCCCAAAGCTAGACGGGACGAGGACAAAAACATTTCAAATCGCAATCTGTATCACTCAAAAATCAAACTTTTGTATGAATCTTTTCGATGTTTTACGCAATTCAAACTTCATGCAAAACAAAACTGTGAACGCTTAGGTCGTGCTGTTTTGCTGTGGTGTTGCAACAACTGAATGAATGCAACCTACATGCTGTGATTTCTAGGATGAAGTGCTAGTCTACGGTTTTATACTTGAGAGATAAACTATGTTCAATTCAATAAGAGAGTGAGCCGTGTTGCGCGTGATACCTCGTTTAGTTCGATAGCCTCGCCGGTACTCTCGTCGACCACGTCTCCGTAGCAGACGCCCGCTATCGAGCACTTATTGAATGTCATTATATTTTGCGTCAGAGTGCCCGTTTTGTCCGAGAAAATGTACTGGATCTGACCTAAAAACCAGAACATTTCAAAATATTTAAATTAGAAAATTATTCTTTAGAGTTGAATAAGATGTAATGACGTTTCAAATGCGTACCAAGCTCCTCGTTAAGCGTGGTCGTCCTCGCTTTGGCTGCGGTGCCGGTTTTTTCGTAATACATCTTCTCGTCCCAATTTATGAGGAAACTCTGCGCGAATCTTATAACCTGTAACAATAAAGGGTTGATAATAACCAATCGTGGTTAAGTAATTTTATATTGTTATTTGCTCATGTCTTATGATTAATTAATTATATATAGGTTACAATGTCATGTCATTAATGTCTAATTTTGACAAAATCACGCATAATTTTTTGCCGATGGGGCTGGCTGATTGCACTGTTTCGGGTCTAATAATAGTCTCGTGATATCGTCTCGGTTTAGTAAAGTCCGATCCGAGTCGAAAGTTTAGAAAATCGACTTAGGCGATTTTTTTACCTGCACAGTCAGTTATAATAAGTAAATGTAGTTTAAGGATTTTTAACAAGGAGTTTTTTTGTAGCTCATGGTTTTATGTATTTTAGAACTATTTCGGGCATCAACAGATGCACACCTAAAATTTTGTGAAACTGTATTGCCTACGTGAAAACAAAAGTTTTGATCCTTCGAACCGGATAAATAAAAAAATATATAGCTAATTACAGTCTCGAAAAGTTTAACATTTAAAAATCGATAACAAAAGCGTAACAGCACTCACTTCGACGGAAACGTATAGCGATATAGGCACCACTGTGTTCATGACAATCGCGTAGGAGAAGAACACGAGGAAGGCGATGACGACGGCGCCCGAGGCGGGCTCGGCCGGCACGAGCGTGTCCCACGGCAGATACGCCTGGAAGTGCCGCCCCACCAGCCACTCCCACACGCCGCACGCCACCGTGCAGAATACGCACATTGACAGCAGGAAGAACACTATCTGCAAAGCGATACCAAATAAACATTAAAGCTGGATCACGTTTTTTATAGTGCTGTTCATGTTAAACCGACCTGATAAAACTGCCAAGGACGATTTAATATATAAATATTATTTATCAGACGTGCGTGTGCATTCACGATTTCGGTCGGGTCCGATATAATACTGAATATATACTGCTTTGAATGAACAGCAAGACCCGACAGTAAAAAAGGTTAAAACTGTCGGTCCGACCTAATGTGAACCAGCTCTCTCACGTGCGTAGTATGCATTTATTACTCTTTCACGCTACAACGGCAAATTTGGGTGAAATTTAATATGCAGAATTGTTATAGAAAAATGAAACTTTTTACTATAATAAGATTCCATGGTAGTTCAGGAATCAAAATAAAGTCTAAGTAAAATTTTACACAGTTGTTCTTTACATAACGTAAATGAAGAACACACACACTGTAATTTTTGGGAATGCCTATACCCTCTTAATGCCCACAGTCCTTTATAAAGGACTTATTGTAATTTGAACATCATACTCTATCATAAATGACAAAGTTTGATGTTCATATAAAAAATTTTTGAATGCAAACGTTTCAGTAAGTGTAACCTATTGTGTTGGTGTCCACTATACTTTAATGGTTTACGTAACTAACTAAATGTAAATAAAACAACGTCAATTGGGATGTCCCAATTTTTGACAACGTATAATAAATCGAAAACCGTTTGGAGAAATAGGCTTTGTGAATCGTTTTCAGAAATCCTTTCAGAAATCACTTTATACAACGATCAACGTGTCATAAACCAGTGTAAATAATTCGTCATGTTATGTTTATTAAACTTGAAAAAAAAACATAGGTACATAATAAAATAACATGAATAATTGAACATGAGAGCTCAATCAGCTTTATTATTATCTTGACGACTGCTTACAAGGTACAGCTGAATTTTGCTTACTTTGCCGTAAAATAATGCAGGTGTTTTGTTTTTGTTATGTTTAGTTAGCAGTAAATAATACATAATAAATGTGGCGATACGTTTCAAATGCATAACGTCCAGAGACAACGTAGCAAGACGTCAACTGTTTAGTTTCAATTTAGACGATTTTCAAACTAGACGGGTGTTTGTTTATATTTACGACTGGTTTCATACTAAAATCCAAGATTTAAGTCTAATTGCGAGTCGAGTTAAGGCCGCTCTAAGGGTATTATCGTTCAATGCGCGCTATCAGATTAGCATTTACCATTTCTTTCTATCCAATAGCATACCTACATTTTATCAGAAGGTTGACAAAAACTACATTCTACTGTTTCTGTGTTCGCTACCACCCGATAGCTACTAAACAGATTTCAATTTGTAATCTCATTTAAAACTATTGTAAGTAAGTTAATTAATCTTCAAAGAAAGAAAGAGACTCAAAAACCAGAACTTAGAATTCAATTTTCATTAATTAGTTTTATTATTAATTGTGATGCACTGTGTTGTTTTAGCCAACCAACGAGGTTTTATTTTAAGGAATCCGTCTACATCGATTTCGTATGCTAGCACGCTATAGGATCACGCAAAGGCTAATTTAGTACCTATACCTACCGTGTTATCGTGCCATTCATATCGTAAGCTTTTTGAGCGGACGTTCGCCCCGAAGGTTTTAAATAAAAAAGCAAAAACTGTTTAGTTACGACGTACCAAATTCTTGATGTTTAGTTAAACTACAGTAGAAGATGTATAGATAGGTAAGGGACACATATAGCATAGAATGAGTGAAAACTATATTTGAGTGAACATTTCGGTAGAATACTGATATTTGATTGAGGTCCCGATATTTTAACGCAGTTGCATGCATCATCCCCACCCCCTGTCTCTCCATACCGTGTGCCTACCCGTTATCCTCGGGAGAACATTAACCTCGTATATTACGTAACAAATATATCTGATGATATACTGATTCTAATTATTTATTCATTTTTTAATTTTAAACAGTAAAACAGAACAGTACAATTTAGGCATGTTGAATGATACAAAAATGAGTTGTGGTTATCTATGATTAGATACATCTAGCTGGAATGGTTAACTACTAGATATTTAAGTTTTTTAATGCTTATTTGTTGGTAATCTATATAAATGAGTCAATCAACTTTTTAGTGTAGCTTGTTGCCATGGTGATGTCTTCAGAGTTACTTATTAAAAGTGATATTTTATGAGGTACAAATCCTCTAAAAGTTAGTTGTTGTGACAGTTTTAAGGCAATTCCTTCATGGCTCATCTCCTAAAGAGGCTATTAGAATAAATTGCAAATATTTTTCTAAGATAGTATACTGTTGGCTCCTGAGTTACGGGACACAATAAAATACACTTAAAAGTTGACCCAAACAAATTAAATAAACTCACCCCTATAATAAGAAAATTAAGTAGCCTATCTATGCTGGTGCGCTTGAACTTGGTCTTGCCGGAGTTCTGCATGAGCTTGGTGTCCTTGCCGGCGAAGACCACCACGCCGTAGCACCAGCTCGTGTTGCGCAGCACGCAGCCGCGCAGCAGCACCTTGTCGTTGTCCAGAGAGAAGTGCTGCCCGCGCCAGCTCAGGGTACCTGCGACAATCGTTCGCTACAGGGGGCTCTACTCTACAACGAATATGTGCGGCCACATGCAAGTCGCTCGACGCTCGTTTACAGCGATATATCTGGTCACGAGACCCTATTTTGAATTTCCCGCGACTCAAAAAAGCAACGTCAAGTCGTCGCATCGAACAGCAGCGTCAAGATGGCTGCTTGCAGGAATGATCTTGGTCTTGGAAACTGATTTCTTAACCTCCTTTAGTGGCAGTCGTGACAGTGGTACAAATGAAAGAAATCGGTGAATGAAAAAAAAAATAACAGTTCTTTTTCCGAAATTTAAGAGGTATTTTTTTCCAGCGATAAAGCTCAACATTTTCAGCTTATATCGCTATATGTCACGTGACCAGATTTGACGCTAGAAACGAGCGTCGGCGACTGCATGAGGCCTCACCTTCAAAGTTCGTATCGTACCATCCTTCTCACTCTCGTATTATAATATAAGCGTCAGCAGGACGGCAAAATACGAAGTTCGAATTTTGCAATTCGTAGTACAGACCCAGGTTTTTAGCAACGTCAGTCAATCAACTGACTTTATGAGCTGTCGAAACACGATTCTCTCAGATTTGGAACGGCAACAGCTAGTGAACGTCACTTATTTGCCAACCCAATTTTTTTATTTTTTTTAGATTGGTTAATTGCCCGATGTTAGAAGTGTATCGCGTCAAACCGTCAAAGGCGTCACTTACATTTTGAGTTAAATATTCCGATGAAAACCCTTTACAGGGACGTTCAATCTATTTAAAGACCTATGAAAGAGTAAAGTGACTGACAGCATGACTGCACAGCCAATGCACAGCCTAAGCTACTGGAGCAAGCGACGTGAAATCAAGAACAGGTATTTCTTAAGCATCCTACAAGTAGAGATGCGCTAAGAAGGATTTTTTCGAAATTGAATCGACGCTCGATTGAATTCATTTATATGGAGCGCAGGTACAGTTACCAGTAAAATCTTTCAAATACATAATACAAATACATGTCCAAAATACTAAGTGTCTAATTAATGGCCCTTAACATACCTCTATGTAGGTATATATTTATTGAATCTCAATATATAAGTAGAGGAAAAACCTTTTTAACAAACGGCACTAGTCAACAATATCCTGAATGTAATTGTGCATCAACTGTCCATGTATTTCACTCGTTACCTAACCTCATCGTTAATTCGTCATTACGACATTTGCGAATACTGCTCGTCTCGTCGTTTCGCAAAAGTACCTAACAATGTTTCTAAACACGAGTGAATGAACTCAAGGCTACTCGTGTCAACCCATGCATTAATGTTTCTAGTACGGCATAGTATAGAGCAGGGTGCGGAAAAACAATGATTTTCGCAAATTCACAGAACTATTTCGGTGCACGCAACATCGCCGTGTTAGCAAAAATCACTCGATATCGAGTCACCTTAATAAAAAGATAAAAGAGGCAATACAGTTTAATTAAAACCAATTTGCAAAGTAGTGGACTAAATAGATACAAATCAAACGTCGGCCCCGTCGATCCCAGTTACACGCCCCGACGAGGCCACTAATAAATCTAGTCCATGGTTAATCAAACTAATGAATCTTGCACCTCGTTATTTAGGGTCGAAACGTACACATCTTTACGGTCGACCTAGTCCACTCACATCCCACGCCTAATAAAGGTTTTTTGCCCATGATGTAAGTGTGAATATTTGTTTCGATTACCTACGTTCATTTCATTAATTTTAGTAATAATCGTGTCGTTATGTCACAAAACCTTGGCGAGCATTATTAGGAACTTCTGTATTTTCCTTATACACGATAAATTTACCTACTGTTGCTCGAAATAAATACTGTTTGCTTGGTGATGAATAATTATGTTATTTACAAGTTAACTTTAAAGCTTAGTATATTTGGCCAAGGCTGTATGTGTATTTTTGTCTCAAACAAGTGTAAAAGTAACCAGAACACGTCCAAGATTTGTCAATACCTTCAAATTTATTAAGTAGATTGTTGGGCGTTTCGCAGACAATTTCTCCGTCGAAGGCGCCCAATTGTGCGTCGTCCTGACTCATTGCGGCCGTCTCCAAAAGGCACTGACGACATTTTAAATTTGTCTCCCTATAACAAACCAAATCGGAAATAAAAAATTAAATCGTGGCCAGAATTCCGTGTAAATAAATTGTGTCTAAAGTTCATAAAGACCATTCAAACTATCAACCATTCCATCCATCTGTTAAGTTTATAAAAACAGTCATATTCTAAAGCACTATTTCTTCGCTTGGTGGTTATTGTTGACTTGCTTGTACTCTTCGTGAACTTATCGTTAACATTAAATAAACATGAAAGAACCAGAACGCTTGTGCTCCTGCTCTGGCTCTGTTTCGTTTTCGCTAAGCGCACCTTGAAAAAATCATTTTTCAATTACTAAATGGACAAAGGACACATATCAGCAATTTCATTAAATAAGTAATCAACTTAAAAGCATGTAAATTACGCATAAAAAACAGGGGAATCTCGGCCACCAGCTTAGTAACAACATTCATGAGAGTGCGGATTGCGGAAGATCACGCAACAGTGTTAGTTTTGCAATATATAATTGAATCAATGAATCTGAATAAATTATAACACAATACAGCTAGAATAAAGAGACCCTCCACGCAGTGTAAAGTTAGTTTGTAGTCATCCTGTGACCAAGATCTTTGCAATTTGGTTCAAGCGTGGGGGGCTTTCATAAAGGAATCGAGTTATGTTATCTAAAGAATGAAAAAGTTGACTTAAAAAAGATAACACATTAAATACTGCGACACCGATACGCTTTAAACGCTTCGGTAGACATTACAGGCGGAAAAGGGGGGGGGGCTATAGTATTAAAAATAACGTTTGTGTGTGCTTTGGTGTAATTTAATATTAGATAATTGATGCATGACCGTAGCCTACGAACGTACGTAAGGGAACGTAGTTAGTGGTTCTATCTAATGGATAGAGGCAAGAAACTGTGATGTGATCATTAGCTTTTACCTACTCTACAATCTGGATATAATTAAGTTGGACTGTGTTACTGTATTAGGGTTGCCAACTTTTTTGTGGGCCTAAAGGGACTTACAAATAATCCTAAATGTTAAATAATACGGGATTTATCATTTTACGCGGGACAATAAAAATCAAACATTTTTAGCGAAATTTCACGTACTTCGTGGACTCGAAACGTTATTAGATTTTACTGCAATTTTTTATCATCATATGTAAATATAAAAACTTGTCAAAAGAGTCCGAAGAAGTCGAATACTATAGTTGTACGAGCTAACCACATACATACATACATACAAAGTAACACCTGTGAAGTTCCAGCAAAATAAATCATTTCAACCATAATCACTGTTCATTTTTTTTGTGTACTAGCGTAACACGAGTGCTGCAGGCTGCAGGTGGTCGTAAGCTATAAGTTTTCAAATACTATAGACATAGATTTAAAAGCCCTTGTTTAGCGGTTGAACATTTTTGAACCGGATAGAACAGTACTCACCCATCCAACTCAGCAGTCTCGATGTAACAGAGGCCGTTGGGCTCTGAACTGCTTAGCAGCAGGATGTCAGCCGCGACGAACTGGTCGTTCTCCAACCGGATGACGTCTCCCACCTGAACTGACGCCCACTTCTCTTCCACGAGTTTGCCATTGCGGAGTGTCTTGGCCCGCCGGTGGTTCACTTGCGAGTCGTTCTGGTGACGTTGCTGTCGACAAAAGAGAAGTTTAAATAATAGCACACGGTTCAAAATCAGGGTTTGCCACGACTGGTTTGTCAAATAAAATAAATAAGAGCTTATGTAATCTTTATGAGCTCTTCTATCGCTCAGCTTTTGATTAATAGGAGACGAGGAGATGGTAGGTAGGTACATGAAAAACTTATTTAACACATAATAGGTTAGTCATGTCATTGTTTCGTCCACTGTCTCATAAAAAATACAGTGAATCAGTAGACCACCATTAGGCTACAGATTTTCAGTAACCAAATGTCCATAACATTAAATATTCATGAAGGTAAGAACCTACCTACCTACAAGTAAATTTTCCTTAACATAGCGATGTCGTTAGCCTACTTACACGTGAACCATTCCCGTGATATATTTACCTGGTATTGATATTTGATTGTGTCAAACGATTTGGGACGAGCTTCTGACCTCAAAAATATTGTTTTGGTCAAGGTTAAATCACAAGGAAGGTCGCTATAGCCGCCGGACATGGACAGGCTCTCCATAAATCATTATCATAGCAGGCTTCTTTACGTAACGTGACATTACAATATGTGGATAATAACGGACGACACTAATGATAGGTAATTTAGTTTTCTGACACTGCATATAACTAGTGTTAACTTTTCCCATAATTGTTATTAGAACTAATTATGTACAACACCGTACAACTAGACACTGCAAAATCTACTTAAGTAGATATTGAACAAGTTTTTTTAGGGGTGCCGTTCCATCGTCATACAAACTTTTATGATAATTTCATTTTACTACGTTCAAGAATCATAAAATTTAGCATAAAAACGGATTTCATATATTACCGAGCAGAAATAAAATATTTATTCAGCATCCGCAACGGAACGTCCTTTTTAGTATGTAAGCAACAGAACAGCTTCTATTAAATTAATATGCCATCGCAAATAATAATAATAACTTAGCAACTAAATTAATAATTCATCGTCTTTTTTAATGAAAATTAGCAACACACCTCGTGGTGCGCTGCGCGGGAACGAGAGCTCGCACGCGCGGGAACCGGCCGGCTCCACCAATGAGCATGTTGCATTCAGAATACCGCAACAAGTCACATTTAGTCGCAAGTCGTAGGTATGTACAAGCGAGCGAAGCGAGCGAGCAAGACGGTTCGGAGCAGAAGCGACTCGGATAGGGGTGCAGCTCGAAGAATATAACAACAATTGATATAATGCGACAATTTATATAATTTTAATTTGACATAAGTATGTTTGTATGTATGTAAACTCTTTATTGTTAAAAATAAGTAAACAAACACAGATGACAAATAATGAAATATATATACAAAGGCGAACTTATCCCTTTAAGGGATCTCTACCAGTCAACCTTAATAATATAATACAATTTATCTTAAAAACCAAACTTATTTCTATTGTTATTAATTCGATTTGATGTACTTTGGGTTAGGTTTTGCAGGTGGTAGGACCTTGTGCAAGGTCTGCCCGGATTGCTACCACCATCTTGCTCGCTAATCCTGCCGTGAAGCAGCAGTGCTTGGATTGTTGTGTTTCGGCGTGGAGAGTAAGACAGCCGGTGAAATTACTGGCACGTGAGGTATCCCATCATAGGCCTCTAGGTTGGCAGCGCGTCTGCAATACCCCTGGTGTTGCAGATGTTTATGGGCGGTGGTGATCTCTTACCATCAGGAGACCCACTTGCTCGTTTGCCTTCGTCGTATAAAAAAAAAGGTTAGGTTTATTTTATAGAAAAGTTCAGCGAAGCTCCTATCCTCGGAAATTATATCAAATGTTGTTATACCGATCATTACACATACACACCCCTCGGATAGGTTAGATTCAGAATCTTAGGTATTTTTTTACAGCAGCCCGGATAATATTGCTTCACAAAATGATCTTTGCTGTTGGATTTTTGCCAGGTGTTTTATACTTTTCGATCATTATCCCCGATGTTTGTATAAAAATTGTTTATTATGAACTTTGATTAATTATGCTGCATGACTATTATTCTGTACTTTAATATTCATACATAAGACAATTATGCTAATTGTATAATATGATTTTTGAGAAATTCGGCAATTTGTTTATATGCATATTGTTTTTATACGTTCTATATTTCTACAAATTGAAATTCTGATATTTGTGTTACGAGAAATGAAAATTCGCAAATCGTTCTTATGACAAACATTACACACCCGATATGATACGTATAAAGTTGCATGGAACCCGCGGTGAGCGAGTCCGACTCGCACTTGACCGGTTTTTAATATAAAAAATATGAGAATATTTTTTGATTTTCAATATCTGCACATAAGTAATTATAACAAAGATAACATAATAGTGAAACCTAGCTTCATTATGTACTTTTGTGTAGTAAAAAGCGTTGTAACTTATAGGTAATCACGGAAGTTTTACTCATACAAAACCTAGCGATCAGGTATTCCGTGATTCAGCACGTCTCTGTCGACGTTACACTGCTATGGCAACTAACAACATACTGCATTCGTGTACAAGTGTACCATTGTATTGTAAACGCACTGACCAAGGACAGAGACGTCATTATATTGACTGGGTAGAAAAGCTATTGATATATTCAATTTATACGAAGGTGGCGATAAATAAAATAAACATACTTGCCTGTTTCACATACTCGATAACGTCTAATAAATATCTGAAAGTATAATGCCATAACAAGCCAGTTCTCCGTTTTATGCCGGGTGAATATCGATTAAATCAAAGACATGAACTATTTAACGTTTTTTTTTTTTAATGACAATCTTCAGGAGCTTCTGTTCGAATTTTACTGGTACTTATAAAACTCTTGCCCAGGAATTTGTTTAAAGTCCGCTTTTATGTATGTCTCGTGTCGTCCATCACAACGCATTCAAATTCGTTAGGGAATTTTCGTATAGTTTTCGCGACCCTTACTTTGCCGATAAGTTCTGTTTTGAGTCTCGATCTGGTGCGGCCGGGCTTTATATCTTCTTAGTCCTGCCCTACGTTTCATTTTTTGAACATAGGACTGAGATACTTTCACTTTTAGCAACATCACGAAATGATGTCTTATGATTTGAGGCAAAAATCTTTACAATACTTTCTTCCTTTTTTTTATTCTTGACTCCTTGCAAACCACAACTTCCTGGCTTTCTATCTATTGTCAAGCGTTCATGGAACGTTTTTAATACGCGACAAACCATAGATTGTGGACATTTCAGTCTTTTCGCGATATCTCTGTAGCTATGCATTGGATTTTCTACATGTTCGTGCAAGATACGTTACGTTTGCGCTGTTGATGTTGTTTGCTTGACATTTCTCATTCTTTGTGAATAAAAAATAGTTTACAAAATTTGCATACTTATCTCCATTTTTTGATTAAAATAGCCATTTTTGTATGCCCAAGTTTTGGCGTGTTCAACCTTTATACTTTTGTTTACTTATGGTTAACAAGAGGTTTTGTTCATTAGGACGTCGCGGTCGCGCCATTGCTATGACGTAATACGTGCCTACTCACAAATTCTCCATCATGAGCCATTAGTCATTACTTCCCCAGCCTAAGTATCATAAAGCCCGCGATGAATCAGTGTCCAAATAAAACACAGAGCCAATGAACCGCGTAATATCTAGTGATAAGTAATACTTACCTAGTTTCAGTAGTATCCTTAGCTATGATCCTCCTAATGATCTATCCTATTGAAATATTAGATGGGGTATGTAATGTTCGTCATAACAACGATTTGCGAATTTTCATTTCTCATAACACAAATATCAGAATTTCAATCCGTCGAAATATTGAGCTCGTATAAAAACAATATGCATATAAACAAATTGCCGGATTTCTCAAATCATAATATCAATTCGCATAATTGTCTCGTGCATATTTAAGGTAAGTACTGCATAATAATCAAAGTTCATAATAAACAATTTTTATACAAACATCGAGGATAATGCAAACAACAATAATAACAGCAATATTATCCGGGCTGCTATAAAAAAAAAACTAACATCGAAGGCTAAGGCGGGAGCGAAGCCTTCGCCTTAGCATTCTAAACCAAACCTATCCGAGTCGCTTCTGCTCCGAACCGTCTTGCTCGCTCGCTTCGCTCGCTCGTACAATACAAATGTTTTTTTGCATTTGGCACCAGCCAAATCCATATCCAACCTACTTTCCTAATGGCAGTTCGTTTTTGTCGGCAAAACTGCAACAGCAATATTATCCGGACTGCTATAAAAAAAACCTTACATCCGAAGGCTAAGGCAGGAGCTCCGCCTTAGCTTTCTGAACCTAACCTATCCGAGTCGCTTTTGCTCCGAAACGTCTTGCTCGCTCGCTTCACTCGCTCGCACAAATCAAATGTTTTTTTTTTGCACTTGGCACCAGCCAAATTTAAATATGCGACTAAAAATATTTCGCTTGGTAAAAATATGATACATGATGTTATAACGTCTAATTATTATTCTAAATGTTGTTATAGATTTTTAATCATTATATTGAATAACCGAATATTCAAATGAAATTATTGAATATAGCCATTATAGCAATTGTTGTTATGACTAATGAATGTTATATTATTTAAAGCTTATGCTCGGTAAAAATATGAAATCCGTTTTTATGCTAAATGAATATTATGATTTTTGAACGTAGTAAAATGCAATTATGCTAAAAGTTTGTATGACGATTGAACGGCACCCATGAATATCCAATGTTATCAGAGCCCGATTTCCAAGCAAAATCTACGCAGTGTGTAGTCATTTAAGATTAGACAGAAAAAAAAAGATTCTAATTTATTATTACTTGTATTATAACAGCTACCTTTATACCAAATCTCAAGTTTCTAGGACAACTGGAAGTACCCTAAAGATTTTGACAGACAGACAGGCAGGCATACAAATAGACGGACAGCAAAGAGATCCTATAATAACCGTTAAATTTTTGTCAACTGAGGTACAGATTACAGAACCGGCCGTGCGAGAAAATGGCCAACGCACTCGCTATTCTGAACGTTAAAATTAGGTATTCGAAATGATTTAAAGAAGAGTTACGATTTTACCCGGTCATTGCTCTCCCAAACATAAATATTTTCCGTTCTAATTATAATACGTAGATAGGCGTTATTCCAAAAGGGCGAACTGTCAATCAAGCAAATTAGCATTTTGCGTGTAGCGATTATAAACACAAATTACAATTATGCAAAAATTGCACCGGCATACTATCGATAGGATACCTAACAGCTGTGGATAGTTACGTTCTACGTGTATACCACTAGTATACCACTTTAGGTAGGAAAGTTACATTTCACAGTTATAGACTGCTATCCTGATGATTTATTTATTTATTAGTTAGGCAATTACATTATTGTAAACACAACACAACACAACTTAAATCTTACAAGAATAACATGAGTATGTCTAGAATACGATTACAATTGTACACAGCATGCTTGCCGAAATAATAACAATGAGAACGAATATTCTGAATGTAATATTAAAATACTGCTGGTACCCGCGACTCCTTGCATGATTGTAATTTTCCGGGATAAAGACTACCTCTATAATTGTTCTTCCTAGAGTCTCGAAACTATCTCCATGCCAAATTTCATCTCTATAGATTTAAGCATGAAGAGGTAACAGACAAACAGACAAAGTTATTGTCACATTTGTAATATTACTATGGAACGTAAGGAATTAGTAAGGATTTTACAACTAATCTTAGCCCGCAACGTAGTATGCGTTCAGCAATTTCGCACATTCCGTGTATAAAAAGTAGCCTATGTTAATCGGAAATAAATAGTGTAGCTTTCTATCTATACGTAAAACAAGAGATTATCTTATCACCATCTGATCTCGTTCGTTGATAATAATTATATACCTTTAAACGAGCAATTCTTGTATATTTATATATTTCGGGTATCCCGGAAACGGCTCTACTCCTTAACTCAAAAAATCTTTTTAATTTAAGATTAGAAGCTAAGGTTAATCAAGTAATTATGCAATTTTTATTGAAATAAACAGTTTAAAGTTTAAGTTTTTACTCTAACGACTCCGATGAAATTTGGTATTTAGGGGTTTTCGGGGATGAACAATCGAGCTAGCTAAGGCTATTATCTCTGGGAAAACGCGTATTATCGAGTTTTAGTCCGAGCGAAGCCCGATCGCCAAGGTATTTCGTACTAGAAAAAAAAAGAAGCACTCACAAAGTCGTCGTAAGCGTCTTTAACGGCAGTGAGGGCGAGCACTCCAATCAGCGGGATGGCCGTCGTAATGGGCGTCAGCGAGGAGATGGCCGGGATGAGCTGGAGGACCAGCAGGCACAAGAAGTAGAAGTTGGCTAGCCGCTGAAACTGCTCCAGCAAATTCAGCGGCAGAAACGTTATAATCGAGTACTTCGATGTTTTGATGTAGTTGTTCTGGAACAATGGCAAAGAGATCAAAAAATGCTACCCTTTTCTTGAAACAAGCGTACTGAATTCAAGCGAACGAATGCGAAACGATTCTTGTAGAAGTAACAAAAATAACTTTAAAAATAAATAAAAAAGATGATTTAAAATTACGTATCTTATAAGATATGTACAATACCAAGAAAAGGGTAATAAAAATACTAGTGCCTGGCTGAATATTATGTTTTGGTTTCAGGGAGTTTCGGCGTTAAACTGGAATTTCGGTTTAGTATAAATAATAATATTTCTTTATCAAGTTTGTCAAGCACATTAAGCTACGCAAACGTATTAAAATTGCTCAACAAGCATGTCCATTTTCCAGTAATTTTATTGCAATATTGATCATTTAGGGACCGCTTTAAAAATTACCTGCAAATGACAATCTAAGTTATACAAATTGAAGTAGGTATCAGTAAGAATTTTCAGAAACATTTACACCTAGTGAATGCTGAATCACCATTAGGTACCCTATTTTAGAATAAACCACGTTCCTTAACTGTGATTGGCGAGAGTTATGTGATTTATAATATCGTGAAAAGGTTCAATATTTATCTTCTCTTCTACTTTTACAAAGTGATAAGACATTTCGGAATAATGATGAGGCACTTACAGCATAGCGAAACTGCGCATTGTACTCCCTGTTGTTAGCTTTGATTCTCCGTTCATTCTCTGAAACAACAAATAAAGTAAAATAAATATCAGCTCGAAAATAAACCGAGTTTATCGTCATAAGTTTGTAAATCATTAGTTATTCGAACTATTATTTACCGAGGACAAAAATACATAAAAAATATTTAATGATATATAACAATCTTCCGCTGCCGCTGATGGAATCTCACATTCGGAGAACAAATTATGTGTATTTGTCCGTTCTTTTATGGTTTGCTAGTAAAACAGCAGGAAGCAATTTTTATATGTTCTTATCAGCAGAATGTTTGACCAGCAAGAGATTTAAAAACTTGACAGTGTTTTATGCAGGGAGGTTACCAGTTACACTACAGGTGTAGGTTAATGTGGCACGAGAGTAGACACTTAACTAAATAGGTAAAAAATATAGTATAAATAAATAAATAGTGCTTCTACTTTACTAATCGCCATAGAGTTTCTTTATTACTTAGCCATTGCTCCCTGATTTGATGTTTAATAAAGCATAACTAACTACATCTAAATCGATAGAATAAGGGGCTGTTTCACCATCCATTGATTAGTGTTAACCGACGGTTAAATGTGATGCCGTCTCCGTCTATTCGAACAAAACCAATAGAGACGGCATCACACCTAACTGCCAGTTAACACTAATCAATGGATGGTGAAACAGCCCCTTAGTCTGTTGTACGTCTATCTGGAATTGAAACACATATATGATCACAAATCACAACACCAATTTGATGCTGATGCAACGAAGGTCGAACGAAGAGTAAAAGTCTCAAAAATCATTGTCCATACGCAGTATTACGTAGCGACGATAGGGACAGCCGCATACGCAAGTGCACATGTGTGATAGGGATGGACGATGGGAAGGTTTAAGAAAATGCAAGTCAAGTACCCTATCTCATAAATAAAAAATACAAAATCCACCATTGCACACGGTGATAGCAAACACAAAGAGCGCCGATAGCTATTATTAAAAAAAAATGCTTCGAATCCTCGAGGGAGAACTCTCTACCTATTTGAGACATTTAATTTATAAGCTAGGCACACATTACGTACGATACACAGAAAAAGTAAGCTAAGGTGTTTGACTCCTAATTGGCGCTCTGCAGTAAGTTACTTATTTGGCTTCCGCCCCCACATTTATCATGCATTTCATTCCATCTTCGTGTCATATATTATGGGTTAAGCTATTGATAAAAAATAACCTACTTTTTAACTACAATGGAGTTGTAAATACATTCTTACAAGTTTCTGAAGGTTCGATGGACTTGGGATTACATAGTAGGCGATCTTAACATTTTTATTGAAATCGCATTTTTATTATAATAACATTTTTATACCAATCTTTACACTGTTCTAAAATGAAAATTGTTTGGCTGTTACATTATATTCAGAGCTATAAAACATATTCATCATCATCATCATCATGTCAGCCGAAAGACGTCCACTGCTGGACATAGGCCTCCCCAAGGCTCTCCACTCAGACCGGTCTTGTGCTTTCCGCATCCACCGCGATCCCGCGATCTTAACCAAGTCGTCGCTCCATCTTGTTGGAGGCCTAACGACAGCTCGCCTCCCGGTCCGCGGACGCCATTCGAGAACCTTCTGACCCCATCGGCCATCAGTCCTGCAAGCAATATGCCCCGCCCACTCCCACTTTAGTTTCGCAATTCTTCGGGCTATGTCAGTGGTAAAACATATTACTCGAGTTAAAAGTCAACATAAAGTAAACCAGCAACGCTCAGGGTTAAGTATTCCACTGGACTTTCCCCGCCATTACAATAAGACATCGTAAGTTTTCATTGAAATATTATGTTAGGTTAGTTTTGACAAATTTCAAATGACTCTTTATTTTTTTTATCTTTATCAGAAAGAAAATTACAAATTAAGCAATAGGCAGTATTATTTATCAACATCTATTATTGTTTGAATAGAAAAAAAAAACATGCTGAAAACAGCTGTAAGCTTTCTCCCAACGATTTCTTTCACCGTATGAACTCTTATTGTAACGCTCATACACCTTCCACTTTAGAGGTAATGAGGCTTTACTACCATACTACCACAGCAGTTAACTAAAATGTCATTATGAAGTTAGTAGTTTCAATACGCTTAGGGCCTGATTCATTACCACTCAATGATGAATTTTATGTGACAAATAATCTAATGCCGTCTCTGTTTATTCGGAGAAAATAAACAGAGTTGGCATCACAGATATCTGTCACATACAATTTATCAATGAGTGGTGAAACAGGTCCCTACTGCTGTAAATGCCATAGTCGGGTTTCCATAGTAAGTTGGCCCTTACATCAAACGGGCTTGGGTTTTTTTGTGAGTACCTCTTACAGTAAGTGTGAACATCCTACTTATGACAGTTTTTGACTTATGATTTTTTAAAGGGCTATTAAATTATAATTATGATTTAAAGAAAACAATCTAGAGGCATTACTCTTCACAACCACATAAAAAATGTTTCTTTTTTTATGATTGGCTTGGGTTTTTTTTTGTAAGTATAAGAAGTACTAGTAGTAGGAACAGGTTTCCATAGTAAGTCGGCCCTTGCATCAAATCGTCGGGGATACTGCAATACCCCGTAACCAGCATTTTCCATAAGGTATAATTTTTACTGCACTAACAGTATTGACATTGCAGTATCTCCGACGAAATGGGCTTGGGGTTTTTTTGTAAGTATAAACAAAAAAAAAACAAACCCATTTGATGTATGGCCCGACTTACTATGAAAACCTGACTATGGGCTTTCTGTAAAAACTTAACTGCAACTTAACTGCGTTCAACAATGATTTTGAACACTACTTTCGTGAAATGTTAATAATACAACAGGTAAGTGAAACGGATAACTATTTAATTAGCACTTAACTAGAAATCGTGCCCGTGGTATTGATTGCCTTTGTAGCTCCTAATAAATAGCTAAACCACAAACCATTTAAAAATAATAACCATTAAAGAACTTAAATGTTCCGTCCTCATAAAGATCACGAAGATACCTACTTCTAAAGCTTTGACTAGGATTCTCACACAAAAAATAAACTTTGTGTAGTGCATGTCGAGAGCAGGGCAGCAGAGATAATTAGCAGTCCCTTTGCTTTCTTATTTCAGTCGTAAAATGAACTCGTCTGTATGTCAAAGAAAGATGAGTAAATAAATAAAACACTTGGGACACGCGTTACGCTATTCTTTCAATTAAAATTTTATTGCGACGCAACTTTTTTTGCTCTAATTTTACCACTTAACCTCGACAACTTACATTTTTACAAAAAATCAGTTCAACGTCTGAAAGTGCATCGGGTGTAATATTACTGAGTGTTATGACGGCTCGACAAACGGTCGTGGCAGTGTTTGTTTGTTGCGATGGGAATACCCTTAGTAGTGGTAGAAGTGTTAAACGCGACGCGTCTGTATGGGGCAGGCGCCGAACAGACGCCGATCGATCTTTCTCTCGGTTTACGACTAATCATGTTTTCATGGGCACTTTCCTTCCCTCGGTCTCCGTGCTAGCAGTTTACACCGCCTCAACAAACTCGCATTGTCAATGCCAGCTGCGTGGGGGCCTCCTCGTGTCGCGAGTGCAAAATTTCATTAACCAAGCGTGACGAGACTTACAACGGTTCTTACATTTTTTTTATTAGCTGACTCATTGTCAAAATACCAGGAACATTTAAATATGCATGAAACTGAATATATCGTCATATTTATAATCTTCTATTAGAAGACTTGTGTAAAGATCCTTTTTAGCTATACCTAAAAGAACATTTGCAAGTTTACGAAGTTTAGTTATGCTTCACACACATTGTATACAATACAATAAAGTGCCTGTATTGAAACTGTCGAGTCTGGTGATTCAGAAAGAAACTTTAATTTAAACCTGAGCGCTACACAACCGAGTCCATTGCGGTCACTGCATCCCGCTTTATTCATTGCAGCGCATTATATTATTATGCAGATGTTTAGTTTAGAAGTTGCATTATTGTAGGTTTCTTGACGTGACCCAGGTCCTTAAGATAAAAGTTGGAGTAAAGTACGTATATATACTCAGCGGCACAAAATTTGGCCCACTCTTCATACAAACAAAATTACCTGTTACTGCATACATTTGAGGGCCAGATTTTTTGCCGCTCAGTATATATTTTTATACTTGGTGCCTCGGTTGTTCGCTATTTAGCTGCCTACACCATTGGACGAAGCAACATAAACAGGTGTTGCATGGGTTTATACTTGTTGGAAAAAAAAAATCGGAAGCGAAGTTTGAGAAGAATTGTACTTATACAAAATGTGTAAAACATAGGACAATGCGAAGCATACGGGATGTGTTATTTTATGTTCAAAGTTTGGATGTGAAAATGTTTCTAGCAGGCTGAAATGACCTACTATATGCACACAGTCACTTCCATGAATATCACTACCGTGGATGTGCATATATCACAGGAGTAAGAAGTTTTATAAAAGTCTAAGACATAAAATGATTACCTTTTTAACTGCCAAGCATGAGGCCCTGAAATTGGGATCAATCTCTTTTCAGTCCCACTTGACTCTTATATGAGAATATCGAAATAGTCCCAGGACATTTTATGATCGTAAATAAACCGGTGTCCACAGTATTAGCCGAGTAGTCGATTTTATGATCAAAAGCATAATTTATTTAATACACTGAATAAATGACAAATATGATACCGAAAATCTTTCAGAAGAACGAAGCGTAACAATAATTGGTAACAATATCTTCTTCTTCACCGGACGCCCCGAAAAAGAATAAGCAACGAGGCGTATTATTTGATATTGGAGTATTTTAAAATAAGATAGATAGGAAATGGGCCGCCTACACAAAACGAAGAACGCAGATTGGGATAGAGCGCTCTTCCACTTGTTAATTTGATAATAATAACTTAATATTCGACCAGTGTTCATGACAATTGACAATTACCTATATTCACAATGGAATATTGAAATGTAACTATGACAGACGTTGTTTATAAGTCTGAGGGAGTGGGTGTCTACTACATTAATAACGTTAGTTCCTGTTGTTTCAGAAACAAAAGCATTTGTACTCTTAGTTGACTTTGGTTTTGCGTGGGTGTCATTTGAGTTATCTACTTTGTGAACAGTCTATCCAAAACTAAATCTTTAAATCTCATTTGATAATCTGAGTAAAGTTTTTTCTTCGAATTAAAATGAATAAATCGCTTCTTGGCCTAGTTACTTAACTAAATCTATAAAAAAAGCAAATATATATGTATCAAAGTAAAGCGTCTATTAGGTACGTAAACTAGTTGTTAATAGGTATCCAAACAACAATAGCAATGAAGGGAAGAAAGTATGAACGTAATCAATATGTAAGGTATAGCTCTGTAGAACTTTTTTGGCTGTTAATTCGAGGGGGAAAAGTTGTTCACGATTCTACGATGGCTTTCCTCGAAGGCGACGAAGGGTTGTACTCGTTTAGAATGATCGAAAAATTGTTAAGGTACGAATAACGACAAGATGCGAGATTAAATTCAGCATTTTACGTTATCCTGAAATATCGCAAAGAACATAAGCGAGCAATCGATAACAAACAGCGCGGGGTCATACTCCAAGCGCCGAAGCGCCGTCGTCGGCCGTTGACCGTGCGGGGGCGCGCCGCCTCTAACCTTGGCCAACATGTGAACCACCAATCACCTATTCCCTTTACATTCGCCGGACTAGCCCAAAGCATCCAGCGATTCATTGCAAATATTCGTATCGCTCAAAATAGTAGCCAGCGTGCTTTCCACGAAACATGACAAAAACAACTCCGTCGCTAGTGACGGCGGAAGGCCGCTAATAACGTAACGTAGGACATACGATGGTTTCGTTACGGGATTAGTGTAATGTAATCGATAGTGACGAACCGCAAGAGACGAATGTACGGAAGCGATGGTTGTGCCTGGTGCGGCGGCGCGGCTGGGCGGGCTCGCGCCGCACCAGCTTGCCGAGCAGGTCGAGCAGCGAGAGCCGCAGCGGGCGCGGTGGCCGCGCCTCGCCGCCGTCCGCGCCCGCGCCCAGCACCTCCAGCTCCACCGCCTCCGAGCGCGCGCACATCCGCGCTACCGCGCCATGCCGCCCACCCCGCACCCACGACACCTGGCCACGCGCGCTCCGACCCGCCGCAGGGCCGACACTCGCGTGCACCGTGCCGACGCACACTAGCGCCGCTCCACGACCGACACCGGCGCGCGCATCCCGTGCCCGTACACGTACACCCACCCACCCCTACTGAGTGTTGCCGTTTCATCTCGGTGTTAGCCGCTCGTAATCTCAAAAAGTCTACATATATTTTCCACATAACTTTGCGGCAAAGGCGAAGCCCAGAAACGATAACATGATATTAAATTATGTCGACGTAACGTAGCATTTTTGGTAGATTCATTTTGCATGCAGAGCATAACCGCAATGACATATAACTCAACCAATTTTTAACAACTAGGTAACTCATTTTTTGATTGTGAATGCACTATTCAACATTTCACGTAACAATAGCTGCAAAAGACGAAACCATAGTAAGCTAATTGTGCGATTTGGAGAGCTCATATAAAAAGTTATATGAAATGTGTTATAAGGTCAGAAGTGTTTCATAGATTTTTAACAGAACTCCTCCGTTTATGGTTTGTTCGATAAGGCCTTGTCTTCCAATTAGGCCTTATTGTCACCAAGTTTGAAATTCATGAGCGGATCTTGGGGAAATCCAGAAAATTCTTCAAAATTTGTAGGGACACCTATGCTCCAGGAAACCACCATTTGATGGAACATAGAACTGATGAATAAGACCTCAGTTGGCCATTGGAACTTCTTAATAACAAGTATTTCACGGGTGGCGATTCGATTACCCTAACACAATTTGCTAAACAATTAATGTTAATTACAATGCATAATGATGATTTACGCAAAAAAGCGGGAAAAAAACTCCTCCAAAATAAACACAATTAATTTTCTTCTAATCTGTTCGAAGTCTCAAGTCCCTAAGTCCAATAGATAGTCTTTACCTATGTAGGTAAGGTAGAAGATATGTAACTAAGTCCACTCAGCTGCTGGCTCGTGCACCGACTTTCAACAGACCAGTAGAAAGTTGTTTCCGCGATTTTTAGAGTTGCATACCTCAATCGGCGAAAACGGAACCCTTATAAGATCACTAACTTTATGTCTGTTCGTCCGTCTGTGAAGATCACTTTTCTCAGGAATATCAAGTCGAAATTAATATGAAATGAAAGATTGGAATTAAAAATTAAAACTTGGTATGAAGGTAGCTATAATAAAAATAAGCCTCTGCACCAAAAATCTCATTTTTTTATACGTCTGTCTGCCTATGCAGTAACCATCTAAAATTACCCCGAACTGCGAACATTTTACTCAGGAGCAGGACTAGGTGCACTATATTCATTGACCTACAAAGTGTGGAACCCTCGGTGCGCGACTCTGACTCGCTCTTGGCCGGTTTTTTGGAGTTTGTTCAAATTGATATTTTTTTTATTTTATACTAGCTGTTGCCCGCGGCTTCGCCCCCGTTGTAATTTTTCTAAATTTTCTTTCATAAAAACCTTCTCCTGACAATAACAAACACAACAAAAAAAGAATTAGCGAAATCGGTCCAGAAATTCCCGAGTTTTGCGCTTAGCAACACATTTTACGATTAATTTTTATATTATAATAACTAGCTGTTGCCCGCGGCTTCGCCCCCGTTGTTATTTTTCTAAATTTTCTTCCATAAAAACCTTCTCCTGACAATAACGAACATAACAAAAAAAGAATTAGTAAAATCGGTCCAGCCGTTCCCGAGTTTTGCGCTTAGCAACACATTTTACGATTCATTTTTATTTATTTTAATTATTTTTGTAATCTATAGTATAAAAGTGAACCGCCAGAACGGGACAAAAAAACGGGACAGAGCAGGATGGCGCTCTACAACACCATTTTGACACGTTTCTCCCAAACAACGCATTATTTCTCTGGAATTTTAAAGCAATTCGACTCTTTGACCTTGGGAATCGCGAAAAACTTGAGAAAATATGATTTTGGGTGTGTACATTTTGTATATTAAGCAAAATTAACTCACAAGTTCTAATTTCGAGCCAAAAACGAGCGATCTATTATCTATGCCAGTGTTTCTATTCAGGGAAAAAGAAATCTATTCATTATCCTGGTCTTGGGTGTTTAATATGTATTTAAGTATGTATCTATCTATATAATTATATTTATCCGTTGCTTAGTACCCATAACACAAGCTTTGCTAAGCTTACTTTGGGAGTAGGTCAATAAGTGTGAATTGTCCCGTGATATTTATATTTATTGCCATATAAATAAAAACAATAGCGCCCTCTTGACAGTATATTTTTGGTTTACCTTTAGGTATCTTGATACGATGAAAAAACATTATTCACTAGATCTGTAAGCAGGTAACTGACTATCCTACTAATCCTACTTATTATATCCATATACTAATATTATAAATACGAAAGTATGTGTGTTTGTGTGTATGTTTGTCCGTTTTTCACGTCGAAACGGAGCGACGGATCGACGTGATTTTTGGCATAGAGATAGTTTATGGGCTAGAGAGTGACATAGGCTACTTTTTATCCCGGAAAAATACAGTTCCCGAGGGAACAGCGCGCGATAACCGAATTCCACGCGGGCGAAGCCGCGGGCAAAAGCTAGTATGAGAATAACAACGACGACTACTTACAATGTCCTATCATTCTACCTATAGTGATATTTCTTTCTACTTCAGATTTTTGCGTAATATTAGAATTTTTATTTAGTTTAAGGTAAATAATCTAGTTTAATGTACCCTCGCCAATTGCTCGAATATATCTTCACATATTTCCGGTTTGGTACACTTGCGGCATAAGATAGCAGACACCACCGGGGGGAAGTACTGAGAACCGATTTTTAAAATCGCAATTCTCAAAAAACAAAAGTTTTAAAAATCCATGTATTGTTGTAGGTACTAACTTAAAAACTAACTAGAGCTGGAACTTTCTACTACTTCTACGTGTATGTGATTTTCAGCACATTTTTTCATTACTTTCGAATGAAATGATTTTAAAACTAAGTCCGCTGAAGCTGAATGAAAATAATCAGTGGGATTTGTTTTGCTGCACTTCAGTCCGGCAAATTCAAAACTGCTGCTTAGACAAGTGAGGCACCACCTTCTAAGTGAAAGTTGGAACGAAATGTTCGATCACAGTTTTAGGCGGCTGTCAGGTCTAATTGCACCATAATTAGGCGTTTCGACTGGTGACGGTGGACGTTACTTCCCCGAAAACATGCGTAAGTAAAGTCGTTAATCTAGTTGTTACGTAACCGTTGTTAGTTTAGCTGTGACATTTAGTTTAGACCTCTACCTTTGTAACAAGTCACATAAACATTAAGCAAGTAGAAACGCCATTAGGACGCCCTAGACAACAAGTTTTGTTGCCAACGAGTAGACTGGTTTTAACGACATGGTTACATTACATGTTACATTATATCCACAATTCCATATGATATACGAGTGTGCATTAAACACCGTGCTAGTCCAGCGGTTTGTCTTCTCTCAAGCAGTCGTGGCTCTGACACCTCATCAGTTTTAGGAATTTATCTGCGAGACATTTCAACTTTTTGGTGAACGAACGAAAGCGACCTACACTACAAAGCATGTATGACAGCAGCACTTTAGGCAGATGCGAGCAAATACATACTTGTAGAGTGTAATAAAGTAATGTTTTATAGATTTTTCACTTTACGTCCTCATCAACCTTGCATTGCATGAGAAATAATCACACATTATAATACACTGATATTCGAGCAAAATATACCAAAGAATGACCTTGAGGACAGGTGTCCAGAGGCCGAGGCACATCACTCACCTTGGCCATGTGTTCTCGCCGAGGACTTTCCCATGTCGGCCGCACCATCGACACACATACACTCACTCTTGCGCCACACTTAACACTAACACTGTGCGTACTTATACTTAAAGGTCGGTATAAAACTGGCGTACAAAAAGTTATACGTTATATTATTAAAGGACACTTGAGGATAATGTTATGTCGTCTACGTAGCGGGCGGTAAGGATGTATTGAGAAGGGCGGAGGGCCGCGCGGGGCGATCGGCATCCTGCACGCCCCCGGTGCACTTCGCCTTCCTGCAACAACAACGGCATAACTTGTATGGTATTCTTCTAGCTTATAAAAGTATATGACTATTCATATTTTATTTTGTACATTTTTAAACACACTGTGATCAGTACAGTAAACGCCACATTAAACTTTTTTTAAAGAAACACTTATTCATATTCCAACAGACGTACACAGAGTAAAACAAGTGAGAAGACATATTCGAAATGAAATCGTGATTAGATTACACTATACTTCAGGGGTGGCCAACTTGATTAGACTCAAGATCTACTGTTTACTGACGAAACCCTGTGCTATCTACCAATTACATACTTCTTGAAATCTTAAATGAAACAGCATAGTTCAGTATTTATATTTTTTGCCTTGCCACGATCGACTGGACTAATAGTCGCGATCGAGTCGATCGCGATTGACCGGTTGGCCGCCCCTGCTATACTTAGTTTGTTTAGGTATTTAACTAAATGTAAACAAAACAACGTCAATTGGTGTCTTAAATATTGAAATTCCCGCAATAAACTGGATAGGTATTTAACTAAATGTAAACAAAACAACGTCAATTAGTGTCCTAAATATTGAAATTCCCGCATTAAACTATCTACCAATCTGGCAACTGAAGCTTGTTTAAATTTAGTTAAATACCTATCCAAACCAAGTATACGTTTTTAGACATTGAATCATGATGCGCCAGAATTCATATATTATAAAAGAAAGTAAAGAATTCCACAAAGTAAGCAGGTTTTAGAGTTTAGGGTACGCAAAATACTTAGTGCAAAGAAATTCGGAGGCACGAATGTCAGTCAGCAACTAAAATGTCCTTTAGTTCAATCGGCAATCAAATCTTAAAATTAAAAGTAAAGAGTACCTACCATAAAATAAAATAATATTACTTAGGATAAAAAGTTAAGTTTGTAGATATTATTTCTTAACTAGCTGTTGTCCGCGACTCCGTTTGCGTAGAATTCGTTTCTCGTTATCCCGCGGAAACTATCCAATTTTCCGGGATCTCTATCATATGTCCTTCCCCGGGACTCAAATTATCTGTAATCATACCGAATTTCATCTAAACCGGTTCAGCTGTTTAGACTTGAAGAGGTAACAAACAAAAAAACAAACAGATTTACAAACTTCGCTTTTATAATATTAGTCTTCTAATCTAATATATACTCTTATCGGTATAGTATTACAGCAATAATTAGATTTTAATATGGTCTTATCCTATGCACAGTCAGCAGCAAAGGTGGATGAGCGGTTACTAATGATCTACACACGACACACGACTCTACTGCCAAGGTAACAAGAGAGTAACGTGTTTAGATAAGTTAGGCACTACAACCTGATCATCTACTTCTGCTGCTGACTGAAGTTTTTTTTTATATTGAACTAGTTTCAGTCATAATCATAACACAATCTTGCTACATCTGATTTTATCGTTATTGTCGTAATCCTTACAAGTGCTTTACGCGTCACTTATCGCGTAAAATAAGTCTAAACTGTACAAATATTGATAAAGATAAGTGTCTGTCACGGTAATCTTAAGATTCTCATTAAAATTACTCATTGTGATGTTGCCATTTTATTATCACTATTTACTTCAATATCAATACTGCAGCTTACAGTATAGATATTTGATGAACGTCGCAACATAATCAACTGCCTAGAGACAGTGCAGACTGTCAAGCGCTGCTCCTAATGAGACAAATTAATCTTGATTGGGGGAATTGAGATGCGCAGCTTGATAGCACCGTCATGTGTCACGCTACTCTCTTGCATTATAACACTCTATGTCGAATCGTGTCACGATTTTGGTTTCAATCTTACTTCCGAGCCCTTCTGTCGAGTCAAAAAACTAGGGCAGTAACACAAGGGCTATTTATTCGCAATAAAAAGATTAAATAGCACCTGTATATTATTATTCTTATATGGCGCAGAAGGTCATGGGGCTCGTGGCCTTATTTCGCTGATGTTTTGCATGGCGACGCAAATGTTAAGTCGTTTTCTATAGTACATGCTTAGTTGTTTACGACTCAATGGTGACGGACGATTTAAAGGTTGAATAAAGACATTAATAATAATAATATACAAATACAGATTTAGATTACAATACCTACGGTCATGTTGATATCAATGAAGTCTGTTAATAGACTTACCATACCTGATAAATAAAATATAACTATGTTTTGGCGTACGCCTTGCCCAGAATGTAACCCAGTCTTTAATATTAGTTGTACTATTACTATAATCAAGTAGAGCGTTTACCTTTACTTACCCGAATTTCACTTTTCATACCAACATTTGCCATAAAATATATAGAACCGTGCTGTTTTCAGGTTTTTTTTTAATTTCATCATATATAATGCAGTAGGTTAGGTTAGGTTAGTTTAATATTAACTCTGAAGAAATTTGTATTTCAGAAATAAATTACTTTAAGGCAAAAAAAATTCTAGAAAACGATACATTCGGGCAAACGATAGAGCACCCAAGTAGAGCCAAAATGTTCTACTGCCTACTTATTCGTAAATCTAATTTTACACAATTTTTTACCACGTTCAAATTTTGTTTTCAAGTAATTTCAAAAATGGCCTCTGGTGTGTTTCTCTATTTACTACACTTTTGTTTTCATGTCAGATGTGTTTAGCAAACGATAAATAGGACGAATCTATTAAGCGATGTAATTTGGTATTCGACAGAACATTTTGGTTTCTAATTCTAAGTGGCATTATGTATATCACGTTGGTCACTGTCACTTCACGTTGGAACTTTTGTATAAAATTGACAGAAGGCATTCAGTGACAAGGTACTAAAGTGTAAAGATATCTTTGACCTTGACTGTACAGCAACGATTCAGTCTGCTGACATAATAAATGTATGGATTAGAGGCAATCATAATCATCGCTATAGGAAAACGATGTTTTTGCCCAAAACCATATGTTTTTAACCGACTTCAAAAAAGGAGGAGGTTATCAATTCGGGTGTTTTTATTTTTTATTTTTTTAATGTTTGTTACCTCAGAACTCCGACATTTATAAACCGATTTGAAAATTTTTTTTTGCGATCGTCTAGGAATGTCTTCAATTAGGTCCCATAAGCACCAAATCAGGATCTGATGATTGGATCTCAAGGAAATCGAGGGAACTCTTCAAATGTTGTTCTCTCTCGTGCATTTGCTCTTGAAAATCATCATTTGGTGAAGTGGAACGGATGATGAAGACCGCAGTTGACCATCGGAGTTACTACTCAATTACAAGTATTTCACGGGTTGAATTTTAATTACTTTGACACAGTTGCTAAGCAACTTATGCTCCTCGTAATGCATATGTTAAAACGGGTCGTGAAGCACCAGGACTCCTCAATAATGAACGTCTCAGCCTCGGAAAAAGCAATCTTTCGCAAAAGGTGACGAGCAGTTGATATTAAACTATTGTATCTTAGATTATTTACACTAAAAAGCGAAAAAAAATATAACATAAAATTGAACCGACTACAAAAAAACAGTCTTGATGTAACACATGGCTAATATTATCTGATACTTATCAAATTCTGGGTTAGGGACAGCTAGGGGACTATTTTTGTGGTGTTTGAAAATTTGTAATTAATTAGGTAGTTTCATTTTTGGTTTAATATTAGACAAGTTAAAAAATGTGGTTGTTTTAAACACAGAAACATTTTTCTTTGACATTTATCTCAAAACTTTTTTTCAAAAAAAAGCCAAGGACAACGTTTTTCCAATTAGTAGAGAAATGCCCTTATAAAGTAAACTCGCATACGGGGAATACCCAGCGCCACCCGACAGCAAGTATCAGTAACCTAAGGACGTGGATTGCACAACCACGACCAGTAAACCAGTCAAGTTGTGTGTGTGTCATATCATATACGCATTCTACATGGAATTTAAGTATAACTATAGTTATAATTTGTACCGATTTTAGTTTAATATTTTATGGTAATTTTTCGCATTTATTCCCGTGCATATATTTGTCACTCTTAATTATTATTATTAGCCTATTCTGTCCCAATGCTGAGCAAAGGCCGAAATAATAACTAAATAATTCTTAAATAACATAAAATACTATTTTTGACTGATTATAGATTATCTACATCTGCAGAATCACATTATATAATAACATCATGTTTTGCAAGTTTCATTAACCATTTCTCGTGAGTCCTCGTTTAGGTAATTTATAAAGAACAAAGTGACAGTAATAACAGCTGCCAAATGTACTTAATTAAGCACAAATTGTTCATTAAATATTGAATTTCAAACATATTGAATTAATTTCTTAAAAAATCAAAACTGGGTGATTCTCGTCTAGGTCTAAAGTTACTGTCTGACTGTTAAAAAACCAAACTCAAGACTCAACATATTAAAACCAACCAGTAGGAAAGTGAAAAGATTACTCAACAATTAAGTAGCTGTTGCAAAATTATACCGAATCAAAAACAAAAAACAAGTTTTAAGCAACTGAGAAAGGTTTTTACGTAACTAAAGAAAAAGAACGCGTTTATTTATCGGGTACATTACTCATTTCCAAATTTTGTTAAGTATTTTAAAATCCGTTTTACAAACAAACAAGAGAACAGATAACAATAATATCGTCACTTTAGCGATCTTTTTAATATACGCATTAAAAATGGTTTAAACGAAATGATTCACGGGAACGTTCCAAATACATTTAGATCAGTTGGAAAAATTTAACAAAATTGACTCGACCTTGAATTAATTAGTGGTACAGACAGATAGAGAGCCTAGTCAAAAGTAAGGTAGGCAGATTATGTGCAGATAGCATTTCGAGCAAGTGAAATATGATAGGTGACACTGGAACAGGAATATGATAGGTAATGTAACTAGAACATCCTATCCGCAGTTTCTCAGAAATTCAGCATGAGCATGACAGAGGGACTTTTTAATGTAAATATTTATTGCAAGACAATGAGTTACCTTGTTATTCTATTGTAGATTTTTTATTTTAATACAATACACAGGTATTAGGGGACACTTTAAATTGATTTTTTTTAGGTATCTTGTTGATGATATAAAATAATGTTTACGTGCCTCATTTAAACATAAACAGTCTCTTAAGAAGCGTCAAAGAACTTATCAGCCTTCACATTCACTGCAGGCGCTTCAATTATAAATGAAGTTGCAATTAACAAGAGTTCGAGTCATAATTAATGGAACTATTTCAAGTATGAGTAAGATTTTACTTACATCATTAAGATTAGGCACTAAGATTAAAATCAGACAATCCGAATCAGTCAATTCAGTATTCACAACACTTCACACTTGTTTTAAAAATATGTTAAGTAGTCACTTTTAAGGCACTTAATTTAGAATATCATTTACAGTCAATTAAAGGTATGAGAATGGTTATGTATGAACATATATAAAATGATTGATAGTTCGCGCGCGTGCGGGCGGCGTGCGACTGATGCCGTCGAATGGGACGCACTGTTTCACTGTTTGGTTAGATTGTGTATTTTAGCGTAACAGCGCGCGCCAAGGTGAGCCGGTCGGGTTCTGCCGCGGCCAGCGTGCTTTCCTACTTTCATTGAAGACACTTCATTTAGTAGGTACCCGACACGAATGGTTTCACGCCACACTGATACGCAAATTACTTACAATCAACTGCCTACTACAACAATTAAAAACACTTCAACATCCGTTTTAAAGTACTACTCAATGATTCACAATTTAGTAATCCCTATATTTGTTTTATAAGAATCTACTTCCTTCTCACCAGCTTATCGAACAAATTTAAACGTAAGTTGATTGCTATTACTAACAGAACTCAGCTAGCACTTCTTAACCTACAGAATGATAACTAACAAACACTAATTCACCGTGTCTGTTAACGTCTTGCAAAAATTACCAGGCGGAACCTTGTTGCAAGGTCAGCTTACATTCGTCTCAATATCCTTCGTAAATAGTTTGTTTCCAAAACTTTAACGAGGTCAATCAGATCAGTCAATAAAGATTGAGTATGCGAGACGTATCGGCAATTAAAATCCAGTAACGTTTTACAACGAATGGAACCAGTTTTTGTACCTACGATACTCGCGGGGCTTTCGGTGCAAACTGGGGGCACGCGCACCGGCCGCACTAAGTTACGAAGGCAGCATAGTAAAGTTACTCGTACAACTCGAGCGCATAACAATACTATAATCCAACGGTACATGTAGGTATTGGCTACTGCGGACACCGGACATGACTCGATTAAACAAAATGTTTTGCAGATAACTTTAACATTAAAGTAGTAGGTCCAGTATTATGTTTATTAGGTTAAGAACAAAGTTTTTAAGTACTTTAAATATCTCATACACCATACCCTGCTTCTTAGAAGCGACTCCTATCGATGGATTTTTAATTTTTATTACTTACTATAGCATCATAAAGTATCTACCTAGCTAGAGCATAATATAAACCATAGGTAACAGAACTTCACAGGACTGTACAGGAAAACTTGTAAATAAACGTCGCGTCCGTGACTTCATTCCCGCGCCATATGTTCGGCGATAATAGCGTCCAGACAATGTAAAAAAAATAATGCTGTACAAATATAATGACGTCATTCCGCAACTATCTGAAAATGGAAGCACTTAAAAACTAAGACGTAATAACATAAGATCACAATATTTTCAAAATTAAGGTTTAGCATGGCTGTCACAGCGACTTTATAACTAGATTCACAAATGTGGTCCTCAATTTTAATGTAAGTAGTAAGTACCTGCAGAATATTTTTCTAACTTATCGTATATTATTAATATTTATTAACCACTAAGCATTTTACGGGGGTTGGTGTGGTGAGTCTACATCATTAGTTTAATTGCTCATATGTAGTAGTAGATTTTTAACCGACTTCAAAAAAGGAGGAGGTTCTATGTTCCAATGTTCGTATATATATATTTTTTATGTATGTTCGCCGATTACTCAGTCAATTGTGGACCGATTTTCAAAATTCTTTTTTTATTCGAAAGGGTACTCTTCTGAGGTGGTCCCATTGTCACCAAGTCAAGATCTGATGATGGGATCCTAGTGAAATCGAGGCCAAACCTCTAATTTTATAGGCACACCTATGGCGATTTTGGCATTTTTAGCATTAAGATAAGCATTTACATTCAGAAAGTATAATTATACTTTACCAAATTTGGTAAACTGGACCTGATGAAGAAGACCGTAGATGACCAATGGAACTCGTCAAAGCTAAGTAATGCTCGCTCGTCTATAAACGATCATGATTAATAATCCTAGATAAGCGACTAAGAAGCAGCTTTAAGTTAATGATTCTTTCGAACTGATCTGATGCTGAAGCCGGAAGGTAGGCAACGGAACTCTGTTATAAAACAACGTAACTAAGCCGTGTTTGGGCTTCATGGAGTCGTTGTGAGATGTACTTTGGCTAAGAATTACTAAAAAGTGAGAAATAAAGAAAATGTTTAACAAAAAAGTAAAACCGACTCCCAAAAAATAAAAAATAAATAACAAAAAATTATTATTTTGCAAAGTAGCGCGCTTAGTTTAATTTAGAAATCTAGACATTTTTTGCACACCACGTAAGCGCCAATTTTAAAATAAATTGATGAACAATCCGCAGGAGAGTCACACCAGTTGGCAACAGTTCAAATTATCATTCGTCTGTTGCCTTTGCAAAAACGCGTTTTATGACCACTTTCGGTGACATTCTTTTCATTAACCGACTTCAAAAAAGGAGGAGGTTCTATGTTCCAATGTTTGTATTTTTTTTATGTATGTTCACCGATTACTCAGTCAATGAGGGCTATCGCGTATGAATTCGCCACTAGAGGCGCTAGTGTAGCGTGAGGTCTCCGAAATGTCAAATCTCATAGTTTTTGGGTGAGCTACGCGGGTTTATTTATAATGATTTAATTAGAATAATTTTATGAATATTTTGCAATATCTGTAATTAATTATGGCAAATATGCGTTCCGGGGCAATGAATTTTGAGACAGTTTTGTCTTTCGGAAACCTTTGTCCTCCCTTTTTTCCGAACAAAACGGGGACTATGCAACACTGTGGCATGCTCGATATTTTTATGGTTCGGTTTTAAGGTGTATTAAATATGATTTTAATCTAAACTTTGTTTTCACGCCCGTAATAACAGACTTTGTAAAACCTCACGCAACAGTGCGCCATCTAGTGAGTGAAAAAACGATAGCCCTCATTGTGGACCGATTTTCAATATTCTTTATTAGGGTTCCGGAGCAAACAAGGCAAAAATGGAACCCTTATAGTCTCGCCGTGTCTGTCTGTCTGTCCGTCTGTCTGTCTGTCTGTCTGTCCGTCCGCGGCTTTGCTCAGGGACTATTAATGTTAGAAAGCGGTAATTTTGCACGGATATATATGAAAACTATGCCGAAAAAAAAATACAATAAAAAATTCAAAAAAAAATTTTTAGGATTAAACGACATTTAACGGAAACAGAATTTTAGGGTTAGGGATAGACGTAAAGTGGGGGTGATTTTTTTTTCTCATCCAACCCTATAGTGTGGGGTATCGTTAGATAGGTCTTTTAAAACCGGCTCGTGCTGAGGCACCGACTTCGAGCTAGTAGGTAGGCCAATCAACTATTTTACCGACACTTTGGGCGTCTCCTGCGTTTCCAAAATTGTCTCTGGCGTTACCAAAAAATCGTACTTCCAACAAGATATTTCACGGTTTAATAGCTTAAACTTTAGGATGGCTTGTATTCATGTACACCATCTATCAAATTGCAGAAAAAACTAGTTTACTTACAAAAATCTGCAATTGTTTGAAAAATGTCTCGGACAGATTAGGGTAGGTAAAAAAGTTGATTGGCCCAGGTACCTAGAAAAATATTTTCAAGGGTTTTGTAGTCGGTTTAATTTTTTTTTGGTCGGTTTTACTTTTTTGTTAATTTTTTTTATAATCATTATTCTTTATAAGTTCTTAATATGTGTAGAGTAATCTACATATCATAGGCAACCAATCATTTCCTGCCCAAACCAAACTATACTTACATACTTTCACAAACGTTTATGGTCATTTTTACTTGCATATTTGCAGTGAAATGATAAATCTGTACCAGTTTTGCCAGTTATTGCCATTACAGACGTTCGCGGTTAACAAAATTAGGTCGTGTCAACAAAGGAACCCCCTAAACAATAAAGTTCGTCGCATCATCAGTGATTTTACAATGGCTACAGCACAGAATTAATTAGGGCATAAGTAGGTAGATGCCGAGAGGAGGCCTGTGCCCAGCAGTGGGACGTGTATAGGCTGGGATGATGATGATGATGATAAGTAGGTATGACACAAGTGTGGTAATATTTAGCTAAATTATGAAAAGAAAGGAATGGTAAAATTAATGAGAACGAAATTATACACGTTCGAACGTTCGCAGCTGCATTCTGTCGTTCCTGGAGTTGCACTTTCTTGAGAACTACGTTTAATAACGCCTTGTGGTCTCTTCACTACCTATGCCACAACTATATTATTTTTTAACATAATTTCGCAGTGCGTAATGACGTACCTTAAAACCTTGATGACGCAAAGGTGTGTCATGTCCATGTCACATGGTACGCAAAAACCCGGAAGATAACTTCATAATTTTGTGTATGCTTGCTACTTTAACACAGCCAGATGTGTTTGCCAGATTAAAATACATAAAATCAAAAGCGATTTCAGGCATGACGCGTATCAGCGTATGATAACTATTACATGTCTTAAAGATATCGTTTTGGATTCCCTAACAATCAAAAGTAATAAGAAGTCGGTGGTGGGTGACACGGTATCATATTATTTAATTAATACGGATATGATATTAATCACTTTTCGAGAACAAACTATCAAAGTTACTTCTTGATAAGTGTTCTAAGCCGTCAATTACAAACCAATTATAACAAAACCAACGTCGTAGGTTGAGGTCAAAAAAATTTAAAGACGTTTTACGCTGAGCTAACCCTTAGCCCCTGGCCTATATTCGTGATTAGATTTAGGCGCGGCGCCTCACGCGACTCCGTGGCCACTATACTACATATATACCAACGTGGAGTATGCCCCTATTGCAAACCCCATGGAAAGAAATAATTTACCGAATTAAATCAGGTCACCGCTTGAATTCAGATAGTTAGGTATACCATCTACCTATACTTACTTAACGTACTCACCCCTTTACTCGTGTTTGGTCATCAATCATCATATTCATTCGGCGTTTTTGAACAGACTTCAAAAAAAGAGGAGGTTTCGAATTCGCTATTGCTATGGGAATATCTACTCCTAGATAAGTCTGATTGTCACCAAGTCACGATCTGATAAGTAGATCATAAGGAAATCGAGGGAACTTATGAAAATATTGTACTTAGGGACACCTATATAGTGATTTGAGTACTTATATGTATTTAGCAGCAATAGTGCATTTTTTTTTGAAATCACCATTTGATGAATTGGAACTGATTAGGAAGACTACGTATGACTACGTAGGCTACTATGTTCTATCTTATATCAGCCTGCTGTCTCGTGCTAAGACACTACTTCAAAATGGTAGAATTTTGTTTTCATTTTTTTTTGAGTCAGTTAAATTGTCCCGTTTATAATATTATAAATGCGAAAGTTTGTAAGTCTGTTTGATTGTTTATTTGTTTGTTACTTCATCACGTCTAAATCACTGAACCGATTTAGATGAAATCCGGTATACGAGGGGTGATCCAAAAGTAACGATAATGAGTATGAATTGCAAAAAGTAAATTTATTTTCAATGTAGTCTCCTAGTAACTCTACAAACACGGTCCATCTTGTTTTGAAACCACGAATTCCTTTAAAAAAAATTTTTCACTACTGCTCGAAAATGTGGCTATAGATAACCTAAATCCAATATCCATATCCAAAACTGCCTATATATGTACATTTAATAGCTGACTCATTTATGGCTCGCAAAACACGACAACAATGTAACACATTACGAAAACAGGTCGTATCGATATATGTATTTCATAATACGATACTGTTTAGAATATAGTTTCTGAATTTCATTCCCGGCGTGCTGAAACGACAATTGGACCAATCAAAAGTAATCGTCTGCTGCATGTGAAATTAAATTGACAAATGAGAATGCGTCATTCATGACTTTTACGAGGTGTTTTTTTTTTCTTAAACGCATAATATGCAAAAAATGCTTTAATTTTTTTAAGTATGGCCACTACGAACGGACTCGTTTAAAAAAATGTCACAAAAGAAAAACTAAAATCGGCGGGAGGGGTGACACTATTTACCGGCCCGGATAATACCAACATGGAAATACCGACCCGATTATTCGTGTTAACGCCCATACCATACAAACTCGTGTCAAACTGACATGAGTTTCTATGGGCGTGTACCAGAAAAATCGGGTCGGTATTATCCGGACCGGTAAAAAAAAAAAATCTAATATATCACGGGACAATTCATACCAATTGACCTAGTCCCAAAGTAAGCTTAGCAAAGCTTGTGTTATAGGTACTAAGCAACAAACACGATCCCGGTAAAGAGTGTCACACGGCGGGAGCAACAACGCAGTCATTGGATTATATTTGTTGTTTTGTGATAAATATTTTTATTTCCTCCCAGTAATCGTCAAAAGCACAATGTTTACTCTCGGCCAAAAGTGCAATAGCTGAACTGGTATTATCGAAGTTCAAACTAACTCGTTCATCTATTGCTTACTTTCGAGCCTCTACAACAATGTACTTGGCTCGTATAAAAATGCATCCACCGCGGCCATTACCTCTTAATATTTTAGAAAAATTGTTGCCTCTAAGATCTCCATTTGAGACGTACAAAGAGATAAAGTAGCTGGGGGTTAGGTCTAACGAATATAGAGAATTTTCCAGAATTTAGAGCCTTGCATCACGAATAGCAGCCATTGTAATACTGGCCTTGTGAACGGGTGCGTTGTCTTGATGAAACAGAACGCGGGCTCGAAGTT
>NC_133492.1:7709055-7713902 GCF_025370935.1 Choristoneura fumiferana
CATGACTTTTCCCACTGAGCTTGCGACTTCATTTCTGCGGCGTTGGAAGGATGATCGCTTCTCTAGGTCAGACTGCTTTTTGGTTTCAGAATCGAAATGATGGATCCATGATAATGGAATTATTTTAAACTTCAAAAAAACCAAATGCATGCACATCACTCGCCGTATAACCAGGTTGCAAAAAAAGTGACTAAAGATAATTTGGATATAATAGGGCATACATACGACTGCCTACATGCAGACAAAAATAATTGTAGTTGTGCTAAATTAAATTATGTGGAAACATGTCAAATATTTAGATTTAAACATTGACAGACATTTTAACTTGAAATCGCATATTAACGATGACTGTGTGCAATAGATTAAGATCTTCGCTAGGCAAATTCTACCAATTAAACAGAATATTGAGTAAAAGAACACTAATGGTTGTCTACTATGCTCTTGCCGACTCACTTATTAGCTATGGTCTGGTTGTGTATGGGAGAACATTCATAACATATATAACAGATATAAGAAACTTACAAAAAAGACTGGTAAAATTTTTAGTTAGTAAAAGGATTAAGAAAGACTGCGAAAAAGACTATGATAAACTATTTTCCTTATGTAAAATTCTAGCCGTAGATAAAAGTCACATACCTTTTAGGATTAGAGCATTATTACAGTGATATGTACAAATTATTAATTAGTAACAAATATAGAGAAAAGCTCGTACAGCCAAAAATGAACAACTATTATGGTAAAAGATGTTCACAGTACCTGGTACCAAAATTATTTAATAAAATTAGCTTATTAAGACAAAGTCCTAAACTAAGTAAATCTATGTAAAGATCAGACTCAAAGAATATCTTCTAGACTTGCCTTGAATGTATACCTTCTATGTAAATACCTGCCATTGCGAATCTATTAAGTACCTACCTACCTAGTTTATATTATAGGATAAAATTGATAGGATAAAATTGCATGAAAACTGAGCGCGTCTCGCCATCAAACGTAGCAGTTTGGCGCGAATATATAATGTGTAGTACCTAAGTTGTAATTTGAATATATATAAATAAAATAAAAATAAAAAAACTTATTCATGGTCACACCGACGCAAAAACTTTTCGAGATCAGTTTGAAATTTTTCAAGATTTGCCTTTGTAGCCTCGCATTCGCATCGTGTTTCCTCATCCTCGCATCGTATTATAGTTATTTCCTTTTGTTCATCGGTTAAGGTTAACATTCTGGGCACCCCAACGAACGGAAACTTTTTTCATCTGCAGTTGATCAGTTAAGATCCTTTGAATACGTCCATATGAGACCCCTGCGATCTCAACTAGATGCCTGACAATCATTCTTCTATCTGCCAAAACACGATTTTGAATGTTTGTGAAATGATCTTCAGTGAGGGCGATAAATGGGCGGCCTTCGCTATGTTCATTTGTATTGGATGGATATTACCCAAATAAAACTTATTGTATTAGCGTGCAATTGTAGAATATGGCAGAGCAGAATACCCTAGTACAGCGTTTCCCATTTGCCGGGTCGCGACCCGGTACCGGGCCATCAAAATAAAATACCGGATAGCAACATTCCCGCCTTGTTTTAAAAAATATACTTACTATCGATCGACGTATCGTAAATATTCGTAAAAGTACCAAGTGGGCTACGAGGCAGTGTGAAAATAACCGGGCCATGGCAGAACAATGTTTGAGAAACACTGCCCTAGTGTTTCCAACAAGTCGCTGAATATGTCTTTCATATATATTTCTTTTCAAACAGGCGTATTTAATTACTGCTCGCCCTTCATTTTTATTTTTTTATTTTTGCGTAGGTAATCATTCCGACCGCGCGTGAATAAATAGCTGCAAATCTCTAATGCATAATTATGTTTATTTTTCATGTTTTTTTTTGTTTTACTAAGGAATGTATACAGCTAACTAAGGAATGTATGTAGCTAATGTACATATGTGGCGTTATCTGGGAAAAGGTACCTTGTTGTCGGTTCTAGTTTCCGAGATAATCGCGCTTGAAGTAAAATGTCGAAAAAAAACATTTTTTTTTTTTTACTCTATATTAATAAGCAGGGTCTAAATTTTAATTTGACAGAGACACAAGTTTTTAAATCAATTTTTTATGAGTTAAAACATCCCTTAAAGTTTAGTAAGAAGGTACCTTATTGCCGGTGCCGCTCTTGAATGCTTTCTGTGCGCTCGGTATCGGTTTGGAAGACGTGTCGGACGTCGGTACTTTGTCGGCGCGTCATCATCATCATCATTATCCTAGCCTATACGTCCCACTGCTGGCACAGGCCTCCTCTCAGAATGAGAGAGCTTGGGCATTAGTCCCACGCGGGCCCATTGCGGTGCTTGTCGGCGCGTAAAAAACGTCAATCAGAATCATCATAAAATGCGTTTAATTAGAGTAAAGTAAATCATCAATAACTGGCCACCATTAGGCGGTAGCCAGTTAGGCCCTTATCACACTAGCGATTTGCGGGCGAGTTGAAAGCGAGGCGAGCGCGCAGCGAGTTCGCTTCGAGCGCGTAACGATTTTACCGCGAGCAGGAAACGATATCGCCGCGAGCGCGCAACGATGTCGCTGCGAGTTCGCTGCGTTAACTCCGAAGACGCCCTATTTATTATACGAAAGTCTACAATATGGCGTTTTTGGCGCTAAAGCAGCGAACTCGCTATGCGCTCGCAGCAGCGACATCGTTGCGCGCTTGCGGCGAAATCGTTATACGCTCGCAGCGAATTCACTGCACGCTTGCCTCGCTTTCAACTCTCCCGCAAATCGCTAGTGTGATAAGGCCCTTATTGACGATTTACGCCAATTTGTCTTTTTTTTATTCGACTGGATGGCAAACGAGCAAGTGGGTCACCTGATGGTAAGAGATTACCACCGCCCTTAGACAGACACCTGCAACACCAGGGGGATTGCAGATGCGTTACCAACCTAGAGGCCTAAGATGGGATACCTCAAATGCCAGTAATTTCACCGGCTGTCTTACTCTTCACGCCGAAACACAACAATGCAAGCACTGCTATTCACGGCAGGATTAGCGAGCAAGATGGTGGTAGCAATCCGGGCGGACCTTGCACAAGGTCCTACCACCTGCTGGTCTTTAGAGGTTGATTTATAGTAATAATAATAACGATTAATAGTTACAACTACAAATCAAAAGCATTTTTTTTGATCTTATTCTTAACTATGTCACTAAACATTTTACGTCCGACAATAAGGTACCTTTTCAAATACGTTAATCATTTAGTGTGTTGAGACAAAATTATAGGTTTTTGGTAAGAGTTCTAATACTACAGTGTTCTTAAATTAAGACTATTAAAATTAATCGTAAGTTATTAGTCGTTTTCAAATGATATCACTTCATAATCACTAAATATTTTTCATCACACTTGCTCGTAAACAGGGTCGTAACATGCAGGCTACCTTGCTTGCAACCCCCCAAATAAAACCCTCGACGGTAATGTGCTTGTCATGAAACCCGTGGTCGGTAAATGAGTCATTGCCCGTACTAATTTTCTTGTCATGAAGCCCAAGGTCGGTAAATGAGTCAGTGCCCGTACTGATGGCGCTGCGCGCGCTGCTGCAGGACTACATGGACCATATGCACACGCACGTCAGGCGCATGGTGCGGGAGGCGGAGGGCAGCGCTGCCAAGAGCACAGCCTAAGGTATCGCCAATATTTGTAACAATTATATTTTTTCTTTTACAAATATAAAATTTTACTCGCAAATGTGATGAAAAACATTGTATGTGGCACGGGCGGTACTAGAATTACGAACATCGACTCATTAAAGCCCTGTCTTCGACTTCGGGCCTTCTAATAAGCTCTCGTTCGTAATTCCTTATTTACCGCCCTTAAGACACAATGTACTATTACCACCGACGATAAGGTACCTTTTCGAAAATATATAGTGATTGTACCAACTTTTTACTAAACTTTACCTTGGATTTTGAGACTGAAAAAACTAGTGTTTTAAGGTTTGTTGAGTTAATTTGGTCTCATTGGGCTATGTTATAGCGTACTAAATATAAACGTTTGTTGATTTTAACTGTTTAATTACATTTGTAAACCACAAAGTTATTTTTGTTAAAGTATTTTTTTATATACGCATAATATTTTTTTCTTCAATAAAATCCAATGGAAATATACTAATAATACTATATTACTATATTACTTACTATATAATATTATAAATGCGAAAGTAACTCTGTCTGTCTGTCTGTCTGTCTGTTACGCTTTCACGCAAAAACCGCTGAACCGATTTGGATGAAATTTGTACAGAGATAGAATAGACCTTGGGAAAGAACATAGGCTTTTATCGCGAAAAAGAGGCTTTAAGGGGTTGAAATAGGGGGTGAAAGTTTATATGGTGGAAGTTCGTCGCTGTCGAAAATAAAACCATGAAACTTGGCATTTAGACACTTAATAAGAAATAAGTCGGTATTTGTTTGAGCTTTTTTGAAAATTCGACCTGTGAGGGGATGAAATAGGGGATGAAAATTCATATGGAAGGTAGTCATTATCGAAGTTAAATCGATGAATCTTTATTAAATTTGCCATTTCGGCACGTGATTAAGAGATAAATAGACATTGTTCGCGCGTTTTTTTTAATTCTTCCTGTGAGGGGGTGAAATAGGGTTTGAAAGTTCATATGTGTAAGATCGTCATTGTCGAAGATAAATCGATGGTTCTTTATGAAACTTGGCATTTGGGCACGTGATAAGAGATAAATAGATGATTTTCGCGCATTTTTTTTAATTCTTCCTGTGTGGGGGTGAAATAGGGGATGAAAGTTTATACGAAGGTCGACATTTGTCGAAGATAAATCGATGGTTTCTT
>NC_133492.1:7714002-7749913 GCF_025370935.1 Choristoneura fumiferana
GTCTCAGTTTATACTAAAGCCGGTGGCGGTCAACGCTCATACTTATAGAGGCGGTGGGAGCCGTTCGAGAACCGTCCGGATTGTTCGAGAACGCGCCGCTGCTAGACCTTTCGAGGCGACCGTCGGCAATACAAACGCGTCCATTGCTTCGTCAGCAGGCATAACCAGTCCGCTTTTGTATCCGATTCGTAACAAAACCAGCAATGGATAACTGGAGGGACTCTACCATTTAGTCGTTTATTGGTGGGGGACAAAAAACGCGCCTGCGTAGTTCACTTTTGGAACTTTCGAGTCCCTCTACTTTATTCGGATAAAATAATGCACGCCCTTTGAAAGCAATTTAAATAAACATAAAAATTTTATACGTTTTCCTCAATTCATTTTTTTTTTGACATAATTACCATCTTTCACCCGATAGGGGTATGAGAAGAATAAGCAAGTAATTTATATTTTATTTTACTCGATGCCATATGTGATTCACCGAATGCAATTTATTTACTGTAGTGACAAGACAATGCCAATTACAAGTGTGTGTTTATTATTAAACTTTCCTTCAGCAATCCTTATACATAGACGACTGATTCAATCTTTCGTAATGTCATGAAGGAAGACACTGTGATATCTTCTCAAAATCGGGAAAAATATTATTGAATACCGTAAGTATACTCAGAGTATCAGTACCTATTTGTTTGTGATTTGATTAGTAATCCAGGTATCTACATGCATTGTTATAATTTGCGTAAACTTCGACTGATAACTTAGTTCATTGATATATAAACTACCTGGTATTTAAGTTACCAGTCAAGTCCAAGAAAAAAACTTTTTTTTTCATACATAATAATCAAATATATCGAGTTCACAGTCATTGCAAAAGATCAAATTGTAAAATTCACTTGAAGAATAACATTGACGTGATAAGTACATGAGAGGTACAGTCACCAGCATTAATATCTGCCACAGCGGAGCGTGCAAAAATATCTGACACGTCCTTCCGGCCCTAGAAATAGAGTCGTATCAGATATTTATGCACGCTTGTTGTGTCAGATATTGGTGCTGGTGACTGTATAACAAATAAACTCACTTTTTTTTAACCTTCTTGTTTGTTTAATATCGTCATAAGATAAGAAATTTAACTCATGAATGTTTTATACTATCAGAGTTAAGCCTCTAATTTCTTAGAGAAATTAACTTCATTTGAATATACCATCAGCCAAATATGTGGTCTACCACCGTAAAGTTGATATCGTTTTTATGTCATAAAACAATAATGCCAATAGACGTGTCTGTCAATTTGAAAGTTCGACTAGGGATTTAATAGGAACTTGTTTAAAAATTGTTAGACTACTTATTTGGCTGATGATACCCTTAAAGTTAACGGAAATCAAAAATAACAAAGTGAATACAACATTTCAAAAATCCGACACGTTCAGACAAATAAACTAACTCACTTTTATGTTAGAGGTACCTACCGAACCTATTATTTACTTGTTGTATACGGGTTCATTTTCATCAGCCGCTCATCTCGGATTTTTTTTATTGTCCTAAAAGTACCCTCTCATTACCTGGCATGAAATTATCCTATTCTTTTATCTATAAATTCTTGCAAATCCGAAAGAATTAATAAAAACTTGCAGATAAGACATGTCATAAAATGTTAACACAATGTGCCTAAGAAGCATCAGAAACAATAGGTGGGTGGAGCATAGCTGTAAAGTCGTCAACATATATCAATACAAAAGAAAAAAATATCCTAATATTTAACCGTTTTAATCTGCCTAACCATCACTCAAATGGTTCAGGTAGGTTTTCAACAGCATACTACAGCACTGCGGCATTTAATTTGCTCAGCAAAAGGTCGTTCACCCCTTATCGAAAACGCATTTAGATCACACAATGAAGATGGTATACCTACTAAGGCACGTCCGCATGTGTATTGTAATTTATTTGTAATTGAACTGTAGATAGATATTTTACAATTAAAAAACTGATATACTCGTAACGTGAACAATCATCATCATAATAATGTAGATCGTCCACTGCTGGGCATAGGCCTCTCTCATGCAAAATGATCGGCTAAATATGTATCTACTTTTTTAATATTTGAATAGTAAACTAGGCTGCTACTGCTTTGGAAAGACACGATTTGTTTGAAAATATTGTCAACTATTCGGAAGAAGTTTTCAAGTTTTAGAAATTGTATTAGACTAACGAAATTAATGCTATTGCTTTATAAAATTTATGTGATTAAGAAACAATTGTAGTTGTGAAATATTTCATGTAGGTGTTCATGTGGGTGGAACCTTTTCTTAATCAATTTCACTATGATTTCCTTGACAAAACATTAGTAGCAAAAACCCTGGGTCATGATTAAATTTGTTCGACTGTACTTAACGATCGATATTGCATTGTTAAATTTTCAGTAGAAACTATGTAATTGAGCTTTTCTAAAAAAGAATCAGTAAGTGGAAAAGGTTTAAAGGCTAACCGTTAAAGAATTATTCTCATATAATGTACAGAGAAAATATACGCGTATTGAAAACCATTACGTGGAGTGCAATCGCCTAAGACTAAGGGGCTGTTTCACCATCCATTGATTAGCGTTAACCGACGGTTAAATGTGATGCCGTCTACGTCTATTCGAACAAAACAAATATAGACGGCATCACACCTAACCGCCAGTTAACACTAATCAATGGATGGTGAAACAGCCCCTAAGTTATGTATTTTTAATCGCCTGATCTGACACCAATAAACCAATCTATCTTAATCACAGAGAAATCCCAAGTTTACATGAATACTGAATTATGTACCTATTCCAGATGGACTAGTTTGCTGTTGTTTCAGCATCAGTTTGAATAATAGGGCACAGAATAGCGCTCAGAATTCAGAATCGGTTGGAGTCGGAACTCCCAAGGCTAATCGAAACCAGTAAACAACACAACTGGGGCATGCCGAAGCGTGTAGGACGCCGACTGAGTTCTAAATACAGAAGTTTTGGTAAATATTGCGTAATAAATACATGCGAAAATTATTGGCGACCTCAAAAACTCAGGGAAATCGGGTCGACTGAGTAGTATTTCATACGCACGACATTTCAATTTATTAATAGTGAGTAAATCTTACTCTACATTCAGCATGAACACTTTACCAACATTCTTATTAGGTATATTTAGCACATTAGTCAATGTTATGACGAAGAAAGCAGATAATAATATAATAAAGACCTAGCTAATGTCATTCCGCGATCCATTAACGATACTAGAATTATATATAAAACCCACAGGAAAAGAATAAAACACGATCAAAGCTGAAATGTAGTGTAAACAAAACGTTAAGATATTGGCAGTACCCTGGCGTTACCAACAAAAGATATTTCAACTATTTATAACATGTGATCGTTCGACAGCAGAACGTCTCGGCGTACTCACGTTTCGCTTCATCTCACAATGTCATCGTCTGGTGATTCAGTTGTTGACAAATGTTCTAACCCCGAAGGTTTGACTCTCGAACTGGACACTACACAATCCTTTTATTCCTCGCTTGGAACACCACTCACTCGGCCAGCTCTGCGTTTCGTTTTGTATGTACTGTGGGTGGTTGCCACGAACCACCGAAATAGAACTTTTGGAATAACTCTACACAAATTATATTGCCTGCGTCACTCCGTAAAGAATACTAGACGGATGAAGATCAAGAGCGGATATACGCCGCTCGGAGTATGAGCTCGGTGACCGATTTCATGAGAACTAAACGATTGCCAAGAATGCAGTAGAAAGAAAGAAAGTGTCGTTGCATATCTTTCTAGGTGTCTAGGAGACCGAATTTGAGGCAATGCCATTTAACCCTTTTCCAGGCCCCGCGAATTTAGATACGTTACCACAGAATAAATCACAGTTTTATATTGTTAACCTATGAGGGATTAATTTAAAAACTAATAATATTTTTAACGATTTCAATTGATTTTTACCATATTGTAAATTTAGTAAGGTCGAATATTTGTGTTCAAATGAAACCAGAAACACGGCACTGCGCTCCAAAACCCGTATAACCGATGTGGGTGTCAAGACCGCTAAGCTGAAGTGAGACTGGGCTGGACATGTCTGCCGCATGCATCCAGACCGATGGTCGCGAATCGTTACCGAATGGATTCCGAAAGATGGCCAAAGGAGCAGAGGCAGACCCAAGAGGAGATGGCGGGACGACCTGAGCGCTTTTCAGCTCGATTGGCAGGTGCATGATCATGATAGGGAAGAGTGGCGAAAGAAAGGGGAGGCCTTTGCCCAGTAGTGGGACATATTACAGGCTACACAAAAAAAAAGTGTACATTTATGTGGTAGCTATATGCACAATGCCTGGAAAAGTGTTAAACTAAACTAATTCGAGTTACACACATTAAGGTGTCTTCTCATGCGTCGTTTGTTCGAACAATCTTTCATGTCAACAGCGCATTTGCACAAAAGCTAAATGGCTTCCTTCCTCTAGAGTCGTAGTAGAAGGGAGTCCTTGAAGCCAGCCTGAATCATTAGCACCCACGTGCTCTGAGCACATTGCAAGCCATTGGTCGGAATTGTAAGTCGGAGAGTCTATTCTACTGCATCATTGCAGCGTGGGTGCATCGATTAGGGCTACCTCAGTGGAATAACACGGCTGATGTATGCGTTTGGATTCTCTACCTACATTCATCATATCATAATGCTTGTGGAAATGTTATTTCAGCATCGTAAACTTAAAACAAACTATATGATCATTGACTAAGAAGAGGTATATACTTATTTTACAACTAGCTGTTGCCCGCGGCTCCGTCTCCATAGTATTTGTTTATCGCTATCCTGCGGGAACTACGCAATTTTCCGGGATAAAAACTATCCTATGTCCTGTGTCCTTATGTCTTATGTCCTTCCCCGGGATTCAAACTATCTGTATACCGAATTTCATCTAAATCGGTTCAGCGGTTTACAGACGTGATTCAGTAACAAACATCCAAACATCTTCACAAACTTTCACATTTATAATATTAAGTAAGAAGTAAGATACATTTTTCTGACGTCAATTCTGTATTTCGTAACCCTCATATTTTTCCTAATGTTTATTCTACTCCTCTAATCTTCATCATTTACAAACGCCTAATAAATAATATTAATTGTTCATCTGTAACAACCCTAAATCAATTATTCGGCTGAACAACTAACGCTAACGATAATAAATCTGTATGTAATTGTTCTTGTTATCAGAACATACTATGTTGCACAGTATTCCCGCGTATATCTATTAAAAACTGGAGCGTAAGTAAATCAAACTGCGAATACTGCTATGGATGTGTTTGACAGTCACGTGTCACGCGGCGTTGTCATAGGAAGATTAATTAGCATTAGGCAACTACTTAACACGTGCGTCTAAGTGACACAACGTCTGTGACTTTTTAGTTCTTACTCCTATGCCAGTGACACGTATTTGTGACTGCTGTGGGATATGAGCTATGCCTAGCGTAAGAGCTTAGTGGAACGCATTCGGCTCCGGCAACGTTCCGCTAAGCCCTTACGCTATGCCAGCCTTTAGGAGGTATGAATTATTTTGACACGACATGCACGTCACAGTGTAAGAACTAAAAAGTCACAGACGTGTCACCGTCACCGGAATGTATTACGTCTGTGACACTGTGACACGTATACGTGTCACTGGCATAGAAGTGACAGCTGTGGGATATGCGTAGGCATAGCGTAAGAGCTTCGTGGATCGTTGCCTAGGCCGAACGTGTTAAACGTAAACCTTTATCCATCTGTTTGATAGAGTTCTGAGGCCTTATTCTTCTTTCTGTCACACGGTATACAATACAATGAGGGTAGAAAGAGATGAATGCGATAAAGAACCTAAGCGCGTGTGACAATACGACCTCAAATCTGCAATAGTCTGAGTTTTCTGAGTACCTAACTAGTTTGGGTTTTAAAATCCATTAAGAAAACATAGACACATTTATATAATATGTATAGGTTCACTAAAATATAACAAAGTAAAAGTCTATTATAATGTATTGGGTACGCGCAAAATTAAATTTAGCCTTTTGCAATGGGGAAATAACGACACACACACAACTTCGCCTGATATGTCACTCTAAAAGTATATACATATTTACAAGTCACGCAAGTGTGAAATTATCCCACTTATTTAAGCGATCCAAAGGGCGCGGCGCTGGCGATTACAAACGGACGCAGGGCGATGATTTAGCATAAAATGCGGCAGCGTTATTATAAACCTTTAGTCGCAGTCGCAGCAGATGAAGCTGGGCCTGTTTCAACGCTTTTCCTCAGCCGTTCTCTGTTTAATCCGACAAACGTCGCTTTTATATTAATTTATTTATTTCATTGATCTCGGAAATAGCTTTAACGATTTCGATGATGTGCTGTGTTTAGTTTCTGGACGCAAACAATCCATCTGGCTCAGTCTTAAATATTTCTGCGAAAACACGTATTTTCTAGTTTTCGTGCGGTTTCTTGACATTCATTAAATAAACAAAATAAAATAATATATATTTGTAAATCAATATCCAGAGATGGACCTATGTCCATAGTTTTTTTACATAGTTTACATAGTTCCATAGCTCCCGCGAGATAGCTGTTAAAATAATGCTACGCAAAAAATCACGGGCAACAGCTAGTAAATTATAAATGAGTCACAACTTTAACTCATCAATTTTTAATTCAAATTCAAATTAACTGTATTTGTCAGAATACAGTAAAAAATACATTGGTCTTGTCATAAACAAGGAGCTCTAGTGAACCTCGGTAGCGGTCTCTAGACTAGAGTAGAAGAGCACTTTTAGTTTCTGACTACTGTTTCTATTTTGTTTGCGTAATAGGTAGAGGTTGAAGGCTACGTATATGTGGCTCTACACACACTCTCGACACTGTAGAATCTAGTAAACTAGCAAGCGTTTTCTAGGCAGTCTTAGCAAACCCTTGTCATTGTCGCAGAGTTCCCTAGTTAACGAGGCTACAACCGTTGATAGAGAAGAGACAACACTGCGAAAATCATTGTATCAACATTGAGAATTTAATTTATCTTATAGACACTACGTTTATCCCGCGACTCCGATTGTGGCGAATTCGTTTATCGCTATCCCGCTGTACAATCATTACCAGGGTCTCAATTGTTCATTAGCACATTTCATTTCATATTTGGTTCAGCAGTTTCAGGCGTAAAGAGTTCGGTCAGACAGGTTTACTTTCTCATTTTTAAGATTAGTGTGGAACTATTAGTTGATAGTGGTATATACGCTCATATTTGGGACGCAGACATGGCATTTATACATAAACTAGGAACTGCTTCTATTGTTAACCCTTTTCCAGGCATAGTGCATATAGTGACCACATAAATGTACACAAATATTCGACCTTGCTACATTTACAATATGGTACAAAATCAATTGAAGTCATTAAAATTTACATTTTTTTTTAAATAAATCCCTCATAGGTAAACAACATAAAATTTTGATTCATTTTGTAGTAGGTAGCTTTTATAAATTAGCGGGGCCTGGAAAAGGGTTAAAGTACATTGGTGAATTGTGATACATTTTTGAGTACTTTATCCTCTCTGATTATATGTCGTCATGAGATCACGATTCACGACTATAAACAAACAGGGAAAACGTAGATAATCTTGAACATGATCGTGTCAACAATTGTGTATTGAACATGACGACATATCTACTTAGGAGTTTGTGTTATTGTAACAATAGGATTTTCCTAGCCATGCCAACTTGTATTGTCCTTTTAAAGAAACAGTATTTTAATTTAACAGAAGATAAGTTTATAACACATTCGGCCCCTGTGACACACACGTCTAGTTCCCGTTCCATTTTAGTTTAGTTCCCGTTCCCATGTTTTGTTCGTTTATTTTAGGGCCGGCCGAAACTGGGTTTAATTTAAAGATTTTAAACAAAACAAACTTTTTAAAAAAAAGTAATCGTTTGAAAAAAAAAAAAATTTTCTACCTTTTGGAAAAGAAAATAAAACTAAAGTTTACATTTGTTTTTGGCGGGTTTGGTTTGGTTATTACCATGTTTGTTATGATTAACTTAATCGATTTATGCCATAAAAATATAGGACGTGATTTTATAAAAGTACATACCTATGCTATATGGTGTGACAAGTGAATTTTCAAAAATCATTTATGTTTCATTTTAGTAATATAATAATCCTATCTTTTGGCGTTCCCACTATTTTATTTCTTTCCAAATGGCGTTATATTTTTTATATGTTCAGAAGCCTATGTAGCTCATCTAAATTGTTCTCCTTAAATTAGAATAAAATAACTGAACTATTGCGCAACAATCGATCGTGCTATATTAAGCACATTAGCAGATAAATTGCAAGTTCCCAGCACTCGCACTAATGGCATGTATGAAACGTGGATATTTTTAAATGCTCTTTCAAATTAATCTATCTTTGATTTGGTATGTAGGCTATACCACTGTACTGGAATGTTGGCTTGGATAATGAAACTTTTGCACGCAATTTTAAAGTTCGTGTCGTTCAACTAAAGGAACGGTGCTGGATCATTCGAGCGTTTATTCCGTATAATTTTCGTGGGCACATTTTTGTTGACATGGTAGAAGATTCTCTTACAGTTTCCAGGTTACCTAGTAGACGCACAGGACGTCAAAAAAATAATCGAAAATGTCATCGAATTCTACGGCCCATTAATAGAAAAAAATGACCACGGAAATGGGGCGGTTTAAACGCTCGAATAATGAAATGACCCTGATATGGAATCGAGATTATTTTATTGACACGTACTCGCGATTCAACTGCTATCATACTGTACTATTACTTATTCTGTGCTGCTATTAGGATTGGATTTGCTTACACTTTACTCGTTAAAATGACAATTTCCCAGTTTCCAGATGTAAATGTGTGTTTCCTGAAACGCTACGATATTTGAATCTCTGAGAATCACGCACATTTATTTAGTAAAATACCTGCGTTCTCCAGGGCAGATGCAATTTTCCCGAAATCAAAGTTCATCCAAAAACAAGTTTGATACGTAAAAAATGGCAAAAAATAGTTAAGATCGGATCCTTTGTCAATCTAGGTTTATATTTAGTGTACGATACAGGCTGACTGATTAAGATTGATGAGCAGGGTTGGAAAAACGCCAGTTATTTTCAAAACTTAACTTCAGCTCTTTATACCAGACGATGACTTGAACGATTTTGAAGAAACTTACTTACTGCGTGGCTTTCGAGGACGAACTATCGATCTAGCTTGGTCCTTTCTCTGGGTAATCGCATGTTTTCGAGCTTATCCTACTTAATATTAATATTTAATATAATTTAATATTAATATTATATTATAGTATATTATTTTTAAAGTTTGTATGGATGGATGTCTGGAAGACTCTTTCACGCAAAAACTACTGAACGGATTTCCATGAAATTTGGTAAATTTAGTAATATATACCCTACATTAACATATAGGTTACTTTTATCCCGATATTCCCACAGGATAGGGATAAAATCTTGAAATAACAACCGCTGGGTTTAGAGTCATTAAATTAGTTATATAGGTAGCTGAAGTTCTAGAACAAAATAACACACAGGTAACTTTTTATCCCGATATTCCCACGGGATATGGATAAAATCTTGAAATTTCAACCGCTGCGTTTAGAGTTGAAATTTTGGACAGTTGTTCTTATATAAGTAACACAACCTCAATGAAGATCACGATATAAATTTTGGGATTTCCCAGGGGAATTTTGTAAAATCCCGGAATTTCATTTGTAACTACCACATCGAATAGTTTACGCGTGCGAAGCCGTGGGTAAACTCTAGTCTATAATATTTTTATTGTAAGTTTCACGTTTTTCAAATTGACAATTTCGGTAGCTTTGTCATCAGCGTGGTGGTTCGCGGTATAGTTATAGTCTTGCAAACTGAGGTCTTGAGTTCATAATTATCTAGGTCGGACACGCACGAGTTCAACAGAACATTGCTGGCGGAGCACAATGCATGTGACCACATCACCTCATTCAACTTTTCACCGCGTATTAAAAAAAAAAAAAAACTAAGTGATACTTAGAGAATGTACCACTACCACCTACTGCCAAACCACCGCAAACAGGCACGGCACTTTATAATTAATTGGATCTAGTTACCGCTCGATCAAACTTTTTAGGGAAACGAGTAGAGTTCAGTAGACCGATAAAAGTGCTATAAAATAAATTCCATTGCCAGACGTTCAATCGGCCTGAAAATGGGATATTCCCGTTATGACGTCATAGGTACCGGGACATTTCAGTGAGTCGTGTCGATTTCATACTTGTTTCATGCGTGCGACGAAACTTAAACAGAATCATTATTTAACTTTGAATGGCTGGCTACGGGATTCTCCACAGAGTACAATATAGGATTGTGTATTGGACTCAGTAAAGGACTCGTAGTGTGCTATGCAGCTCTATCTTAGCAGTGGAGTAACTAATAAAGCAAAACAGGGTACCTAAGTAAAGCAGCAGTTTATAAATCAAAAACTGAAGTGCGAAGAAGATGATCTTACCATCAGGAGACCCACATGCTCGTTTACCATCCAGTCGAATAAAAAAAAAGCTCTATGATTACTTGAAATTTTAGATTTTTTAAACTATTTCTGCACGAAGAAGTGTCGTTCGGTCGACAGCTAGCCGAAACCATCGTCGGTCGGACGGCAAAATAAAATTACTTAATAAGACGGGTGACAACATTTAAGTAGCTAACAATGACTTCAGTTTACGAGACATAATATCAGTGCAACATTTGGACACAATAAAAGGTAATTGTCATTTAAATGATGGCGGTCGAATCTATCGCTCGAGCGCGGAGAATCGATCGGTCGCCGGTAATTTGTCTGGTTTAATAATTGCCCTTCAACCTTGTGGACAACTACCATATGCAATACGTGAACATGAGCTTGAAGCTACGAAACTTAGTAAACTTAATCGTTCATTAAGTAATTGCAAATGTTAGAGCATCGAGGGACCATTATTGAAATCCGCCGAAAACTTATTAGGTCGAACTTTTTTGCAATACTAAATTAAATAATGCTAAGTGGTTACACTTATGTATTTAAAAAATAACCGATTTTATGTAACGTTAAATTGTTATCCATCAGTATCAGGCCATGTTATCTATAACCAATAAGTAATGTGTTAAAGACAGACAGAACGTTTGTCATTTTCAACACAAAACCTAAGGTTACTGTTTAAAGTAGCTTGATAAATTAATTAATAATCTGGCTACTTTGGGCTTAAACGCAACAATTTAAACGCAGATTATTATTTTTCCTTCTCCTTAATCTAAAACTTTTATACACTACAACGTAACTTAGGATTAATACATTCAGAAGACAGAAACAGAAACTAACCAATATGTGGGTTGACATCTTGGTAAGGTCATTCTTAGATAGTCCAAATTAGAAATTGATTTATTTCTTTACTGTTTTAGAGCAGATTTCGCGGATATATTATAATTATGATAAAGGACTTGTTCAAAAAACAGCCCCGATAAATAATAAGTTGGTCTTGTTGGTCCCCCAGCCAGTTTCATGTACGTAAGTACCTATTTAAAGTGAATTAATCCTATTAGCGAATGAGAATGACTAATCACAGGGCAATTAAGAACTACTTAAATAAGGTGGTACTATGGTTGAAACGGCCAAAGCAGAAGCAGACCTATAATAATGGTGGATGGTCAAACGCGATCAGAGCCTAGCATGCATTTATAATAAGATATTTAAAGATGTCTCAGTTGTTTGGAAAGCTGTGGATGAGACTGGCACAACCCGCGCAAAGTCGGAAAGAAAGAGAAACGCATACCAACCAACAACAACCAACAGTGGGTGGGTCAACCCAACCATCACTTCATCATCATTTTTCCTCCATTAGAGCCCTTGTGCTTGTGCCTGCCAAGCATCAACAGATATTCTTGCACTTCGACTTCTGGTCGGAGAGTGCGGGTGGAATTCAAAAAGTTGGAGAAAATATAGGATGAAATTGTAAAATTAACCATACAATTGTATGAGTAAATGCAATTCAATGTGAATCAACTTCTTAGTCTGCACTCATGAATATGAAAATACCTAAATAGTGGCGCATCTTTTGCTTGAAGTTTACAGCATATCGGTTATTTAAGACGGCAATTGTTTTAAACAGTGATTTGATAGGTAGGTACAGCAACAATAATTTATTTAGAACAGATATGCATGTATGTAAAGTAATGTATACTCCTGAGACGCTTCACGGTCCGTCGGTTTGTCTTCTGTCACAAGCCATAACTATATACTAAAGGCGAGTTGATTTTAATTCAAAGGACAAAAACTGATGCGATGGAGCATGAAGGAAATCAGACAGTACAAAATTGTATGTTTCATTATGACTGATCGAATTTCATTGGCCTGGTATATAAGAATTAATGTATCCACTAACAAAACTATGAATTTAACCGGAATCAAACATTATTATTATTAATAATTTATCATTAATATTACTTAAGCTCTCGTGGGAAAAGTTTGATAATTGTGTCGGAAACTAAATTAAATTAAAAATATCGTAAGATATTTTCGTCGTCGTGTACGCACTCACCTATGAAAAAGATGTTCCGATAAGATCGAAACTAGTCGGACCGTTCCTGACTTATAAATACTAATAATCGTGAGTTGAACCGTTTAATTTTGTTATAAAACCTTTCTTTCAAACAGTTAAAAAGTTTACGCCTACAGTTAGTTTAATTTCAGGCAATTTATATTATTTATTGATTGCGAGGCAGCAGGCCTCCCACCAGGTGGACTGACGACATCACTAGAATTGCGGGTAACCGGTGGATGCAAGTGGCGAGTTGTCGTTCATTGTAGCGTTCTAAGGAGGAGGTCTTTGTTCAGCAGTGGACGTCTTCTGGCTGATGATGATGATGATGATGATGATATGATATTATTGATACGAACTTTACCATATGTAACGAGATTAAGACCGAACGACAATATGTAGGTACATAACAAATTGAATCATCCAATTTACTCATTAATCAATGCGATTATTTTATGTTACCGCCTGAACCTAATGTTTTCATTTTGACTCATTCGATGTGTGGAACGAATAATTCGTTTCGCAATCATTGTGTTAAATACATAATGTTTTATTTACATTCAGAAATTAAGTTTTAATTTCAAACATTTATTAGAATACGTGCCCGCGAACCCGCGATGTCTGTGTAGAATACAAAAAAGTTGTATGGGAGCGGGAAGTACTTTTTTTTTATAAAAGCCAGATAAAAGCAGATTAAGTTGATCATTAAATTAGCGGGAACAAATACACAGGCAAAAATTAAATACCTAGTTTGTTTTGTTTTGTTGTTTGGTAACTCATATACTTTCATTATGCATTAGTTACAGGCTTATTTTGATACTAGTGTTTACCCGCGGCTTTGCACACGGAAATCATTAGATCCAGCAGCTGAATTTAAATTTAGAAATTTTAAAAATTCACGTATGAATTCCCGAAAATTAAATCGTGGTTTTCGTTGTCGTTACATTAATAACAATCATGTCAAATGTCAGGACTCTTAAGCGCAGCGGTTGTTATTTCAAGATCAAATTTCATGACTCTAAGCCCAGCGGTTGTTATTTCAAGATTTTATCTCTATCCCGTGGAAATATCGGAATAAAAACCGGCCCAAGAGCGTGTCGGACACGTGCCACACGTTGATGCGAGTTAAATTATGTATGGAGTGTAATTTTAACTACAAAACTAAATAGCGGCTTTGACAAGACATCTGTACTCCAAATTTCATTGATATACATCTTGTAGTTTTCGAGTAAAATGCCTGTGACATACGAACCGACGGACGGACGGACAGACAGACAGACAGACGGACTTGACGAAACTATAAGGGTTCCGTTTTTGCCATTTTGGCTCCGAAACCCTAAAAAGTAGCCTATTTATTCCAGATGTCCAGCTATCTACAAATCAAATTTCATCCAAATCCGTCCAGCCGTTTCAGCGTGAAGGAGTAACAAACAAAATCACACTCACAAACTTTCGCATTTATAATATTAGCAGGATTACGTTGTCAAGAAACCAGCCAGAATGATAAGATAAACAAGCGCCAATATTCATCACAGACTTAGCTCTTTTCAATTATTCAAATATATATTCAAATATATATTATAATATTTCAGTCATTTGCGTTACAACATTTAAATGAAGTAATTCAGGAACAATAATGATCGTAACGAAGTTTATAAAATAATTGGATGTGTGTGACGCATCTTTATTTTTCAGAAACATACTGATACTGCTAAGTTATTGTGTTACTTTCTGAGTAAATAATAACTAAAACAGCATTGAATAAAGCATCACTTTGCGTAGGTAAAAAGATGTTGTATGCACCTCAAATGCAAACGGCGCGGCAATGTTCGCCTATCATCCCTGACTCAAGAGCACCTCACACAATGAAAATTGCTACAAAAAGGAGACTCACTTGAAGTAGGCAAATGGCTAAAGTCAGATATTGATTTTATTCCCAACAAAATTCAAGCGCAAGCTGCGAACTTCGTTTAATTTGTTTATTGATGTGCCTATTTCGCGTATAAATGTAATAGCTCACAGAAACGGAAGTGTGAATCGCTACTACGAACACAATTTAGCCACTTGGTTGGCTACGGTCGAAATAGAGACCAGAGGCCTTATTGTCTAAAGCCGAGTTTAGACTTGCAAGAAAAATCGAATCGTGCAGGTTGCATTACATTGCGAGGCCGTAAAGCCAACGAGTTTGTAGTGGCCAATCGAGCGCCGCAATGTAATGCAAGTCTAAACTCTGCTTAACGCACTTGGAATTGCGATCGTTCTCACCACTTCTTTCTGTCAAACGGTATAGGATGAGTTAGAAAGAGATGGTGATTGCGATCGTGAATGTTAGAGAGTTAGACAATAGCCACTGGTGGCGAACCTCACGAGACCTAAGATAGTAGCAACGATGTTGAACAAAGTACGAGATAAATAACCAGCCCAGAATGTCAACTCCTTCAGCTGTCGGCGTCAGCACCCACTGGCCACCCACTTATCGCAGCGTGCAGAGCACGTGCAATGACCACAGCAGGGCTACTACGAAACTCGAAGTTCGTGTCGTGCGATCCCTCTCACTCGTATTAAATAGTGCAAGTGTCAGAGGGATCGCACGACACGAACTTCGAGTTACGAGTTTCGTAGTAGCCCTGCTGATCACTGACCACAATTCCAATTATTGTACATCGAACTAATTCATTTGTGTTACGGAAACCGCAGATTTCATTCAAGAGACGATGTGCTGCCCATTGAGCACGCCCGTTCATTGACAATAAATTGATTTATGAGCAAGTGTACCTATGGATGGAGCGGGTTCTTGATTTCCGTTAATTTAAACAGATAGCTCAGTTTATTGACGGAAACTACCTGGTAATTAACTTTTTGGTCAAATCGAAAAAAAAAAAACAAAAATGAGAACGGTTAGATTTATTCGGGATTTTTTTCTTTTTCTTGTGTTATTGTTAGGGAAATGTTTGTATGAAAAGTAATTTACTGGTAAAAATAGGAAAGAGAGCGAGGCCTCGGACATATCCTAGTTATTTTAAAAAATAAAATACAAAAAATTAAAATTATTAAGCTACAGTGACAAATTGCTATATGCCGACAAAGTACAGTTCACTAGTCAAAACAATAGTACACCGAAAATACTCGATTCCCGCCGGGTCGCCTAAAATTTTTCACGTGACACCGAGTGATGACAACCGTGGCAAAACTTGTGTATTCACTACTAACTGCAAGATCTACCATACTCACGCTTCTCTCTCTTCAGGTTGCCTTACGACTAGCCGCTTAAAGGATGTCTAATCTGTTTACTGTACAGTTAATAAATTATTCTTTCAGATGCAAAAAAAATATACAGATGCATCGACAATCCCCACTTTATAGAGTTCTGTAGGATCACTCGCTCGCATGTTTATCTATGTGACGTCCGAGTGTCCGTCTGTCACAGTCAATTTTCTTCCACGCTACTGAAAACGAATGAGTAACGTACACATACCTATCATATATCTGTTGGTGAACCAAAAACAGGTGTGTAACGTAAATAAATGATTTTCAAACATGAGAGCCACTTTTAGGGGGTATATTAGAAAGAAAAATCAATTAATAGTAAATCAATAAAATCAATAGGAACACATCATAGGAATCATTAGGATCACATTGTACAAACAAATTTTAGAGACTACTTAACTCAAAAAATCTTTTTAATTTAAGATTAGAAGCTAAGGTTAATCAAGTTAATTATGCAATTTTTATTGAAATAAACAGTTTAAAGTTTAAGTTTAGTTTAATAATTATAGTGTGATATATTACATACAAGGGCAAATTATGACGACAGGAAATTTTCGTAAGGTCTAACGTGGCACTAGGTAAGTAGCTACTGAGCACTACGGAGTTTAGTTTCAAGACGGCCGCAAATTACTTTTTTGTACGTAGACACTACCTCGTACTTACTCAGATAATTGGAACGCAAAACAAAGGCTTGGAATGTAAACGACAGCAAGCCTCGCTTCTCAGTAACGGCTCAAGGTCACTTAGATAATAAGACTCGACAAATCGCAAAATGGTGTAAAATTACTTTAGTGTCGCCGCTAATCAACATAATAGATGCGGCGCTGAGATTAATACTAGAGTTGCCTGGCATTTGTTTTCAATTTCTCTCATCAGGAGGCGTCCATAAATTAAATGAGGCATTTAGGGGAGGAAGCCGTAGCTCATCCAATCTCATGTGGGAGAGGAATTTCGGAAAATATCACTTAATTTTTTTGCGAAAAATACATATTTTGAAAAATCTTATATTGCGCGGTAGGTGTTTAAGTAAAACCTGCGCAGGAGTCGACTTTAGGGTCTTAACCGAGGTGAGGGCGGGGCGCGACGCAGACGCACCGCGCGTATCCATAGCAACGGGGCGGCGAGGGGTTGTGACATTCTCACACCTCGCCACCTCGCGCACGGCTCACTGTCACCTTCGAGATCAGCAATTTTAAGTTTCAGTTCATATTTAAATTTTCGTATCAAATTGGAAAACTGAATTAAAACACCACCACGAAGGCAAACGCGTGAAATAATTCATGTCGAGGATACCTTCAGAAAAAGTGAATGATTTCTCTTTCTACCTCTTTTTGTTCACTGTCACTGTAGCATAGGGTATGTAAGCAAAATGGCACAAAAAATCATAGCACATAAGATGGATTCATCCCAACAATTTTTTTTCCATGTTTCCATACTTAACACATCCAGCCCAAGAATCAGACTGCTGGATTCTCTGTTTGTAGGCGGAAACAATTACATGTGTAGCAATTATGTGGCAGCAGACATGTTAAGTAACCACTCTGTGTTAACCAGGTATGTAACCATTAGTGCAAGTTTAGCCTGCACATACATTTTGTTTAAAAAAAAAATTATGTTACATTTTGTTTTAAAGCAAAAATTATGTACTTACACACTTTCTTATTCTCCAAAAAACAAACAAAATGACATAACATTCAATGACTAACATGTAACATCTTTAGACTACATGTTTGGAACAAAACCAAAAATTAAATTAAATAAACAAAACAAAATTCAAACTGACCTCAAGCTGTTAGGGGCCACTCGGGAGCACTAGTGTCTAGTGTTAGCAGGCATCAACCGTCCTGTGGAAGACCACTGCATCAGAAAACATACAACCACTTGCAAATAAAACACAACATTCCACCACATAATATGGTGAGAGGGATGCAGCTATATGTTAGATAAAGCCATGATTATCTCACTCTAGCACAACGGTCTCAGAACTATTTGGCTGGTCATTAGCTTCTCTTTTATGTCTTAAGGGGTTTCAAGGGGATCTTCGACAGCATACATAAATAAAAAAGAAAGTAAATTTGATACCCATATTTTGGAAAAATCTTTTCATATAAAAAATATCTTTCTCAAATAAAAGTACCATCAGACTTTAATTATCAAATCTAAATGGAACCAGAGGCCGTATTGCCTAACGTTTCTGACGCTCGCGATCGCAATCAAATGAAAGATTTCGCATACAAAAACTTTCATTTGATTCCAATAGCGAGCGCCAGAAACGTTCAGAAACGTTAGGCAATACGGCCTCAGGTCAAAATGTAAATTGCTACTGAAAGTTCAGTCCGCAAAGGGCCTAACAATGTTAATATGACAGAGTTCCAAAGGGGTCCACAGAACTACATGATGGACCGTGAATATTAGGCTTAAGTCAACATAGCGTCATAATCCTCAGAGGTTATACACAGTCAAGTACACCACAGTTGGGTGGGTGCCAAAAATGTTGTTGCACAGATGAAACATGCGAAAATGAAAATCATCAAACCAAAACATTTTCTAATCACCAGACACGGAAAAATTCAACTAGGTTAACTAACGCAGGTAAGTTTTCCCGACTGCATCCAAGGTCATCATCAAGGATACAAAATAGTGACAAGATTGGCGATACCATACGTTAGAAAAATAGTAGTCAGCGCATGACAAAAAATGTGTGGTTAAAAGATATCGAGTAACACTGCAACGACACTTACGAAACTGTTTCCTCTCAGCGGCATTTTAGTCTAAAATTAAAAAAAACGCACTTTCTAAAGTCAAGTATTAATTAGAAAAACCAGAAACACTCGATACACAAACAAAATATGTAAAACTGAGCTTGGAATTGCCTTTTGCCTCGGCGATCTAATGTTGCTCGCTTGCTTGCTGCTTTGCTGCATATAGGTAGGTATATAAAAAATTTGACAGCTTACAGCAGTCAGAGTTCGTTTCTAGAACAATCACATGAATAAACCCATAATGATGCAAGCCATAGCAATTAAAAATGACAGGTAACTAATTATTTTAGAATCCAACCATACGGAATAAAACCTAATTCAAGGCTCATTTAGTACGCTATTTACTAAAATATGTAACAAAAAATAATCTCAGAAATTGTAAACCAACGCAATGAACAAAACGCAAAGAAGCGTTTTTCAGGCGAAAACTTGAAATGTTTTTTAGTTAAACCCATGTTAAACCGGTACGAAGATTTAATAAAAATATTTAAATATAACATAAAAAAATGATTAAAATCAACGCAGATGCTTTGTTCGTGCCTGCGCCGTATAATTCAAAACAAGCACATTTTTTTATCAATTCTTCATAGTTTAGTGTCTTCATAGAAAAAATACTCGCATTGTCTCTGACGGTTCGATTATAGAAAATGACGGGTGACACTTTCCCGGCCCGGATGATACCAACATGGAAATACCGACCCTGTGTTTCGTGCACACGCCCATAGAAGCTTATGGTATAGTTTCTATGAGCGTGTACACGAAAAATAGGGTCGATATTTCCATGTCGGTATTATACGGGCCGGGAAAGCGTGTCACCCAAAATGACAGCTTCCACGTCCCCCGCACCTTGTACTGCCTCATTCTTATCACTTGTCATGTTGTCATTGTCAATACCAACGACAACGTTCATTAGTATCTCTGACAATCTCTGTGGTATCTCTTATTAGTCTGTGTTCATTAGGTTGGAACCAAATGCAGTCGCTCGACGCTCGTTTCCAATGTCAAATCTGGTCAAGTGACATTTGGCGATAAAGCTGAAAATGTTGAGCTTTATCGCTAGAGAAGAAAAAACCTGTTCAATTTCAGCAAAAATGTGTTTTTTTTTTCATTCACTACAATTTTTTTATTTCTACCACTGCCACGACTGCTACTAAATGAGATTAAGAAATCGGCTTCCAAGGCCAAGATCAATCCTGCAAGAAGCCATCTAGTCGCTGCTGCTCGACGCGGTGACTTGACGCTACTTTTTTGAGTCGCGGGAAACTCAAAAATCACCTTCGAAATGGGGTCACGTGACCAGATTTATCGCTGCAAACGAACGACTAGCGATTGCATGTGGGGGCACCCTTACGGTTTCAAAGTTGATCGAATGAAGTTTTGCGTTGATTAATTACCGTAGCTTATCATCTCAACGGTTGGAGGTGTAATAATAGCTTGCAATTATCTACAATAGGTGCTGTGTTGTGAGTTAAATGTGAGTTGTGATAGTAGGCAAAAGGACGTCCATTTGTATAGGTTTCCAAAATCCGAGACAGGACTCGATAAATGGTTAGATCGTTTAAATTGCGAGAGATTACGAATTACGTCTTCAACCTAACAGTGAGATCGGTGCAACATAATAAATAAAATCCTAAAAGGCACAGATGTGATTCGTCTTCAAAATGAGGTTTTATCACCTATGCAAGCGAGCGAAAAAATTTAACACGAGATTAAGAAATAAAAAAGTGCAAAAATAATAGTTTTATCTTGTCCCGGGTTGTTAAATAAATATTGAATGTACCGAATACGAAGCCACAAATCTTTTTTGGCATAACAGACGATGTCATAGCCCCAAGAATTTCTCAAGATTTTAAAAATAAGTAACTGTCAAAATCTATAAGCGATATTCATTTGGCGGTTTTATTTCAATGGAAGTTATCCGTCTGAACGTTAGTTCTCTGAGTACTCTGTGAATGTTATTGTCATTTATTATTTATTAAAAAAAATGAAGATACACTACGCGATAGACTCTGCAGGGCTACTAAGAAACTCGAAACTAGAAGTTCGTATCGTACCGTCTCTCTCGCTCTCGTATTAAATAGTATAAGTGTCAGAGGGCCGCACGACACGAACTTAATGTAATGGTAATGTTTCGGGTTTCGTAGTAGCCCTGCAGTATACAGTATATATAGGAGGGAGTTTGTTTTGTTTGCTTGGCTATGATCTTCCACTGCTGGCGGCAAACTTCCTTGCATTGGTTACGTTCTTCAATGTAAGTAATTATAGTTACAATACTATTGAACTTAGTAAAATCATCGTACCACCTTCAAATTTGTTTTTAACTAATGCACCAAATTTGATAAACCTAGAATGCCGCGTGTAACTGCTGCTACGGGCAACAAGACTTTGCAAAGTAAAACAAAGAAAAATAATTTAAAGCCAGACGAAGAAGATACTAAATTGAACGTGAAAACGGAGCCCGTGGAGGCATATTTCGATGAAGAAAAGAAAAGTATTACCCTAGATTTGAGCAAATTTAAATTTGACAAGAAACCCCATATTAAGATTGAATTTGAAAATGATTCACCGGTTAAAGAGGTTTGTATCTATTTACCTTTTAGTTTGTTAAGTTGCGTAGACGCAGCTTATTTATCAAAGATCTTAAAAAACATATGATATCAGTACGTTAGTTAGTACTGCTGGGCTATTACGAAACTATATCGTACCTACTGTCCCTCTCGCTGTCAGAGGGACCGCACGACACGAACTTCGAGTTTCGTAGTAGCCCAGCTGTTCTGCCAGTGAAAATTAGACCTTATGGAAAATGCTGGTTACGCAGTATTGCAGTATCACCAACGAATACAAATTTCATGTGGGCCAAAGTAATTCTCCATTGGGTCAAAGTACCCTGACGAGTATGTAATTAAATTATGTGTTCATCATTAAATTAACATTAAAATTTGTTTTATCTTCTTCAGGAGCCAAAAGGCCTCTGGGAACCACCACACTGGCGAGACTTCCTTCTGAATCTGAGGAACATGAGGGCCAATGCAGATGCCCCGGTGGATACCATGGGTTGTCACATGTCAGCTGATCGAAGTGCACCTCCACATGTAAGCACACTTTCTCTATCTCATCATATGTCAGGAACTGCCTTGATCATCAGTGTGAGAAAAAGGCCTAATTTATCCTACTTAATTCTTTTAAGGCCTAAATTTTCTTCTCTCTAACTCTAAGAAGATGCTTGTGCCCGCGGTCTGATGTGTTCCAATAGGCTGAGATGATGATCCTGATGATGACATTTTTCTTATATACACAACAGGGAGTATGAGTAAAAAAACATTACTAAACAAATAAGAACTAATGTAAATCTTTTCAAGCTCTCCACTCCACTTTTTAAATATGTATTGCTTTTTGCTTAATTTATGATTCTCATTGTTACCCGCATTTATCATTCAATTTCAGATAGTAAGGTACCAGCATTTAATATCCTTGATGCTGTCGAGTCAAACAAAGGATCAGGTGACATTTGCCGCGATGGAGCGCCTTTTGAAGAGAGGACTCACTGTGGACAATGTCCTGAGTATGAGTGATGAGGAACTGGGCAAACTTATATACCCAGTAGGCTTTTGGAAAGTAAATAAATCCATGAATATTTAAAAACCCAGGTGTGGGCGGTGACCCTTGTTACGGGTCGTACTTGGTTCAGCAGATCTTGTTGGCCATACAGCAGGCCAATGCCACTTGGGTAATGAGTATAATATGGGTTAAGTGAGATGCGTAGATGGGTAATATTTCATTTCTGATCTATTTAGTTTAGTATTAATAATTCTAATACTAAACTAATAACTAAATATCTAACCAAGTTAACCCCTTCCACTTCCACTGACAGTAAATTCTTTATAAAGATCAAATTGTTCATTTAAAATTATTGAGTAAAGAATTTTAAAGTGGTCTAAGGCAAACATTACGATTTTGGAGAATAATACAGTTTTCTTTCTGGCAGATATATTCAATGTTAGTGTTGAAAATATTACATTGTATTATTTGTTGTTGTTTATAGACTAAAGTAAAATACATAAAGAAGACCACTCAGACCTTGAAGGAGCAATACAACAGTGACATTCCTGACTCGGTGGAGAAACTTTGCAAGCTGACAGGAGTTGGTCCCAAAATGGCACATATTTGTATGAGTGTTGCATGGAATAAGGTCACTGGGATAGGTCAGTTGCTATGGAATTTGTAATCATGACATGATGATCAATACTGTGACTAGATAATATTTGATGAAGCATGTGCAATATGCATATATTGGATGTTTCATTAAAAATTCATAGCCAAAATACCACAAACAACCACACCACAAACGTCATCAAAAATTGTCTTATGTTTTGGTATGAAAGATAATAATGGACTTAATAACAATTTACTCATTAGTAAGGCTGATCTTGATTACGCAAACCCTCATTTCATTATATTGGCTTGTGATTATGATCACATCTAGATTTTTGATTTTGGATAAGACTATATATATACTATAGAAAAGGTCAACAACCATATCAATATAGAAGAAATATTTTGAGAAGCCTTATGATGGATGGCACATCCCAAAGATAATGTATTTTTAAAGAATTTTAAATTAACTAAAAAATGATAAATTTTCAAGTTGAGAGGCCCCTCAAACCGCGAGGCTGAAGTATTGAGAGGAGTATTGTTTTCAAAGGAAGCGACAGAAGCGAAAAAAGCATGTATAGTTTTATTTTTTCTTTAGTTATATAATTAATTAACAGATTAAGGATTTTCTTGTTAGAGGAGGCATCAAGTAGGAGGGATTTGAGGTTGGTGGGTTTGGAAATAGAGAGGGAAGGATGTTGTAAAGGGAAACAGTTTGTTAGTGTTATTGGATTCTTATAGTCAGCAAAAAGATTGTAGTGAATTTCTTTTTACAGGTGTTGATACCCATGTACACAGGATAAGCAATAGAATAGGGTGGGTGAAGAAACCAACAGCTACTCCGGAAGACACGCGAAAGGCCTTGGAATCGTGGCTGCCCTTTGAATTATGGGGTGAAGTTAACCACCTCCTTGTTGGATTCGGACAAACCATCTGTCTCCCCATAGGCCCAAACTGTAATGAATGCCTCAACAATGACATTTGTCCATCACGAGGCATAAAGGTGTCACCGAAAAAGAAGTCTCCCTTAAAAGTGAAAGAAGAAACTGAACTGTCAGAAGTTAAAATGGAAACTAAAGTAAGAAAAGTAACTCCTAAAAAAGAAGTCAATGTAAAGAATAAAGCAGGGTTAAATGCCAAATCTCCAAAAGTACAAAAGGAAAATTTTCAATGTGAAGCTGGTATTCACGTAAATGAAAAAAACTTTACTGTTCAAAATTTGTCTGAATCAGTTTCTACAAAAGCACCCAGAAAAAGAAAAATTACCCCGAAAAAGAGTGATACAATGCAAACCAATGTAGTCAATCATGATAACCTTGAAACAACAACTAATACAGAAAATAAAACTCAAAGGAAAAGAATAACCCCTAAGAAGCAAGGACTCCTTGATGTAAAAAGTGTAGAAGATAGCTTAACAGTTCTCAATATTGATGACAAAAAACCAGGAAGAAAGAGGAAAGTCACACCTCAAAAAATGGAATTGTCTAATGATGATGATTATTTTAAACAGCCATTAGTTGGAACTAAAACAAATACTCTTAAAGTACCTGTGAGCTCTGACAAAATAAAACCCAAGAAATCACCAGTGAAACGAAAGTCAACAAGAGTTCAAAAATAAAGTAGATGATACTATACAGGCAGCTTTGTTAAAATGGTAGAATGAAATTTCAGTAAGTTGTTGAGTTGCTGTTTCTGCATAACATGTCTAATTTATTGGCGTTATTTGTTTGTTTCGTTTCTATGGCGATTTTTTTCATGGCATGGTTAAAGTTGTTATTTTTGAGACAACTTAAATCAAGATTAATAAAGTTTTTTTCAGCATTTTGCGGTAGTTACTGACAAAATAACACACTGCACTTCTGAAGTAACTATTCACGATTCGATACACATAAAAAACTGTTATTAAGAGCTTTCCAAGTCGATGCTGGTACTAAAAATGTCAAGACAAAGGGGAGTATCCCCAAAAATCTTTATTTCGGTAATAACTCGAAAACCGTGCAACTTTTACTGGGGTCATGTTAGGTTGGTTAGGTTCCTCTTGAGCTGGCCTACCTCTGGTGTCACTGTGACGTGGTACTTCTGGGACACCCTGTAGAAAAGGTCAACTTTACAATCATAGAACCTTGCATTGCATGAGAAATAATCACACATTATAATACACTGATATTCGAGCAAAATATACCAAAGAATGACCTTGAGGACAGGTGTCCAGAGGCCGAGGCACATCACTCACCTTGGCCATGTGTTCTCGCCGAGGACTTTCCCATGTCGGCCGCACCATCGACACACATACACTCACTCTTGCGCCACACTTAACACTAACACTGTGCGTACTTATACTTAAAGGTCGGTATAAAACTGGCGTACAAAAAGTTATACGTTATATTATTAAAGGACACTTGAGGATAATGTTATGTCGTCTACGTAGCGGGCGGTAAGGCTGTATTGAGAAGGGCGGAGGGCCGCGCGGGGCGATCGGCATCCTGCACGCCCCCGGTGCACTTCGCCTTCCTGCAACAACAACGGCATAACTTGTATGGTATTCTTCTAGCTTATAAAAGTATATGACTATTCATATTTTATTTTGTACATTTTTAAACACACTGTGATCAGTACAGTAAACGCCACATTGACCGGTTGGCCGCCCCTGCTATACTTAGTTTGTTTAGGTATTTAAGTAAATGTAAACAAAACAACGTCAATTGGTGTCTTAAATATTGAAATTCCCGCAATAAACTGGACAGGTATTTAACTAAATGTAAACAAAATAACGTCAATTAGTGTCCTAAATATTGAAATTCCCGCATTAAACTATCTACCAATCTGGCAACTGAAGCTTGTTTAAATTTAGTTAAATACCTATCCAAACCAAGTATACGTTTTTAGACATTGAATCATGATGCGCCAGAATTCATATATTATAAAAGAAAGTAAAGATTCCACAAAGTAAGCAGGTTTTAGAGTTTAGGGTACGCAAAATACTTAGTGCAAAGAAATTCGGAGGCACGAATGTCAGTCAGCAACTAAGATGTCCTTTAGTTCAATCGGCAATCAAATCTTAAAATTAAAAGTAAAGAGTACCAAGGTCTGGTATACGTACCATAAAATAAAACAATATTACTTAGGATAAAAAGTTAAGTTTGTAATATTATTTCTTAACTAGCTGTTGTCCGCGACTCCGTTTGCGTAGAATTCGTTTCTCGTTAACCCGCGGAAACTATCCAATTTTCCGGGATCTCTATCATATGTCCTCCCCCGGGACTCAAATTATCTGTAATCATACCGAATTTCATCTAAACCGGTTCAGCTGTTTAGACTTGAAGAGGTAACAAACAAAAAAACAAACAGATTTACAAACTTCGCTTTTATAATATTAGTCTTCTAATCTAATATATACTCTTATCGGTATAGTATTACAGCAATAATTAGATTTTAATATGGTCTTATCCTATGCACAGTCAGCAGCAAAGGTGGATGAGCGGTTACTAATGATCTACACACGACACACGACTCTACTGCCAAGGTAACAAGAGAGTAACGTGTTTAGATAAGTTAGGCACTACAACCTGATCATCTACTTCTGCTGCTGACTGAAGTTTTTTTTTTATATTGAACTAGTTTCAGTCATAATCATAACACAATCTTGCTACATCTGATTTTATCGTTATTGTCGTAATCCTTACAAGTGCTTTTACGCGTCACTTATCGCGTAAAATAAGTCTAACCTGTACAAATATTGATAAAGATAAGTGTCTGTCACGGTAATCTTAAGATTCTCATTAAAATTACTCATTGCGGTGTTGCCATTTTATTATCACTATTTACTTCAATATCAATACTGCAGCATACAGTATAGATATTTGATGAACGTCGCAACATAATCAACTGCCTAGAGACAGTGCAGACTGTCAAGCGCTGCTCCTAATGAGATAAATTAATCTTGATTGGGGGAATTGAGATGCGCAGCTAGATAGCACCGTCACGCGTCACGCTACTCACGCTCGCGCTGTTCTCTTGCATTATAACACTCTATGTCGAATCGTGTCACGATTTTACTTTCAACCTTACTTCCGAGCCCTTCTGTGGAGTCAAAAAACTAGGGCAGTAACACAAGGGCTATTTATTCGCAAGAAAATGATTAAATAGCACCTGTATATTATTATTCTTATATGGCGCAGAAGGTCATGGGGCTCGTGGCCTTATTTTGCTGATGTTTTGCATGGCGACGCAAATGTTAAGTCGGTTTCTATAGTACATGCTTAGTTGTTTACGACTCAATGGTGACGGATGATTAAAGGTTAAATAAAGACATTAATAATAATAATATACAAATACAGATTACAATACCTACGGTCATGTTGATATCAATGAAGTCTGTTAATAGACTTACCATACCTGATAAATAAAATATAGCGATGTTTTGGCGTACGCCTTGCTCAGAATGAAACCCAGTCTTTAATATTAGTTGTACTATTACTATAATCAAGTAGAGCGTTTACCTTTACTTACCCGAATTTCACTTTTCATACCAACATTTGCCATAAAATATATAGAACCGTGCTTGTTTTCAGGTTTTTTTTTAAATTTCATCATATATAATGCAGTAGGTTAGGTTAGGTTAGTTTAATATTAACTCTGAAGAAATTTGTATTTCAGAAATAAATTACTTTAAGGCAAATAAAAATTCTAGAAAACGATACATTCGGGCAAACGATAGAGCACCCAAGTAGAGCCAAAATGTTCTACTGCCTACTTATTCGTAAATCTAATTTTACACAATTTTTTACCACGTTCAAATTTTGTTTTCAAGTAATTTCAAAAATGGCCTCTGGTGTGTTTCTCTATTTACTACACTTTTGTTTTCATGTCAGATGTGTTTAGCAAACGATAAATAGGACGAATCTATTAAGCGATGTAATTTGGTATTCGACAGTTATACCTTTTTGGTTTCTAATTCTAAGTGACATTATGTATATCACGTTGGTCACTGTCACTTCACGTTGGAACTTTTGTATAAAATTGACAGAAGGCATTCAGTGACAAGGTACTAAAGTGTAAAGATATCTTTGACCTTGACTGTACAGCAACGATTCAGTCTGCTGACATAATAAATGTATGGATTAGAGGCAATCATAATCATCGCTATAGGAAAACGATGTTTTTGCCCAACCATATGTTTTTAACGACTTCAAAAAGGAGGAGGTTATCAATTCGGGTGTTTTTATTTTTTATTTTTTTAATGTTTGTTACCTCAGAACTCCGACATTTATAAACCGATTTGAAAATTTTTTTTTGCGATCGTCTAGGAATGTCTTCAATTAGGTCCCATAAGCACCAAATCAGGATCTGATGATTGGATCTCAAGGAAATCGAGGGAACTCTTCAAATGTTGTTCTCTCTCGTGCATTTGCTCTTGAAAATCATCATTTGGTGAAGTGGAACGGATGATGAAGACCGCAGTTGACCATCGGAGTTACTACTCAATTACAAGTATTTCACGGGTTGAATTTTAATTACTTTGACACAGTTGCTAAGCAACTTATGCTCCTCGTAATGCATATGTTAAAACGGGTCGTGAAGCACCAGGACTCCTCAATAATGAACGTCTCAGCCTCGGAAAAAGCAATCTTTCGCAAAAGGTGACGAGCAGTTGATATTAAACTATTGTATCTTAGATTATTTACACTAAAAAGCGAAAAAAAAAAATATAACATAAAATTGAACCGACTACAAAAAAACAGTCTGATGTAACACATGGCTAATATTATCTGATACTTATCAAAGTCTGGGTTAGGGACAGCTAGGGGACATTTTTGTGGTGTTTGAAAAATTGTAATTAATTAGGTAGTTTCATTTTTGGTTTAATATTAGACAAGTTAAAAAATGTGTTGTTTTAAAACACAGAAACATTTTTCTTTGACATTTATCTCAAAACTTTTTCAAAAGCCAAGGACAACGTTTTTCCAATTAGTAGAGAGATGCCCTTATAAAGTAAACACGGGGAATACCCAGCGCCACCCGACAGCAAGTATCAGTAACCTAAGGACGTGGATTGCACAACCACAACCAGTAAGCCAGTCAAGTTGTGTGTGTGTCATATCATATACGCATTCTACATGGAATTTAAGTATAACTATAGTTATAATTTGTACCGATTTTAGTTTAATATTTTATGGTAATTTTTCGCATTTATTCCCGTGCATATATTTCTCACTCTTAATTATTATTATTAGCCTATTCTGTCCCAATGCTGAGCAAAGGCCGGAATAATAACTAAATAATTCTTAAATAACATAAAATACTATTTTTGACTGATTATAGTATCTACATCTGCAGAATCACATTATATAATAACATCATGTTTTGCAAGTTTCTCGTGAGTCCTCGTTTAGGTAATTTATAACAAAGTGACAGTAATGACAGCTGCCAATGTACTTAATTAAGAAGCTACAAATTGTTCAAAATATGAATTAATTTCTTAAAAAATCAAAACTGGGTGATTCTCGTCTAGGTCTAAAGTTACTGTCTGACTGTTAAAAAACCAAACTCAAGACTCAACATATTAAAACCAACCAGTAGGAAAGTGAAAAAGTTACTCACATTATACTCAAACAATTAAGCAACTGAGAAAGGTTTTTACGTAACTAAAGAAAAAGAACGCGTTTATTTATCGGGTACATTATTATTTTAAAATCCGTTTTACAAACAACACAGAGAACAGATAACAATAATATCGTCACTTTAGCGATCTTTTTAATTTATTAAAATGGTTTAAACGAAATGATTCACGGGAACGTTCCAATACATTTAGATCAGTTGGAAAAATTTAACAAAATTGACTCGACCTTGAATTACATATATGTACTCTGTGTTGGTACAGACAGATAGAGAGCCTAGTCAAAAGTAAGGTAGGCAGATTATGTGCAGATAGCATTTCGAGCAAGTGAAATATGATAGGTGACACTGGAACAGGAATATAATGTACTATCCTATCCGCAGTTTCTCAGAAATTCAGCATGAGCATGACAGAGGACTTTTTAATGTAAATATTTATGTGCAAGACAATGAGTTACCTTGTTATTCTATTGTAGATTTTTATTTTAATACAATTATTAGGGGACACTTTAAATTGTTTTTTTTTTTTAGGTATCTTGTTGATATATAAATAATGTTTACGTGCCTCATTTAAACATAAACAGTATCTTAAGAAGCGTCAAAGAACTTATCAGCCTTCACATTCACTGCAGGCGCTTCAATTATAAATGGAGTTATTAACAAGAGTTCGAGTCATAATTAATGGAACTATTTCAAGTATGAGTAAGATTTTACTTACATCATTAAGATTAGGCACTAAGATTAAATCAGACAATCCGAATCAGTCAATTCAGTATTCACAACACTTTTTAAAAATATGTTAAGTAGTCACTTTTTTAATTTAGAATATCATTTACAGTCAATTAAGGTATGAGAATGGTTATGTATGAACATATATAAAATGATTGATAGTTCGCGCGCGTGCGGGCGGCGTGCGGCTGATGCCGTCGAATGGGACGCACTGTTTCACTGTTTGGTTAGATTGTGTATTTTAGCGTAACAGCGCGCGCCAAGGTGAGCCGGTCGGGTTCTGCCGCGGCCAGCGTGCTTTCCTACTTTCATTGAAGACACTTCATTTAGTAGGTACCCGACACGAATGGTTTCACGCCACACTGATACGCAAATTACTTACAATCAACTGCCTACTACAACAATAAAAACACTTCAACATCCGTTTTAAAGTACTACTCAATGATTCACAATTTAGTAATCCCTATATTTGTTTTATAAGAATCTACTTCCTTCTCACCAGCTTATCGAACAAATTAAACGTAAGTTGATTGCTATTACTAACAGAACTCAGCTAGCACTTCTTAACCTACAGAATGATAACTAACAAACACTAATTCACCGTGTCTGTTAACGTCTTGCAAAAATTACCAGGCGGAACCTTGTTGCAAGGTCAGCTTACATTCGTCTCAAATCCTTCGTAAATAGTTTGTTTCCAAAACTTTAACGAGGTCAATCAGATCAGTCAATAAAGATTGAGTATGCGAGACGTATCGGCAATTAAAATCCAGTAACGTTTTACAACGAATGGAACCAGTTTTTGTACCTACGATACTCGCGGGGCTTTCGTGCAAACTGGGGGCACGCGCACCGGCCGCACTAAGTTACGAAGGCAGCATAGTAAAGTTACTCGTACAACTCGAGCGCATAACAATACTATAATCCAACGGTACATGTAGGTATTGGCTACTGCGGACACCGGACATGACTCGATTAAAAAATGTTTTGCAGATAACTTTAACATTAAAGTAGTAGGTCCAGTATTATGTTTATTAGGTTAAGAACAAAGTTTTTAAGTACTTTAAATATCTCATACACCATACCCTGCTTCTTAGAAGCGACTCCTATCGATGGATTTTTGATTTTTATTACTTACTATAGCATCATAAAGTATCTACTAGCTAGAGCATAATATAAACCATAGGTAACAGAACTTCACAGGACTGTACAGGAAAACTTGTAAATAAACGTCGCGTCCGTGACTTCATTCCCGCGCCATATGTTCGGCGATAATAGCGTCCAGACAATGTAAAAAAAATAATGCTGTACAAATATAATGACGTCATTCCGCAACTATCTGAAAATGGAGCACTTAAAAACTAAGACGTAATAACATAAGATCACAATATTTTCAAAATTAAGGTTTAGCATGGCTGTCACAGCGACTTTATAACTAGATTCACAAATGTGGTCCTCAATTTTAATGTAAGTAGTAAGTACCTGCAGAATATTTTTCTAACTTATCGTATATTATTAATATTTATTAACCACTAAGCATTTTACGGGGTTGGTGTGGTGAGTCTATCATTAGTTTAATTGCTCATATGTAGTAGTAGATTTTTAACCGACTTCAAAAAAGGAGGAGGTTCTATGTTCCAATGTTCGTATATATATATTTTTTTATGTATGTTCGCCGATTACTCAGTCAATTGTGGACCGATTTTCAAAATTCTTTTTTTATTCGAAAGGGTACTCTTCTGAGGTGGTCCCATTGTCACCAAGTCAAGATCTGATGATGGGATCCTAGTGAAATCGAGGCCAAACCTCTAATTTATAGGCACACCTATGGCGATTTTGGCATTTTTAGCATTAAGATAAGCATTTACATTCAGAAGTATAATTATACTTTACCAAATTTGGTAAACTGGACCTGATGAAGAAGACCGTAGATGACCAATGGAACTCGTCAAAGCTAAGTAATGCTCGCTCGTCTATAAACGATCATGATTAATAATCCTAGATAAGCGACTAAGAAGCAGCTTTAAGTTAATGATTCTTTCGAACTGATCTGATGCTGAAGCCGGAAGGTAGGCAACGGAACTCTGTTATAAAACAACGTAACTAAGCCGTGTTTGGGCTTCATGGAGTCGTTGTGAGATGTACTTTGGCTAAGAATTACTAAAAAGTGAGAAATAAAGAAAATGTTTAACAAAAAAGTAAAACCGACTCCCAAAAAAATAAAAAATAAATAACAAAAAATTATTATTTTGCAAAGTAGCGCGCTTAGTTTAATTTAGAAATCTAGACATTTTTTGCACACCACGTAAGCGCCAATTTTAAAATAATTGATGAACAATCCGCAGGAGAGTCACACCAGTTGGCAACAGTTCAAATTATCATTCGTCTGTTGCCTTTGCAAAAACGCGTTTTATGACCACTTTCGGTGACATTCTTTTCATTAACCGACTTCAAAAAAGAGGAGGTTCTATGTTCCAATGTTTGTATTTTTTTATGTATGTTCACGATTACTCAGTCAATGAGGGCTATCGCGTATGAATTCGCCACTAGAGGCGCTAGTGTAGCGTGAGGTCTCCGAAATGTCAAATCTCATAGTTTTTGGGTGAGCTACGCGGGTTTATTTATAATGATTTAATTAGAATAATTTTATGAATATTTTGCAATATCTGTAATTAATTATGGCAAATATGCGTTCCGGGGCAATGAATTTTGAGACAGTTTTGTCTTTCGGAAACCTTTGTCCTCCCTTTTTCCGAACAAAACGGGGACTATGCAACACTGTGGCATGCTCGATATTTTTATGGTTCGGTTTTAAGGTGTATTTAATATGATTTTAATCTAAACTTTGTTTTCACGCCCGTTATAACAGACTTTGTAAAACCTCACGCAACAGTGCGCCATCTAGTGAGTGAAAAACGATAGCCCTCATTGTGGACCGATTTTCAATATTCTTTTTAGGTTCCGGAGCAAACAAGGCAAAAATGGAACCCTTATAGTCTCGCCGTGTCTGTCTGTCTGTCCGTCTGTCTGTCTGTCTGTCTGTCCGTCCGCGGCTTTGCTCAGGGACTATTAATGTTAGAAAGCGGTAATTTTGCACGGATATATGAAAACTATGCCGAAAAAAAAGATACAATAAAAAATTTAAAAAAAATTTTTAGGATTAAACGACATTTACCGAAACAGAATTTTAGGGTTAGGGATAGACGTAAAGTGGGGTGATTTTTTTTTCATCATCCCCTATAGTGTGGGGTATCGTTAGATAGGTCTTTTAAAACCGGCTCGTGCTGAGGCACCGACTTCGAGCTAGTAGGTAGGCCAATCAACTATTTTACCGACACTTTGGGCGTCTCCTGCGTTTCCAAAATTGTCTCTGGCGTTACCAAAAATCGTACTTCCAACAAGATATTTCACGGTTTAATAGCTTAAACTTTAGGCTTGTATTCATGTACACCATCTATCAAATTGCAGAAAAAACTAGTTTACTTACAAAATCTGCAATTGTTTGAAAAATGTCTCGGACAGATTAGGGTAGGTAAAAAAGTTGATTGGCCCAGGTACCTAGAAAATATTTTCAAGGGTTTTGTAGTCGGTTAATTTTTTTTTTGGTCGGTTTTACTTTTTGTTAATTTTTTTTATAATCATTATTCTTTATAAGTTCTTAATATGTGTAGAGTAATCTACATATCATAGGCAACCAATCATTCCTGCCCAAACCAAACTATACTTACATACTTTCACAAACGTTTATGTCATTTTTACTTGCATATTTGCAGTGAAATGATAAATCTGTACCAGTTTTGCCAGTTATTGCCATTACAGACGTTCGCGGTTTTAGGTCGTGTCAACAAAGGAACCCCTAAACAATAAAGTTCGTCGCATCATCAGTGATTTTACAATGGCTACAGCACAGAATTAATTAGGGCATAAGTAGGTAGATGCCGAGAGGAGGCCTGTGCCCAGCAGTGGACGTGTATAGGCTGGGATGATGATGATGATGATAAGTAGGTATGACACAAGTGTGGTAATATTTAGCTAAATTATGAAAAGAAGGGGAAATTAATGAGAACGAAATTATACACGTTCGAACGTTCGCAGCTGCATTCTGTCGTTCCTGGAGTTGCACTTTCTTGAGAACTACGTTTAATAACGCCTTGTGGTCTCTTTACTAACTATGCCACAACTATATTATTTTTTAACATAATTTCGCAGTGCGTAATGACGTACCTTAAAACCTTGATGACGCAAAGGTGTGCCATGTACATGTCACATGGTACGCAAAAACCCGGAAGATTACTTCATAATTTTGTGTATGCTTGCTACTTTAACACGGCCAGATGTGTTTGCCGGATTAAAATACACAAAATCAAAAGCGATTTCAGGCATGACGCGTATCAGCGTATGATAACTATTACATGTCTTAAAGATATCGGTTTTGGATCCCCTAACAATTAAAAGTAATAAGAAGTCGGTGGTGGGTGACACGGTATCATATTATTTAATTAATACGGATATGATATGAATCACTTTTCGGGAACAAACTATCAAAGTTACTTCTTGATAAGTGTTCTAAGCCGTCAATTACAAACCAATTATAACAAAATCAACGTCGTAGGTTGAGGTCAAAAAATTTTAAAGACGTTTTACGCTGAGCTAACCCTTAGCCCCTGGCCTATATTCGTGATTAGATTTAGGCGCGGCGCCTCACGCGACTCCGTGCCCACTATACTACATATATACCAACGTGGAGTATGCCCCTATTGCAAACCCCATGGAAAGAAATAATTTACCGAATTAAATCAGGTCACCGCTTGAATTCAGATAGTTAGGTATACCATCTACCTATACTTACTTAACGTACCTACCCCTTTACTCGTGTTTTGTCATCAATCATCATATTCATTCGGCGTTTTTGAACAGACTTCAAAAAAAGAGGAGGTTATCAATTCGCAATTGCAATGGGAATATCTACTCCTAGATAAGTCTGATTGTCACCAAGTCAGGATCTGATAAGTAGATCATAAGGAAATCGAGGGAACTTATCAAAATATTGTACTTAGGGACACCTATATAGTGATTTGAGTATATGTATTTAGCAGCAATAGTGCATTTTTTTTTGAAATCACCATTTGGTGAATTGGATGGAACTGATTAGGAGACTACGTATGACTACGTAGACTACTATGTTTTATTTTATATCAGCCTGCTGTCTCGTGCTAACTTCAAAATGGAGAGAATCAAGAAATGGTAGAATTTTGTTTCATGTTTTTTTTTGAGTCAGTTAAATTGTCCCGTTTATAATATTATAAATGCGAAAGTTTGTAAGTCTGTTTGATTGTTTATTTCTTTGTTACTTCATCACGTGACACGTCTAAATCGCTGAACCGATTTAGATGAAATCCGGTATACGAGGGGTGATCCAAAAGTAACGATAATGAGTATGAATTGCAAAAAGTAAATTTATTTTCAATGTAGTCTCCTAATAACTCAACAAACACGGTCCATCTTGTTTTGAAACCACGACTGCTCGAAAAAGTGGCGATATATAACCTAAATCCAATATCCATATCCAGAACTGCCTATATATGTACATTTAATAGCTGACTCATTTATGGCTCGCAAAACACGACAACAATGTAACACATTACGAAAACAGGTCGTATCGATATATGTATTTCATAATACGATACGACTTTTTAGAATATAGTTTCTGAATTTCATTCCCGGCGTGCTGAAACGACAATTGGACCAATCAAAAGTAATCGTCTGCTGCATGTGAAATTAAA
>NC_133492.1:7752639-7823210 GCF_025370935.1 Choristoneura fumiferana
TCATTTGTATTGGATGGATATTACCCAAATAAAACTTATTGCATTAGCGTGCAATTGTAAAATATGGCAGAGCAGAATACCCTAGTACAGCGTTTCCCATTTGCCGGGTACCGCGGTACCGGGCCATCAAAATAAAATACCGGATAGCAACATTCCCGCCTTGTTTTAAAAAATATACCTACTATCGATCGACGTATCGTAAATATTCGTAAAAGTACCAAGTGGGCTACGAAGAGGCAGTGTGAAAATTACCGGGCCATGGCAGAACATGTCTTTCATATATATTTCTTTTCAAACAGGCGTATTTAATTACTGCTCGCCCTTCATTTTTTTTTCTTTTTTTGCGTAGGTAATCATTCCGACCGCGCTTGAATAAATAGCTGCAAATCTCTAATGCATAATTATGTTAATTTTTCATGTTTTTTTTGTTTTACTAAGGAATGTATACAGCTAACTAAGGAATGTATGTAGCTAATATATTCAATTATCACTACTTTTGGTTCACCCCTCGTACATACATGGTTTTAGTTTTGAGTCCCGGAGAAGGACATAGGATTATAGTTTTTATCCCGGAAAATTGCATAGTTCCCGCGGGATAACGATAACCGAATTCAACGCGGACTGAGTCGCCGGTAACGGCTAGTTTTGTTATAATTTTCTTCGAATAACTTTTTTTTATCGTACACTACAAAGACAGCGACCATTTTTTCCTAGTCTTGACGGGTCTTTACGATCCACACGAATGACATCATCGTCACACTATAATTTTAGTAATAAATGTTAGATTATAATTCGTGGAAATGGAGTGGTAGTTTTGCGCCCTGTTAGGTTCCCATGAATTTTAGTTTAAACAGTGACTTCACTATCCTGACTTTCAAAGTATCGTAACAGCGGTCATTCATTAATTAGCAAAACTATCAACTAAAAGTTCTCAACTAGTTGAACTACTCCGTGTGTTGGTGCCATTACATGTGTGACGGACACTTAAATGATACAACGCAAACCAATTGTAGTATTTTAAAACAATGTAGCAGTTATTACGTTTTTGCTCTAATTGTGAATAATGAGTAAATATTTAAATGTGTAGGTATTTTAAATATTTAGTACAATTCTACTTTTGTCTACACTAATCATAAAAGACATATGGAGCAACAAAGGAGGCTTGACAGCGCAAGCCTCACCCTTCTGACCTCGACGAAGACAATCTATGCCACCAATATTTAGGTCGCTTCACCTAAAAAAGTTAGCATCATCATCCTTCAAATCAAGCAAACAAATGACACGCGAACAATTAAGGGGCGCTTTTTCCAGAGACAATTATAGTCTTTTATACAACAGTTGTACAACAGGGTTCAAAGAAGGTGAGTGGCGTGAGTTACGATGTGAGCTTAGCGAACATCGTAAGAATAGGATGCCACAAGCTTTTTTTGACTTAAGTACTTATACAACGTGTCATGTTTGTTGGAACCAAAGGGACGTATATCAAACACCAGCATTGCTTTAAGACTGATTTAATCCACCCACCCTCATATTACATTACAAATCATATGACACAACGTTGCATACCTACAATACTTTTTCTTCGACTGGGTACTTATTAATTAAAATAAAAAATTAGAGAAATAGTAAACTTTAAATGTCTTCATACTTTAGTAAAAAGTATGGCACATGCAAAGAGAAGGTAAATAACAATAAACAAGTGAGAAATATGAAAATGTCAAAATTTGTCTAATTTAAATTTTGTTTTTGATTTACTTTTACTTGCCTGTGACGATGTTAAAAATACGCGTTACTTATGTTGGCAGGCTATGGCTTATGTTCGGAAAGTTTTTATTCCGTATAAAAACCATAAAATGCACCTTAGCCTGTCCGAACGTACGAATTAAGAAAAAAAAGTAAGTAGTTGCAGTATCGTTTTAGCAACATTACGTTACGATACAGTGCTGTTATGGGGAATAGACAATATAGACTTTTCCAGAATCTTGTTATGTATGCTGTTATATTACTGTTCGTGATTAAGTAAATGACAGATTACAGTATAGTATAGGAGTAGAAAAAGTAATTAAAGTAGACAATGTGTAAGATAATGAATACAAAATGGTTCGCAAGTAAGATGTAGATACTCGTAAACGTTACTTACCCAAAGCAATCACAGTTTTAACGCGTAGACTGTTGGCTGGCGGCCATGACAACTACCATCTTCATTACCTTTGAACAAATGTAACAATATACATATCTGTACAATTCGAATAACTATAAATAAAATAAATAAGATGAGCATAACTAATTTTAAATCTTAGACCTACGAGTATTCTTTTTATTTTAAATCAAATCATGGATCACTCCAAAACACTCCGAAACAATAAAATTGAACAAATGGACCAAAAAAAAATCAAATAAATATTTTAATTAAAAAATGATAATTTTTATACAATTTTTGTTTCCCGACTGCACTTTTTGTTGATTACGAGTATACTTGTTTTTTTATCTAAACTGAATATCCGACCCAAATTTCATGTCAATCCGACCACTTGAAGTGGCTGATTCACATTGTAAGATTAGACTCTAACAAACCGATACAAATGTTGCAAGTTAAATAAAAGCTACTACAGACATTATTGAACAACAACCAAGAGAATCTAAAAAAAAAATCTTATATAAAACAAAACCGGAGAAACTTACGGAGCGATCGTTGGTTTCTAAACTATGCTGAAAATATTGCAATCGAGTTGACTTATTTTTGGTTAAATAAATAACCGTTGTTTTGGGTTCCTTACTGTGATGGAACTTACCCTTTTAATAATAATAATAAATTTCTTTATTTAGGCACTTTTTACTCGACTGCAAGGAGTGGTATTGTTTTTCGCGCGTATTTTAACCCATAGAATTTAAAGTTATGTTCTTTATCATATCATGCTAATGTAATGTTTACGAATTAATTATTCACTCAAGGAAGACCAAGTACAGGTTTTTTTTTTATTATTGTAGCGACACTTAATATTATAGTATTCCAATAACAACTTTGACAGAATTAATATTCCTACCTAATCTTAGTGATGCAGTGTTTTTGACCGCCGTTCAAAAACACTTGTTTTTCTGTCAGGAAAATATTTAATAAACGATAAATCGAGTGAAAAACTTAAAATTCCAATTTTAAATATTGCATTAATTAATGACGCGGTGTTCTAAACAAAGTACCTAAACATTTACCTATACATGGTGCACACAGCGAACGGACACTGGAGGAAAGATACCCTCAAAAATTAAAAACATATTTTTTCTACTCCTATACTGTACTTAATCACGAACAGTAATATAACAACATACATAACAAGATTCTGGAAAAGTCTATAATGTCTATTCCCCATAGCAGCACTGTATCGTAATGTTGCTAAAACGCTACTGCAACATTTTTTCTTAATTCGTACGTTCGGACAGGCTATAAGGTGCAACCAGTTACATATTTTATATGGTTTTTATACAGAATAAAAACATTACGAACATAATCCATAGCCTGCCAACATAAGTAACGCGTATTTTTAACATAATCACAGGCAAGTAACGTTAATCATAAACAAAATTTAACTTACTTAGACAAATTTTGTCATTTTCATATTTCTCACTTGTTTTGGGCTTGTTTATTGTTGTTTACCTTCTCTTTGCGTTTAACATACTTTTTACTAAAGTATGAAAACATTTAAAGTTTACTATTTCTCTAATTTCGTATTGTAATTAATAAGTACCCAGACGAAGAAAAGTATTGTATGCAGCGTTGTATAAGTAAGTCAAAAAAATCTCGTGGCGTCTTTTTCTTACGATATTCGCTAGAGCTCACATTGTATTGTAACTCACGCCACTCACCTTTTTTGAACCCTGTTATACAACTGTTGCATAAAATACTATTACGTAACTGAGACCTGCATGAAATGATTTGTAAGTAGTAATCATGAATCTTCATACACATCTACCTCAGTCAGGAACCGAACCGGTTAAATATCACAACAAGAACGATTGTTTTACAAGATTTGCTAGCTGTTGTCCGCGACTCTGTTTAGCACCATCCCACGGCAACTTTGTAATTTTTTCCAGGATGAAAACTACCGTATGTCAATAGTTATTATTGTAGTGTGGTGGTGATACATGGGTTTGTGTGTGTTCTTACAGTGTGGAGGTCGAGGAACTGCATGAACACATGTTTCTTGCTTAAACGTAACTATCATAAGGTCGCGGATGAGTAAAGTAATTGTTTCAGTTCAGAATACATATTTTTCCTCCAACACCCGTCCGCTCTTGCCACCCTGTAAAGGCGCCTGAATAAACAGCTACCTGTACATTAAAATTTGTGCAAATAATGCGGTGCCTGATGCGGCAGTGGTTACGCGAACCACCCCTACACGCGTGCAATTTGTTTATGGACATCGCTTCCGCACCACCTTCCTTTGGAACTAACCGCTTTTAGGGCTACCGCAATAATAATTTGTCTTGACCTTCGATATTAAGTAGGGGATTGATCGTTTCTTTACCGGACACGCCACAACATGGGAATAACGAAAGTTAAACTACAATAGAGTATATTCATAGCCGACATATTACCTTATTTATCAATCCTCTTTATCAAAGGTCAGGCTTGTTTTAGATGTTCTAAAATTTAGAATGTAAATGCATGCGAGTATTTGTTGTTGTATTGTATATATCAGAAATGATCAATTCTTATTTGGACTCAACTCAACATGACTCATGTCACTATTAAGTAACCCATAAACTTCCGCACGGAAACAATGGCACAACCGTAGGAATTATCGTTAAGTCGTCTCATGCGGGTATTCCATTGACTTGTCATTTTTTTTTGCCTAATTTCAGTTTGTCTAACAACTTTTACTATAATTTGTATAATTTAATTATTCATAATCATAAGCGAGCGAAGCGTTAGAACCGAACTTTAACCGAAAACCGAATCGAACCGAAAAATAATTATGTCAGTCAAACAGTATACGAAATAAGTTTATACAAAATGAAAATTAGGTAATTTAAAATTAGGCGAAACAAAATTATGTAAAGTAATTTGTATTAGGTTAATTATTATTAGTTTATCTACAACTACTTAGGCAAAACAAGGTACATCCTCTCTTGCGCCTCTATTTCAATCGCAATTTCCGATCGCGTGACGAAAACAAGGCCAGAATATCTGCGTGACATTAGAAGCACAAGAATCCGACCTTATAAACGCAGTAACTTGTCCAGATTGAATGCCGCAGTAAGAGGCTCGAGGGACCATGTGGACAGCCCTATGGTGATAAAGATTAGAGGGTGGGTTCGCGGCCCAAAAGGCGCGGCGGTCGCAAAGCGAAATGTCGCGCCATTTTACCGGCCAGTGACGTCATGGCCGCGCCTGGCATTTAGGCTTGAGCAACAAAGCAGCCCCACCTACCATCACCACTGATAACTGGGAAAGCTTTAGGGTTATTCGCTTCGCTCGGCCGCGACTCTGCCGCGATATCTTGCCTTGGCATTTAGATACTGTTTACTCCAAATTTTGGCTGGCGATAGATAAGTAAGAATGTCTTGGCTAAGTAGAAGTTACAGGAGTATTCGATACTGCGAATTGGAGATAAAGATGAGATGAGAAGAGATAATGCGTTTACGTTTATTTAGTTGGTTACGTGATCTTGACATTGCTGAAAGTGAATGTTGCGTATAAGAGAAACACTGCTTGTGCTTGCACTTCTTCAGTTAGGTACCCAATGAAAAAAAACAAATTATGTTCAATCAAACATTAACCCTTATTAGATTTTTCTTAGGTGGGCAAAAAATACCCTACGCACGTCGGAAACAAACACATAACAGGGTAGGTATTAATTCAAGTTTTGTTACAATACCTGGGCTTGATTGCGTGTACCTACGGCCCGTGTAAATCTTGGCGCTCCCATAAATTAAGTAATAAGTCATCATCCATCATCATCCCAGCCTATATACGTCCCACTGCTGGGCACAGGCCTCCTCTCAGAACAAGAGGGCTTGGGCCGTAGTTCCCACGCGGGCCCAGTGCGGATTGGGAACTTCACACGCACCATTGAATTGCTTCGCAGGTTTGTGCAGGTTTCCTCACGATGTTTTTCCTTCACCGCAGAGCTCGTGGTAAATTTCAAATGTAATTCCGCATATGAATTTCGAAAAACTCAATGGTGCGAGCCGGGGTTTGAACCCACGAACGACCCTCCGCTTGAGAGGCGATAGATCAAACCACTAGGTCACCACGGCTTTGAAGTAATAAGTATTGATTTAAAATTATGGTTTAACCCCACCTGAGACTACGCCTACTTTGACTACTGCGACTGTAGCGTGTATTTCCAAATCCGAGCTACAATTTTTATTTTTAACTTACTAGTGGAGACGTTATTCATTAGATAATGCATCGACGGTTGAAAGGCTAAGTCATCTAAGCGACATGTTTTGAGAAATTGAGTTAATGTAGGTATTCATCAAATCAGCCAAATTAAGTGGTCTATCCCAAGCAGCACGCAAGCGTTGCCGACATCAAATATCAGCACTATTAGAACTTAGAGTTCTACTGGTGATCCATAAAGGTGTCAAGAAAAGATTATTTACTTATAAAAGTGATTAAACCGTTATTATACAGCAAAGCTGTACTAAGTTTTTATAAAATACTCCGTGTAAACTTAAAGCTTTAAAACAGAATATTTGAACTCCACTTTAAAACCCTATGCATTTTTTGACACTTCAATCTAATGTTATCCTTCAAGCTGCATAGAGGCTGTATTTTGCATGTGATCACTTACTTACTACAGCTATAAGTTATAAAATGGTATCACTTTATACTTGTTTCTGTATAATGGTATATTAAAACTACTTTCTAAAGCTTATTATTAATGCGTAACTGTACACTCTTGTCAGTGTAATAGTTTCATAACTTCTGTCAAATATGATTATAGAACTATAATAATAAATGAATTCTGTAATACAGCTTTAATCTGTATTACTGACAAGGCTGTATAATTTATTTGCTGAAAACTGATGTACAGCCTATATAATAAAAATATTATATTATAACGGCTATTAAAGGGTAAAAGCTGTGTAATGGAATCCAGAAAGTGCGTAGTAAAACCACGGAATCTATAATACTCTCCAGATATCTTTTACGCTGTATAAATCTGTCGCCATTTTCGAACAAATAACAATAAAAGAAATATGACTTCTTACATTATTTTGAGTATTGCTGAAGTTATAGTTATGATTTTCAGATAAATAAATCATAAGTGATACCTGTTGTACAGTATTATTTAACAATCTTATGATTCTAACCTCAAAACCATAAACTTACTTACTTGTTTTGGTAATATTCCTCGTGAATTCTTCAGTATTTCGCGGCGCGTGAATATTTTTCCACAAAATTATGGTTAAGTCCCACCTGAGACTACGCACTTTGACTACTGCGACTGTAGCGTGTATTTCCAAATTCGAACATTATTCTTACTTATAACTTACAGTTCATTGGATATGCATCACGGTTGAAAAGCTAAGGCTAAGTCATCTAAGCGGTTGTTTTCAGAAATTTTAATTGTAGGTATTCATAAAATCAGCCAATAAGTGGTCTATATTTTTTAACAAACTTTCCTGTCAAATGAATATGTCGCTAAAGTCGAACTTTCAAGTTCACAGACAGTCTATTGGCTACAGCTAAAGTAATACGATTTTTTACTTTACAGCAACTATACATTATAATAACGCAGAAGCTGTATTACAATCGGCCCATTTTTATTAATAGAGGTTCTAATAGGCGTTATATAGGACTTGAACATTAAAACGTAGAAGCAGCAGGCGAATCCGAAGTCGCAAATCAGTTCGTATATCAGCCGTCGTGCTGCTATAATTTTTTTAACAAGTTCCTTTCCTGTCAAATCAATATGTCGCTAAAGTCGAACTTTCAAGTTGACAGACTCTGCTATTGGCGAATAAAAATAAACGATTATCAACTTTTCAACCGAAGATAATTATGTATACAGAATTCAGACACAGATGTCCTTACAATCGTATGTATAATATTAATAGTATAATCTAATAGGCGTAATAAGGACTTCTTAACATTAAAACGTAGAAGCAGCAGGGCGACTCCGAAGTTCGAAAATCGAAGTTCGTATATCGTACCGTCCCTCTCGCTATTAAATATCTCGGTATTAAATAGTATAAGTGTCAGCAGGACCGAACAACACGAACTTCGATTTTCGCCCTGTAGTTAAGTATTGAAGAGATATATATTTTATCAATTATCAATCACTGTTATCGTGCCCTCACACAACTCAATACGTTGAGTGCGACCAACCCCCTAAAAAAAGTTCTAAGTGTTGGTTTAGTGTTTAGTTAGAGTTTTTTGTTGCTTGGTGCAGAGTCAAAACTTTGATGCCATATAAATATATTTTCCCAACAAAGAAATACGCCCAATAACGGAAATAATTTAATGTCAAGCATACGTTGGTATTAAAACCAAAAGGTGCCTTGCAGTCCTAAAAAATCAATCCAAAACGAATCCATTTCTCAATTTTCAATCGTTGCTTGTTGTACTGTAACTGTCTTGACGAAAAAAAACGGACGAGGTTCTCAAGTCGACGCGTGTATATATATATTAGTAGTCCGATCTTGATAATTCTTTGAATGATTCTTTTTGGAAAGGGTATACCCCCGAGGTGGTCCCATATATATTTGGAAAAAAAAACAACCCTAAGGGTAGGAAAACAGAGGATAATTGATTGTTCATTCACTGATTGTAATGTATGCCACGCATAACTTTTTACAGAGTAGTCCGATTTTGATAATTCTTTTTTTGGGTTCCGGAGCCAAAATGGCAAAAACGGAACCCTTATGTCACCCTGTCTGTCTGTCCGTCCATATGTCACAGGCATTTTACTCGAAAACTACAAGACGTATATCAATGAAATTCGGATTACAGATGTCTTGTCAAAGCCGCTATTTAGTTTTGTAGTTAAATTACAAAAATAAATATTTATAGGGGGGGCACTCCATATACGAAACAGAAATTGAACAATTTTTTTTTAACTCGCACCAATGTGTGGCACATAGTTCGACAGCTCTTTTGAAAAGATAGATAGTAGAAACTTTTTTGATTAAGTGAAGATTTCGGGAAATAATCGCTCCCAAAGTAGCAAAAATTGTGCCCCCTACCCCCTCTATCTTGTAAACCGTTTGTCCAAAAAATATGGAAAGGTAACGCTTAATAAATACTATCAACGAAAATTGGTTTCAACATGATCGGATATACCGTTTTTGAGTTATTGCCGAAAAACTGCGCTTCTCAAGAATAGGACGTAAGTGCCGTAAAGATACGCTCTTTTTCTGGTAATAGATTTTAAGACTGTAGTAGGTGTTTTAATTGTGTTATAACGCACATAATATTACCTGATTTTTTCGTAATGGCTACGGAACCCTATCTTGGGCATGTCCGACACGCTCTTGGCCGGTTTTTTATTGGATAGGGTATACCTCGAAGTTGGTCCCATATCGGAAAAAAAAATCGTAGCATAGGGTGGAAAAAAAAATCTTTTTAACAAAAAATTAAACAGCCGCAAAAACTAAAAAGCAAAAAATAATAAACCCTTTTTATTTAATCTTAATCTAGGTACAGTTTGAAGTCGGTGCCTATAAGTTCTAGCCAGCAGAAGTGGACGTATTAGTCGTCTACCTGATGGGCTTCTATCACTCCTACTGGCTCGTGCCGAGGCACCGACTTCAAACTAGTACCTAGATTAAGGTTAAATAAAAATGGTTTATTCTTTTTTGCTTTTTAGTTTTTCGGCGGTTTAATTTTTTGAAAATACAAACTGAAATAGATGCATAGAAAAACCAGAAAAATAAGACCAACACTAATTTTAATTAATTTTAGTTTTAGTTAATTTTAATTTGGTTAAATTTTTTGTTAAAAAAAATCACTTCTCATGCTCCTAAAGTTGATATTTATGCTGAATTTTTATGCTCTAGTGCATAAAGTAAAATCTTCGTCTAAGACGAAGGTAATCAAATCAGGTCACTCACATGTGTTAAAAGTTTCTATATACATTTTTAATAATTTTAAATTTATATACAACTCAAAATCAATAAACCCAAATATTTAATATTATATTAGCAACGCATGAATAATAAAAGGTACCTAGGTGAACAATTGTTTCCACTGTTGATATTTCATTTCCTCGTAATCGAAGTGAAAAACAGAGTGTAAAACTCGAGCATTAAACCTGTTTTCCCCTCGACGTGTCTATACCCCCTCGCCGTCCCGCTCGTTTTAAGCTGATTTCCCACCGGCGAGGCGAGACGAGACGAGAATTGAAATTTGTATGGCGGCGCCTGCGGCGGGTGCGCGAGAATGCATACAAATTTCAATTCTCGTCTCGCCTCGCCGGTGGAAAATCACCATATGCTCTTGTTGAACAATCTACTATTTAAGAATAATAACATGTGTAGCACCTTTGTTAAGCACCTTGTACGCTCCCATTTCCGACATATCTGGTGGCGTTACCTATGTGACGTGGAGTTTTATCGTTTTCATATTTAATATATAACACAACATGTGTGTTCGTTTGTAACCGTAATAGAGTGGGAGATAAAGGTGCACTTGATGTTAGCCACGGCCCTTGAAGCATGTTTTGCAAAAAGAAAGTTCAAGGGCATACCGCCTTTCGTCCTAGGGTTTGTGAATAATTTAGGAGTGTAATTGAGTCCGACGCGTGGGAACGTCCAGCCGCACGGTGTCGTCACGGTCAGGTAAGGTTTCCCAGAGCACCTGGCAGTCAATCAGCGTGTTCACTAAACCAACGCCAATACTACATTCGGCGTCAAAATCGTAGTACCGTACCTCCCTAAAAACTGGATTCAAGAAAATCTATCTCTTTAATTAAAAGGTACCGGTCTAAAGGTTGAACACGCCAAAACTTGGGCATCACTAAAATTAATATCATGGAAAACGTTTAATAAATAATCAAAAGACGTTTACGTTAAATATAAGTAAATTTAATGTATTTTTAAGTGACAATTACTTTTAGTCAAGATTTCTTGACGAGTAAGCCATTGGTCGTACTTTTCCTCGAACACGACTCATGCCATGAGGGACTGCACCTACACGTGTTGGGATAACTCTTGGTCGCCCAAGTCCACATTTTTTTCAGCTCGGCCACGGATTTCACCTCTCCGCCTCTCTTTTTAAGAAGTCCTTTCATTTTACTCCAATACTCCTCGATGGCCCGGAGTTCTGGACAGTTTGGCGGATTGCTGCCTTTCGGTGCCACGGCCACCCCGTTTGATTCGTACCACTCCATCACGGGTTTAACGTAATGGCAACTGGTCAGATCTGGCCAAAACAACGGTTGAGAGTCGTGCTTCTTAATAAATGAAAGTTACCGCTTTTGTAAGCACTCCTTTTGATAGACGCTGCCGTTTATGGTTCCGGTAGTTATAAACGAGCTGCTTATTTTCCCGCAACTAATCAACTATAAATTGCCTGCCAAAGGATTTTTTTTGGAAACTTGGATCGTTTTTAGGGTTCCGTACCCAAAGGGTGCCAACGGAACCCTAACTCTCAGAACTTTATGAACCGATTTTTTTTCCGTTCGTCTAGGAATGTCTTCAATTAGGTCCCATAAGCACGAAATCAGGATCTGATGATTGGATCTTAAGGAAATCGAGGGAACTCTTCAAATGTTGTAGGGACACCTATAGTAAAGTGGATATATTTAGTAGTAACTCGTGCATTTGCTCTTGAAAATCATCATTTGGTGAAGTGGAACTGATGATGAAGACCACAGTTGATCATCGGAGTTACTATTCAATAACAAGTATTTCATGGGTTGAATTTTAATTACTTTGACACAGTTGCTAAGCAATTTATGCTCCTCATAATGCATATGGTAAAGCGGGTGGTGAAGCACCAGGACTCCTCAATAATGAACGTCTCTGCATCGGTAAAAGCAATCTTTCGCTAAAGGTGACGAGCAGTTGATATTAAACTATTGTATTGTATTACTTACACTAAAAAGCGTGAAAAAAAATTATAACAAAAAATTTAACCGACTACAAAAAACCATGAAAATAATTTTCTACCAGTCTGAAGTCGGTCGGTGCCTCAGCACGAGCCAGCAGGAGTGATTGAAGCCCAATATAAAGTGCGTAGGTGAGGTAGATGACTATAGGTCCACTCCTTTTTGTACATAGCTTTGTGACATATTCACTCTCTTAGCCACATCGCGAGATGATCTTACAATTTGAGGCAAATATCTTTAAAATGCGTTTGTCCTTTTTTAGGGTTCCGGAGCCAAAATGGCAAAAACGGAACCCTTATAGTTTCGCCATGTCCGTCTGTCTGTCTGTCTGTCTGTCTGTCGGTCCGTCCGAAAAATTCAGAACGGTAGTAAGTTTATCAAACTTTCAAGGAAAACTATAACGGCTAAGTTTGCTTAAGAATTATTAGTAGTTTAAGAGTAAATATCAGCCTAAGGTATAAAATATACCTAAATTTGGAAGATTCCATATAAAATACGAAATCCTTAGAAAAATATTACTTATTTTTTTCGTAATGGCTACGGAACCCTATTTTGGGCGTGTCCGACACGCTCTTGACCGGTTTTTTATCCTTTACACCCTGCAGCCCGCCACTTCCTTGCTTTCTTTCTATAGTCACAGAATAAATAATAGTACTAGTACAGAAGGTTATCTCTTTTGATTTTGACGAAAGCCGCCATTTTATATGCCTACGAAATTTTTATTAGCAAAATCACCGCGCACCGCCAAGCAACATTGAACTCTAGTGCTGCGCGCGAAGGTCGTTATTATTCAGCACGAACGTTTTGGTTTAGGATAGGGTTGTAAATCAATAAAAAAAATAATACTCACATACATATAACTTAAGAGTAAATTCGGACAAATACTTAGTTTTCTAGCATTTTGAAACCTACGGTCTCCGACGGTCACAAAATGGATAATTGTACAAGGTCGCGTGCCGAATGCGTCGTCGGCTGCCTCAAAGGTTTTGTACGCCCGCAGTGGGCATCGGTAAATCGCGAATTACCTATCTGTCCTTTTGTCGCACTCGCACTTAATATGGTTTCGAACAGCATTGGGTTAGTTAGTGTAATGTGTACAGAATATGAATATATAAATAAAATAAATATGAATGTAATATTTTTTTGCACTCATCGTGAACCAGTTTCACGAAAATCACACAGCTACACGTAGCGTTACGCGGCGCGACTAGTTCGAGCGAGACTGCGAGCGTGCATGCCGGGCGGTGCTCATAGCCCTAGTGAGTTAACCCACGCCGGCGTGGGGTGTTTTGATACTTACAGAATCGCACCTATATCACGGAGTGCGCCGCGCCTGCTACAGTTAAGCGTTCCCGAAACCTCTTCAAAACGAAATATACTTAGTGGATTGTGGACATTTTAACCTTTTTGCGACATCGCTGTAGCTGAGCATTAGGTTTTGTGTGTGTTCGAGCAAAATAAGTTCGCATTGTTGCAGTTGCTGGTTCGACATCTTGATAGATATAAACCTTTCATAAAAAAACTTGTTAAATTGTTTTCTTTTTACGATTAATTACGATTAAAATGGCATCAAAAAAGTTTACATATGTTTAATTTTAACATATCAGTAAATACTTTTACCTACATGCCCAAGTTTTGGCGTGTTCAACCTTTATTCTATGATTTTCAATTGATAATTTTAATTTTGAAATCGACAACGCGCTACCACTCAGTTTTTCTTGTCCACGACTACCTGGCGGAGGTTGGAATCCCCGTTTTGTAAATCTGATCTTTTGGGATACGCTCAAACAGGTTCAGTTACGTGATGCCACCCCTGTAACCCTCCAAGCCCTCCACGATGCAATCTTTGAAATAGTTATGAGACAAATTCTTCTAAAACGCATTGTGATTGTGACAATGGTGCCAACGATGAAACATCGCATGGAGGAAGTCATTAGGGCAAGGAATAGGTAACACTGAATTCAGTTTTTTTTTCTCTTAATTTTATCAACTTTGATATTCAAGTTCCAGCATATTAACATTTTTCCTTTGTTCACAAAATATTAAATATAATGACCCGGATAACTCACGTCATAAATCGAGTTTAGCTCGACATGTTTCGGGCTAATCCGTAGCCCTTCGTCTTCGGAGCAACGCGACTCAGCGGCTGCTGCAACACGCGCACAGTTATCCGGCAGTTATCCGGGTCATTATATTTAATATGAGTGAGTCTCACGGTAGTTTCATGTTCAAAATTGTTCACAAAATCTTTGAAATTTAGTTAATTTAATTACCTTTTATTAATAGCCAGAAATACCATTTTTTAAAATGTCGAAGTGCGATAGTTTTGATGTTAAGAGTACTTGAGAGTAAACAAACAACAATCTAGCAAAGTCAAATAGGCTGTGCTATATAGAACTAGTATGAATGACATCACTTCAGTTATTATAGGCAGAAGGTTCGTTTTTTCTAAACAGTTGTTGAAGTCTGAGTGATTGCCTAAATTGAAAATAACGGCTTTCTATGCAAATTTATATGTATGGTATGGATACCTAAGCAAACCATAGATAGAGGGACCCACAAACATACGCAGTTATTGACAGACCTATTAAGATCTATAAGTATTCATTATATTTAAGTATATCCATTATAATCAATTATTTTGTTGCCTGTTGTGAAGACTTTTCCTGGTAGTATATTTGCTAAAAAGTTGTATAAAACAAATTGACAAGACTACAAAAAAACAAATAAAATTAAAAAAGCAAACATAACTGAAATCTGTTTTAGGTTTATTAAAACCGGCCAAGAGCGAGTCGGACGCGCCTAAGATAGGGTTCCGTAGCCGCTACGAAAATAACAAGTAATATATTACGGTATTTTGTACGGAATTTTCCATGTTTAGGTATATATGTAAGTTATTTACTCTTAAATCCTACTAATATTATAAATGTGAGTTTAAGAGTGAGTGAGTGAGTATGTTTGTTACTTCTTCACGCTGAAACGGCTGAACGGATTTGAATGAAATTTGGCACAAAGTTAGTTTATAACCAGGATTAAATCATAGGATATTTCTTATCCCAATAATCCAACGGGATAGGGATACAATCTGGAACTAATAATCGCTGGGCTTAGAGTCATGCAATTTGGTATGTAGATAGCTGGACATCTGGAATAACACATAAGCTACTTTTTATCTCGATATTCCTACGGGATAGGGATAAAATCTTGAAATAACAACTGCTGGGCTTAGTCATGAAATTTGGTATGTAGATAGCTGGACATCGGAAATAACACATAAGTAGGCTATTTTTTATCCCAATATTCCCATGGGATAGGGATAAAATCTTGAAATAACAACCGCTGGGCTTAGAGTCATGAAATTTGGCATGTAGATAGCTGGACATCTGAAATAACACATAGGCAAATTTTTACCCGACTGCCCGAAGGAGGGTTATGTTTTTCGAGCGTATGTATGTATGTATGTATGTAAGTATGTATGTATGTGGGTATGTATGTCCATTTCGTTAGTCCTCGCTGCAGCCTAAACGGCTGGACGGATTGTAACATATGAGGTATCATTGGATTCGTCATAACTGTCAAAGTGACATAGGGTATATAATATTTCAATATGGCGTCTGCGAAAAAAAATATGGCGAAGGAATATGACAACCTTAAATGAGCTTCTTGACAGAGTTCTAGACCACGAGACTTATTTTCTTTCTTTTAGTTTTTATTAAAAACTTTAATAAATGGGTGAGTACAATTTGGGGGGTTGTAGGGTTTGTAAACCTAGTTTGATTCCAATCACAAACTATATTTTTTTAGGCTTTTCTTTGCATAGAAATTATAACTATAGCCCATCACTACACCTCTGGTTCACTGGGATTATGTTTGCCATAAGTCAGGATTTGTCCAGACATGTCTGGATTTTTGACCCTTTGTCAGGATTGAAGCTGGACTTACCAAGTGTCTGGATTTTAAGAAATGTCAAAATTTGTTGTCATGATGACTATTAATAATAACACCGTTTCTTATAATTGAAATGATAAATTAAGTAGTAACTAATCAACAAAATTAATACCATTTCTTTTAAAGCAGCTAAATTACAGCTAAAGAGGTCTCAATCAATTATTTGCTTAAAACTATACTTGTTTTGGATAGGTATTTAACTAAATTATATTTTTGTATTTTTTTATATGACAACCATAACTGGGATACCATTAATAACACAATACAACCAGGGTTGCCAACCGTACGAGGTTCCTCCTACAAATATGAGACTTGTAGCCGTCCATACGAGGTATGAGGACAAAATCAGCCAAGACAGCCGGTAAAACAGCCGAGAGTAAGACAGCCGGTGAAATTACTGGCACTTGAGGTATCCCATCTTAGGCCTCTAGGTTGGCAACGCATCTGCAATCCCCTGGTGTTGCAGGTGTCTATGGGCGGTGGTGATCTCTTACCATCAGGAGACCCACTTGCTTGTTCGCCATCCAATAGAATAACAAAAAAAAAAAAAAAAACAACCTCATACAATTATGTATGATATTTTGTTAATATGGTCATATGAACATTTCGCACCACCATTATTTGCAGTTTTGTAATAATATAGACAAATTTAGTTTTTTTGTGATTTTACTTGAGTTTTGAGTCTTGAGAAAAGGTTTTTTTGAGATACAGTGATGTTTTATTTAATTGCAATAGTTTATTTCATTGAGTAAAAAGTCCTAATCCAATAGTTCAATATGCCTTAATTTTGGTTTTAGCATGTTTTAGATCAGGGATGGGGAAACTGCAGCCCACGAAGGCTTGAAATCCAGCCTGCAACCAACAAACAAAAATCAAGAGAAGATTTTGTATTGTTACAAAATTTCAATTTCATTGGCAATTGCCAAATTAGTGTTTCAGAAAATACATATCAATATTTTTATTTCAGTAAATAACATAGCCAAAAATGCAACAACTTGGCCTGCCATACATTTCGTTGGTATATATTGGCATGCGAAGGAAAAAGTTTCCCCATCCCTGTTTTAGATGCATAATTATAAATGTATGATGTTTGAAAGCCAAAATACGAGATTTTTAGCTGCATAGTACGAGGGATTTTTGTTTACGATTGGCAACCCTGAATACAACAATCATTTTTGAGATTTTTGTCCAGCAGTGGAAGTGTCCCACAAAAATATTTTAACAGCTATAAGGATTACGGCAAAGCGATAAGATAACTGATTGGGTTTATGAAGATGTTATAGAAGAATCATAAAACATGCTGATGACTAGAACTTTTTTAAAAGTATGTTGTTGGTCATAGTTAAATTTAACCTTATAATTGGGTTGATTTATTTTGTAACTATTATACTAGCCAATTCCATAACAATCATAACGAAATTGCCTCCTGAACATGCATTTTAGTTACACTCATGAATGCATACCAACGTTCTGCTACATAAATAATTATAAGATGATACTAGTTCGAACCCATGTTAATTTAAAAAGATATTCAAACCAAACATCGTGTCTAAAATAATGTTACAGTGTTTCAAAGTGAAAGTATCATTTTCCTGCGCCAAAAGTTGACATCATTCGGCAATTTAAAAACAGAGAAAAACCGGAATAGTAGGATAAAAAAATACATACGTCACTGAATCTTTCACATAATCCGAGCAGTCCCCGTTCATGAGTTCAAGCCGAAGATAAACGTACAAATTCACAGTAAAACAGCCGGATTTCATGAAATTGTTAAATAGTAGGTAATCAACTCAACTATCAGTTATGTCAACGAAAATGGCACAGCACTGTGTTGCCAACAATTTGGAACCTGATATGGCTATTTTTCACAGCTTGAGTAGCTGAGTAAGAAAGCAAAATGTAATCGACTAACGACGTCGAAATAGTAAGTACATATTTTGTACGTAGTACTTACTGTTTCGATGACTAACGATTAACGATTAGACTGCGGGGCTACTACTTTCGTGTCGTTCCGTCCCTCTCACTCATATTATTAAATAACATAAGAAGCGTCACCTGGACGGCAAGATACGAAGTTCGAATTTTCTGGTATCTGTTTTGTTTATCTGATGATATGGCATCTGATGATTTTAATGGGTTTATTTTTGAGACTATCAAAATTGACCTATTGTTATTCTAGCCCGGCTTAGATAATTTTGATATTTGTGATATAAAAATAAATTAAATTAATTTTAATCTGAAAAAAAAAACAAGTCTCGATACTTGGAACCCTGCAGATTTAGCTTGAATGAAGAAGCAATTGGTTTTAAAGGATGCCGTGAAACCCATAGGAAAATATTACACAGCAAAACAAATGGGCTTTGCTAATTGAAAAATGTGACACAGCTGCTTTGAGACACAGATTCATAAGAATAATACATCCAAAGAGACTAGAAGGCAAACAAATATTCACCTTGATGAAACATATAATGGACATCAGCTATTTTAAATTTGACTTTATTCCTGTTCAAGTAAAAAATAAACTCATTTGTAATACCTAGTTTTTTGTTTAATTCAACCTACCATCCACAAAATGCAAAATGTTATGAGGTTGTTAGAATTCAAAAGTTAGAAGATATATTGTCATTTGGTGCAAATAGAAAATGGATAACACGAAGTTATACGTCAAACTAGAAAAATGACAATTTAAAATATATTAACATGGAACATTTACCATCCTGAATATCGTCAAAAATGAAACATTGTCCTATGGTAAAATTATCAAATCTGATGGATGCCGAAAAAAAATGACCACTTGTATTAACGTACATTCAGAATTATGACGCATTGTAAATTATGAGGCCCACCTGAAATCATTTGTTTTGGGCCTACATATTAAGTTATAATGCTTGATTCAGACAACATTCACTTGTTGCTTATTTAATTTAGCCCCTACTTCGTAATGGAAAATATTCCATTTGTGTTTAATTCATTTACAACATAACTAAACTTGGTTGTAAATTTTTTTGAGCACAATTACACTGACAAAATTCACTTTGGTTGATATTCATTTTGGTCCAAATTCAAAATGGTCAATTCAAGTGGACGATTTTCCATTTGCACCGAATGACAGTAAATCATTTTAAATAATATCTAAGTATCAACATCGTTTAATTGGTGTACAGCAAGTGTTCACAGCGTCATTTTTTTGAATTGGCCGCGGTTTCTCGAGGACATCTTTTGCTGGCCAGTCTATTAGGAATAAATACATTTTATTTGTAATAAATACCACAGCATACCTAAATACTAATTTTTTTTTACATATTAAATTATTATTAATTAAGACATATTAAATTTTTGTAACGTGTGTGTTTTATTTTTAACCGAGAAGTAATCGTGAAAATTAGTAGATTAAAATGACGATTGATCAATTATTATTCGAATACTCCGTCGATTAATTTAATCGCGACTAAATTAATCGTAGGTAATTTTATTTTGTGACGATTGATTGTTCAATCGATTGATTAGTTGATTACAAAAATTATTGATTAATGCCCATGCCCATTTCGGAACTGTTGGGCTACTACGAAACTCGAAGTTCGTGTCGTGCGGTCCCTCTGACACTTATACTATTTAATATTCGAAAATCGAAGTTCGTAACGTACCGTCTCTGTCACTCTCGTATAAAATAATACTAGCGTCAGCGGGACGGTACGATACGAACTTCGATTTCCGAATTTCGTAGTAGCCCTACTGGCCTTATACTACGAAGTGCCGAATTTGAACTTCGTATCTTGCCATGAATTTTAGACGACCAGATGGCCTAGTGATTAGAGAACCTGACTACGAAGCTTGAGATCCCGGGTTCGATTCCTGTGTCGGGGCAGATATTTGTATGAAAAATACGAATGTTTGTTCTCGGGTCTTGGGTGTTAACTATGTATTTAAGTATGTATCTATCTATATAATTATATTTATCCGTTGCTTAGTACCCATAACACAAGCTTTGCTAAGCTTACTTTGGGACTAGGTCAATGAGGGCTATCGTCTTTTGTCTCACTAGATGGCGCACTGTTGCGTGAGGTTTTTAAGTATGGCTTTCAAATATAGTTTTTACGGGTGTGAAAACAAAGTTTAGATTAAAATCATATTTAATACACCTTAAAACCGTACCATAAAAATATGGAGCATGCCACAGTGTTGCATAGTCCCCGTTTTGTTCGGAAAAAAGGGAGGACACAGTTTTCCGAAAGACAAAACTGTCTCAAAACACAGACATTCATTGCCCCTGAACGCATATTTGCCATAATTAGTTTCAGATATTGGAAAATATTCACAAAATTATTCTAATTATAAATAAACCCGCGTAGCTCACTCAAAAACTATGAGATTTGACATTTTAGCGTGAGGTCTCCGAAATGTCCCGTGATATTTATTTATTATTTATCATAGCCCCCCTGAGGTAGGTATTATCCGTCGGAAAATTTTGCGTGGGAAGTATTATTTTTTTCTTGTTGCTATGTTTTTTTGGGTTGTGATTCTTTCGTTCAACTTATATAAGGACCTTGTCCAATTGTCCATCAAGTAGTCTAAAATGCGACCAGTCGCTATTTAGAATTTTACGTCTTCGATTTCCATTTTGAGGAGCCTAATTGGCGAATTGCCTATGTTGGCTACACTCAGACCTTACTACCACAGACTGGATAGAGGGAGGACAGAACAGACCATTCCATTCCATTATCTCTTATCTTATTAGTGACGAAAATGAGTATAACCACAGAATATATAATAGTACTGAGTATAACATAACTGATCGGCTGTGGATTGATGGCATTTTGTTTTGTAACTGTGTGTAGTTTTTGTGGATGTTTGTTTCATGATTATTTGACTCGGTCTAAGGTGGTCTAAGGACTCGGTAGGTGTCACAGATTTACGACATAAATATTATGAGCTACAATACCAATATAATGTAATTAGGTAACTTTGTTTTAGTACAGGCACTAGGAGCAACTAAAGTGCTGCTTGGGGTACGAATAAAGTTCACAATCATGAATATCTCAATTGAGAAGAGACGGTCGGAGTGTCCGGCGTTGCCCAAAGGTTGGCAAAGGGAAGAAGTCTTAAGAAAAACCGGATTATCAGCAGGGAAAGTTGATGTTTATTACTACAGGTATGTAGCAACTGTCTGTGTCTATTCCCATAATGTTCAACTTTATTTGAAAACTACTGTTAAATCATTTGAAAATATCTTTTCAATTTATTACTTTGTAAGTGGATTCTGTGGATTACCTTCTGAAAGCCATTTTTAAGATAAATTACATTCGGTAAATGTATAAATACATCTAGATTTTAGCTACTAAACCTCACCTTTGTTCACTTGTACAGACTCCTTATTTTAATTAAACATAGGATTGGAATGCCTGCAAATTTAAAAACATGTTATTCCACACAACTAACAGAAAATTGTTTACATTGCCAGTCAAGTCTCTGTTAAATGGAGACTATAGTTTCCAATCAAATGTTAAATTAACATTGTAACACATCATTACTAAATCAGAAATAACACTCGGCTCTCTGTAACAACATCTAGCTTGATCCATGGTGACAATGTATTTTCTGTAGCCCTACAGGTAAAAAGTTTCGCAGTAAGCCAGAGCTAGTGCGTTATCTGGGTGATAGTATGGACCTGTCGTGTTTCGACTTTCATCAGGGTCAGATTAACACGATGCTGCTGTGCAAGGCCAAGAAAGCACGAGCGCAGTTTGATTACAGGTTCCCTTAGTGACATACTCGTACACTTGTGTTGTGATCATTATATAGTGCCGTCCTGTGCTTTATGTTACTGTATGCTATTCACCAGATAGATGCTTGTTTTTAATCAGTGTGTCTTATAGGGAGACCATTGTCAGCTCGAACCTATAGCAATTGTGGGATACAGATGGGATTTATAACAAAACACTGATTTCTTTGAAATAAATAAATATCTGATTCCACAGTCCTTATAAATATATATAGCCAATTTAAAATTTGTTAACCTGTTTAAGACTTCCGAAGGGGCCAGGCTAAAAGCATGCTATAGAAAACATGTTTCATGGTGGGGTCTGGCTCACAAGCGTTTTGCCCGCCTGTTCCAGTGTGTTATGAATATTGATGCATACAATAACTATTTGCGTCAACTTCTGATACAAATAGTTTTTCTTTTAAGTGAAGTATTCATCCTTTCATTAGTTGAAACGGGCCATTGTTTGTGTTCATCAATATTCATAACACACTGGAATGGCAAAACGCTTGTGAACCACACCCGGTGTTAGTTTATTTATTAAGCATATACAAGTTGGTCACACTGTACAGTGAATTGGGTTGCCATATAATAAATAAATATCACGGGATAATATATGAATATCACATCCTATATTGTTGTATCCCATTTAGCAATATTCACATAGTAAGTTCTAATTGACACAGTAGTAATACTTCATGCCTGGAAATCATACTAAGGGGCTGTTTCACCATCCATTGATTAGTGTTAACTGACGGTTAAATGTGATGCCGTCTCTATTTGTTTTGTTCAAATAGACGGAGACAACATCACATTTCACTGTCAGTTAACACTAATCAATGGATGGTGAAACAGCCCCTAAATGTGGTAATATAATTTGTTGTTTTTGATTTCTGCTAACTTTAAATTGAACATGCAACAGGTCAGATGAAGTTAATTTCACCAAGACACTAGTGGCCTAACTTACTGTTTGAAATATAATGATAGTAAGATTATTACTGTTCAAAATAATACTTAATGATAGTAAGATAGTATAGTCAAATGTCACTCATTCAATTTTGTTTATTTTACAAATTGACCTTTAAAACTATGACTGTGAAATTATATTCAATATTTTTTTGTCCAAAAAGATTATTACCAGACAGTTTTTGTCAGACTCAGCTCATCTTCGACAGATAGATATTCCCCTTGGCTAAGAATCAAACCTGAGGGTCTTTTGCACAAAGTATCAGACACGATTACAATCAAATGACAGTTTTCACATACAAAAACTGTCATTTGATTGGATCTGATTGTGCGTATCAAAAATATTAGACAATATGGCCTCATGGTTAAACTAAGTTAAATATAATATATTCATATTATGAATTTCAAAGGAATAAGTTTGGACAGTTATCTGATTTGTTTTGTTATTCACACCCAATCTGTACTTCTACAACAAAGCCTAGGACTATGCTTACAGTAGAACCTATAATATGATATTTTTATAAAATACTCAGGGTTCATTGATATGGGGTATGAGAATCACATCAAAAATTCATATAATTAATTGTAATAAAAATACAGTATAAATATGTAAATTCAAGTAAATGGCTGATATTTTTGGACCCTGGTTATATCAGTCTGATGTTTCTGGAGCATTAGTTTACCTCTGATTAAGTGAGGTATATTTAGGATTGCAGTTATGATTCCACTTATGCACTGCCATTCTTATTGCAGTTTGCTTCGCTCCTTAATTAAATGATTAGCTTATGTAATTAAAAATAAATGGATATCAACTAGTAGTCTGGTTATTTGGAGCAATATTTAGTTAGATGCTGAAATTGTAAGCTTTTCACTGCAGCACTGTACAGTCACCATCAAATGTTTATTAAAAGGTGCGTATGATCTCATAAAATTATAAAGCACTGACTGCTGCAACCTAGGTATGTTTGAAGCTGACTGTACTTTCTTAACATTAACACATTGTCACTGCAGCTTATATATTATCATCTGTTTCAATTCTTGTTAAGTTTTCACAAATTTAAAAAATGCTAATTGCTAATACTTTATTTGCATTGGTCATAGTCAAATTAGTATAATGTAAAAATAGTTGCTTATCAGAATTTAAATTACATATAAAGCAGACTTAGAATCACGTATTTCTTGTCTTTGCCAAATTATCTTATGATTCTAAAATAATTTATTGAATCAGGCGTTACTTTGCGGAGGTCCATATCAATGAACTAAAAGAATTTCTTTGCTCACCCGCGACCTTATGATTGTTAAGTTTTTGCAAGATATGCGTGTTCATGCAGTTCCTCCACTTCCACAGTGTGTAAGAACACATACAAATCACACAAACCCATCTATCGCCACCAGACGCATTTCGAACTCAACCAGAGCTCATCTTCAGAGCAACACAACCTCTAAAGATGATGCTACCAGATGTAGCATGGTGTATGGTTGAGTTCGAAACGCGAAAGTGTAGTGTAGTGGTGGTGATAGATGTATTTGTGTGTGGTCTTACAGTGTGGAGGTGGAGGAAATGCATGAACACGCATATCTTGCATAAACTTAGCTATCATACAAATTATTTTAGTTCTTATGGTTCTTGTCAATTAAATACAAAGTAATTCCTTGTGGTAAGAAATTTTATTAGAAAAAAAAAATTGATGCTAATAGAGAGATTTTATGTGCAGTCAAGTTCACAAACTTGTGAGCAAAAATTTGATCAAAAACATCTGAACACGACTCTACGCCGTTAACAATAGAGTCATGTTCAGATATTTTTGATAAAATTTTTGCTCACAAGTTTATGAACCCGACTGTACATACTCCATTTATTGTAACATTTGAAACTTAACGGTAAAATTTGCACACGTTTTTAAATGAAACAATGAAACTATTTTAAATATGTTAACTTTATACTAAAAACGTAATAATTATTTAATGTACATGTAGGAATTTTTTGTCAATTTGTGTTCGAAATACCGAGAAACGTGTGTTACAATTTGACCGTTAGTTCAAACCTTAAATTTAATGGAGTATAAAACCTGTAAATTTTATGAGACTGATGCCATTGTGACGCGAGCGTTGGCGTTTATAGTAAGCAGACAATTATTTACTCGCCATGAAATCCATAAATATTAGAAACATATGAAGAGCAATGAAGGTGCTATTTTGGGTTCAATGTATACTTCGTCATCGTTATCATAACATGTGACGTTATCGCTTACATTAGATACAGCGCATGAGTGTTTCGCATGCTTTATTGTTGTGTACTATACTAAACAACATTAATTTGATAGTATTTGTTCAATAATACTTGTTCTAACTAGGCCATGGTATTACTAGAATTTTAATTTGTTGTATTGAAGTCCCAGGCCAAACCCCATCAAGAAATTATAACATTTTTAACTTATTTTGTTAACGTTAGCATTAATGTTAATTTTAAACCTTGATTTTTATGTCTCAAGCTCCTCGCTGGTTATTTTTCTGTAGTCAAGACCCTGAGCTAATCATATTTTGATTTTACAGGGGCGTCCGTTCAGATGCGGCGCTCGTGCCGCCAATCCGTCAAACGGCTTCCATCTTCAAGCAGCCTGTTACCGTGTATAAAACTCAGGAAAGCAAGGTGAAGACTGACTTGAAACATGGCACTCAGGAAAAGCCCAAACAACTGTTCTGGGAGAAGAGGCTAGAGGTAAATACATTTTTGTTCTATGCTTTAATTTCATCATAACCGCACTAAATACCCAGCACAAAGCGGGACTTTTCTGCTCTAGAGCAGAAAAATTGTATGAAAATCCTTTATTGCATTGTGTAGTGTTGTATTCCCAACTCTACAACCAAGTTGGATCGTTTTGACAGTTTATTTAACAAAATTATTACTTTAGGATAGTTTCAACCGCACCTGTCACAAATTATTAAATAATTGAGGTAGGTGTTGATTTTCATTGGTTTAGAGGAGTCTTAAGAGGCTGAAAACTGAAGCTTGATTCTATGGTCAGGAGTTTTGTTGGAGTAATTAAAAAATATATTTTCTCACTCTCCTTTCATCTCACCATCCATCAAGATAGCTTGAATTTGATTTTTTTATTAATCTAGTGAAATCCAGGCGTGTTTTGGCTAGAAATGGCCTAGAGCCCTATATTTTATTTCACGATAGTGTGAACTATTTCAAGATGATTTAATTTCGGAAAAAACGATGAGTTTTTACCATTTATTTGTTTTTTCAACCTTTTGGTATTTCGTTTTTTTTTTTCAAGTTTTAACTTGTGGCTTTATTGTTTTTCAAATTTGGCTTTCAGTCTGTTATTACGGGCGTGAAAACAAAGTTTAGATTAAAATCATATTTAATACACCTTAAAACCGTAAGTACCATAAAAATATCGAGCATGCCACAGTGTCGCATAGTCCCCGTTTTGTTCGGAAAAAAGGGAGCACAAAGATTTCCGAAAGACAAAACTGTCTCAAAACCCCAGACATTAATTGTCCTGGAACGCATATTTGCCATAATTAATTTCAGATATTGCAAAATATTCACAAAATTATTCTAATTATAAATAAACCCGCGTAGCTCACCCAAAAACTATGAGATTTGACATTTCGGAGAGCTCACGCTACACTAGCGCCTCTAGTGGCGAATTCATACGCGATAGAAGATGAACCTCATTGAAGAACTATAAAATTTTGAATTTGGAAGTGTAATTCCACATGCCCTTCTGGCGTGCTACTTTAAGTTTTTTTTTAATTAGAAGGCGAATGCTTAATGCCGTATTATTTTTGCCGTAATGTAATTTTAAGAGTTAAAATTGTGTAATTAGCTCATAGCTATCATTTAAGTTATTTTTGGCTAGAGAGTCCATTAACCAAGTACGACGAAACCAGACGAGAACTGGGAGCCTCTATCAGGTGAGACCAAGTTTTTATTGCAACGTCTGAGTCCCTGGCTTGGGTTAAAAAAGTCCAAATTTCCTCTATAAAACTATGTATAACTAGAAACTTAGAAACGCTTCAAGTAAATTCAAAATGTAAAAATAAAATATTGGCATGCTTCTTTGCATCTGTTTCAAGTAGTCTTTAATTTAAAAGTAAGCGACAGTGTATTAACTTACCGGAATGATCCTGTATGCATATGATTGCTTATTATAGTGACTTTCCAGGGTTTAACAGCGTGCGACGCGAACGGAGTCATAGGGACTACTTCCCTCCCTAAATACATCAAGCCACTTGGGCCATATATTTCTGATGCGACCACGATCCAATCACTGGCCACCGCGCTTCACGTGTCATCTCAGTCTATCACTGGTAAGTGTAACTCTAATCTCAAGTATATCAAATAAAGTTATTGTTGTTTGGTAAATTAAATTTTAATGAGACAAATACAACCAGTGTGTAAATAGCCGTTCACGACTAATCAATACGACGATCCTACTCATATTATAAATAAATGCGGAAGTTTGTGGATTCTTCATATGGATTTGTATAGGTATGCGCTCATTACATCGAGTCCTTAACGTCACCGGATCGCTTCACTCGCGAGGTTGCCACGCGCGGACGTCGAGTGACCCACTCGGTGATAGCCCGCTGCTCGTCGCCATGGTGACTACTAGGAAATTCGTGGACCACGCGAGGTCCACTCGTTGTCAACGCGGTGTCCACCCGGGCCACCTCACCTGTCGACAACGAGTGGACGCCGAAAGTCGAGGCGGTGCTGGTCGGGTGCCGGGTGGCTCTAATGAGCTGTGACCTATAGGCTACTTTTTATCCCGATATTCCCACGGGATAGGGATAAAACCTTGAAATTTCAACCGCTGGGTTTAGTTAGTCATGAAATTTTGTACAGTTGTTCTTAACACAACCTTAATGAAGATCACGATATGAATTTTGGAATTTCAAATGTAACTACCACATCGAACAATGTACCCGTGCGAAGCCGCGGGTAAACTAATATGTTATAATACGTCGTTTCACTTTTCTTTCACAGTAAATATTAAATTAAATACTTTGATATTGTATGCTAGCTGTTACGTACCCACAACTTCCTCCGCGTCCGACGGGAACTTTAGACTGTTAAACTGGTACTTCTTTGAAATTAGTTAAAAGTAAGATTTTGCCTGCTCATCCTAGTCATTTAGTACACGACCTGCCAAACACCTGTATAGTTTTACCGGCAGAGCATTATGTCAACCATGTTTTAATTACAGGTCAAACAGGTTCAAAGCAAGCGATATTAGAGAATCCGGGCGTATTTCTGAACCCAGAACAGCCGCTGATTGCATCCGTGACCATCAGTAAAGAAGACGTGAGGAAGCAGGAGGAGCGCGTGAAGCGCGCACGGGCGCGGCTGCAAGAGGCGCTGGCGGCGGCCTAGGGCTGCGCCGGCGGGGACGCACCCCCCGCCGCTTCGAGGCCCCAGCCCGCCACTCCTCCCGCGCCCAGTCCAAGGGATCAATCCCCTCCATTAGTAGACTCTACGACTACCGATTGACTTCACGAATCTCGCATGGCATTGCATGCCACAAATTTGTCAATGTATGTAAACGCTTGAGATAGCCGTTGAAATCTTATATGCTGCTAGAAAAATATAGATCATTAGGGCGTTGTTTGGGAACTTAGATTTTACTAAAGATAATAAGGAAGAAAATTTTACATTTCGTACTAGGTATAAATAAGGTATTTTATTCTATTATAAGATTTTATTGCAATAAAAACTTTTGTAATGTAAGCAGTAATTTTATTTTCAAATTATCCATGTAATCAATTGTAGTTACGAAAAGAAATCACCATTTCCCGTGTTTCAACCAGACTCACTGTAAAGCTTTTACAATCTTAATTAAGGTGCTGATGCACTTGAGCATTGTAGGTAGCGAATGTTAGATTACAAGTAAAAGCTCCCAAAATCTTAACAAAATGATCAGGAAAGTTTTTGCGAGCATTCAAGCGAAGCGACGGTAACTTTGCTTCGAGCTTTTTGCCAAGATGAGCAATTTTGTCATTGTGCCGCCGCCGTCTTCCGCCCGCACCACCCCAACGTCCCGCGCGCCACGGCTGTCGCGCGTTCCCTAGAATGATCTTGAAAATATTCATAGCAATGTTTTGCTCTATGCCTTGACGCTTGGCAAATTTAAAAACGGCAAATGCTCGATGTTTCGTTACAAGTAAACGCTCAAGTATATCAGTACCTTTAGGATTTGTTAAGTTATGAGCTCATATAATTTGGCAGGGTAATCGATCTACGGGGAATGAGTCGATAATGACACACTACGATATCGATTAATTACAACTAAACAGTATCACAACCATAGTAGGTACAATACGCGGTAGTTTAAAAAACTGACGTTTAAAAGTATTTACAGAATAAACGATTTGAATTTGGTAGCTTAAATATGAGTTGGTATTTTTGCCAAAGATATTAACAGAAGTCATTTTCTTTAGTATATAAGTGCATTATAGAAGCAAAGAAGAGTTTCTAATCATTTATAAGTCTTACACCTAGTTTTGGTCAATTTATTACAATTACCTAATCAATTGCTCATCCCACCGCACGCTGCATCAGTCTGCTTAACATATAAATATAATTAAAGCTTTCCTAATTACTTTCCTATCCTAAAAACGATTCAGAATTATCTCTACTTAAAAATCTTTACCTACATTAACACAAATATGACTAGAATGATTGATGGACAAACATGCCTATAATGTTAATTTAATAAATATTTTAAAAGGCGATAGATTATATCAACGTCAAGTTGTAATGTGCGATAGGTATATATTATTGTAAAATGGACAAATTCTATTATCTAAGGCCCCTTCCTTTATTAGGTCTCAAGCGCAAAAGGTCTAACTTTCACTTGCATGAACACTGAAATACCCATAAGTTATTATTTTTAATCTCAACACTTAAAGGAAACAAAAGGTTTTTCATAATAATGCCTGTTGGGCAGTCAGGAGTTAAGTAATAAAGGGGGGTATTGCAACTGTGGGGCTGTGTTACTGTGCTCTGGTGATAAATAATCTGAACTTTATTGAAAGTGTTCTTCCTTCATAACTTCAGTGTTATTTAAAGATAAATTCCAATTGTAGTCAGTTGCAGTAGCCCTTTACTACCTTACCTACACATGTACATATTTAAATTATTACTTACCTAAAGAACAAATAAGTAAAGACTAAATTCAAAGTAACAGTAAGGCCGTCTTGCGGGAAAAAATAAATCTAGATTTAGTAGTAAATCCAGGCTTAAACTTGACAGTTCCATACAATTTGACACTACTAAACTGAGTTTAACGTTAACTCGAGATTTATGTGTAATTTACTGCAAGTGGGCCTAAAAAGTAAGCGCTTCAAAATATTGTCTATAGCTCCAATGAAGTACATTTTGCTAGAGTTAGTTGCAAATTAGAGGCTCAGTTTTTATATGGTAAGCATTTTTTAACTTTGGGAATATATTCCGTCTTCATGCAATCAGTTAACTATTTAATAATACAAATTCAATGCTTATTTCCTACATTTCAATATTTTTGAAGTTTTTAAAATACTATAAAGCTTAATACTGATTACTATTAAAAGTTTCTTCAACAATATTAACTTCTTAAGAGACTAAATACAAGACATGATTTTGTAATAGATAATTAGGTTATGTATGATACAGTAGTGTAGATGATGGAATGTTTAGTGATATGTATAATAGTTAATTATTTATGTATAATGTAATGACAATAATAATCTTTATTAACTCAATCTATTAACTTGATTGTGTGACGGAAAGAGAACTTAACATTGAACCTTGCCATCTATGAATACAGTTTTTAAAATCTGGCATTATTTAAGGCATGAAATATGGCGACATTATTTGGACTATTACCACTTATACCCTGGCCATACAACCTGATGGGGCTTAGCTTGGATGGCAATTGCCCATTTTGAGCCATAAAACCTTTATCCTAGTTTGAGATTTAAGAACTCAAATTGTCAAGATTCTAAATAAATCAGATGACAAGATATTGTATATTCTATTCCTAGTTAAGATGTTCAAAGCATAGAGATTAGAGATCAAACTAAAAATACTAAACCCTTGTTTACTTTTCGATGATATGTTTATGTGATATGCAAAGAATGAACAAATAAATTCAAGTTAAGTCCAAGGGTAAAAGTTTGAAAACAATACTGTTCCTATTAGAAAATAGCCAAGAAAATAATATTGTATTAATCGAGACTGGAAATCAGGCATCCACCTTGATATTATAAATGTTTTCCATTTACTGTACATATTGTCAACACCTTCTAAATTAGCAATAGACAAATGGTGTGAAGGAATTCTCTTACCTATGCCAATGCGGCGAAAATGTTCATTTATAGTATTCTGATCTGAAGTTGGTGTTGGTCCCACATTCATCTTGTAGGAACCAATCCAGTACAATACAGGGCTAGCAGAAGCTAGAAGTCTAGTCGAAACCTGAATATGCACAAACATAATGCAGAAAATGCACAGAAATATCATGTGCACTATGTACACAAAAAAAGAAGGGTCATTAGCACCAAAACTCTTTGAATATTGCTTCTGCCTATAAGGCACTTTGTTAGTGTAACCAAAATTGCTCCTTATTCCCAATGTAAAACACAGTTTAGGATTATTTTTTATGTAGGACATACAATGGTACATGATAAGAAACAAAATTGGTGATGCTAATAAAAAGTTAGGTATCTGTTTAAGTCTATAGTACTTAAATAGTCCAACATCCCAGTAGTGATTCTGTATGTACTGATATGATAAAGGCAATGAGCTATTACACCATGGGCTGTCTCCTCTACCAGGGAGCACATATTCAGTGTTTGACAGAAACTCTGGCAGGTTGTGCTGTCCGGGCACACAAAATTTCAAGTAATTATAAGTTTGCACTAGAACAAATGGAATCAAAGCTATTATCACAGTCGAAAATAGAGATACACAAGATGTTACTAATGGCAGAAACAGGAATGGAAGTATAATTCTACGTTTTAGTGTTCTATATTTGTATACAATTTCAGGTAAAGTTCTTTCAATCACATTCCTGAAACTAGTATAAAATATGAATCCTAAATTTACAGACCCATTTGACCGAGTTATCATAGAAAATCCTGCTGGCAGCCCACTCACAATATCTATGTTTGCAAACCTTAATGTTTCATTTTCTGTACATTTCAACATGGTGTAAAAAGACATAAAAGCAAATAATGTCTCTGAATATGGAGCCGAAAAAAAAATGCTGGCAGGATTTACACAATAAAGTACTACAGATTTGTAAGCTTTGCTTTCACTTCGTAAAATTCTCAAACTCAGTCTGTGTAGTATATCTGCTGACTTTATAAACATTATAAGGTTTATAACAGTTGCTGAAATAAGTATTGAGCTGTGAATGTTTAGGAAGGATCCAACCACACTGTTAAGACCATATGAAACATATCTAACTACCAGAGGGAAGAATGGGAAGAAAGCTAAACAGTTTTCATATGTGTATCCATATTGTGCGATGTGTATGAAGTACTGGGCGTCCCATCGTTTCAAGCCGCCAAGCAATGTGTCGACGGCTGCATCGCCCCACGTCCGTCGGAGGTTCGCGTCTTCCGGGCTGACGAAAACATTCGCGACGTGGTCTGGTATTATGAAGTTAGTCACCGCTTGTAACACTAGCACCATTACCCTTGTGCTAAATGCAAACCACAGCAACTTCTGTCTCGGTGAATACATTATTTACGTCTGTAAAATAAGAAACATTTACCTAGGCCAGGTACCGGCATAAATCGCAATCTTATAATTATTCGTTCCAGTCAAGTGAAACGTACTTACTCGTCTTAGAGTTATTTAGAAGGTCATTTCGTTTCTATAATTTTACTTTACTGATTAAATTCAAGAAAGATGCTATTTTAATTCAAAATAATAAACTTCGATTATCTCTTTGGATTATCCTTGGCAAGCTGTCAAGCAAGCAATGACATTTGTTCGTTTGACAATTTGTTTTTTTTTTCAATTCAGGTATACTTCAAACACTTTAATAAATGCTTGTTTTAAAGAAAAAAAAAATGTTCATAATTTTCTTAATGCCCGTCCTAAAATAGTTTCTGGCTGAGCACTGAACTTTAGTAAGAACGATAGTCAAATTTACTCTCCAGGCCTTAAAATAAATATATAAAAAAAAATTGCTTGCAGGTAGGGGAAGAGAAGAACCTCAATAGTAGATTGTACAACGAAAGCATAAAACGAGCCATTTTGCCCGAGACGTTCATGAGCCGGTACGGCGAGGGTGAATAGACACGTCGAGGGGAAAATGGGCTTAATACTTGACTTTTACACTGCTTTCACTTCGATTGCGAGGGGAGATTAAATAACAACAGTGGAAACATTGTTTCAATTACTATATCATAGGTATTGCTAAATAATTATAAATATTTAGTTTTCTTGATTAATTTTAATTGTTTTAGTTTTATAAAGATTAAAAATCATTTAAAAAATATAAAGAAACTTTTTTGTTTGTGGCTGTTTGCTCTGGCCTGATTGCTTTGTTCTTAGACGAAGATTTTACTTTATGCACTAGAGCATAAAAAGTCATTTTATGTCGCCTAGATACAGCATATAAACACGAACTTTACGAGCACGATAAGTGAAAAAGCATTCGTCATACAGCTTCGTCTAAGTAAAAAGCAGTGTAAAACTCGAGCATTAAACCCATTTTCCCCTGGACGTGTCTATCCGCCCTCGCCGTACCGGCTCGGGTGGCTATATGAATGCCTTGGGTAAAATGGCTCGTTTTATGCTCTCGTTGTACAATCTACTATATTCACCATTTTGTCTTAGGGGCCAAGGTGTTTTTTTCTCGTATTACTAAAACGAATACCTATTATGTATTTTAAAAATGAAGTGTATACGCGATTGAAAAAAAAAATATAACAAAAAATTGAACCAACTACAAAAAACATGAAAATCATTTTCTACCAGTCTGTAGTCGGTCGGTGCCTCAGCAGTCAGCACGAGCCAGCAGGAGTGGACCTATAGTCATCTCATCTACCTCACCTACGCACTTTATATTGGGCTTCAATTACTCCTGCTGGCTCGTGCTGAGGCATCAACCGACTTCAGACTGGTAGAAAAATTTTTTCATGGTTTTTTGTAGTCGGTTTAATTTTTTGTTATATATTTTTTCACGCTTTTTAGTGTAAATAATCTAAGATACCATAATTTATTAATATCAACTGCTCGCGTCACCTTTTACGAAAGATTGTTTTTTTCCGATGCAGAGACGATCATTATTGAGAAGTCCTGGTACTTCACCACCCGTTTTACCATATGCATTACGAGGAGCATAAATTGCTTAGCATATGTGTCAAAGTAATTAAAATTCAACCCATGAAATACTTGTTATTGAGTAGTAAGTCCGATGGTCAACTGTGGTCTTCATCATCAGTTCCACTTCACCAAATGATGATTTTCAAGAGCAAATGCACGAGTTACTACTAAATATATATTCAATTTACTATATGTGTCTCTACAACATTTGAAGAGTTCCCTTGATTTCCTTAAGATCCAATCATCAGATCCTGATTTGGTGCTTATGGGACCTAATTGAAGACATTCCTAGACGAACGCAAAAAAAATCAAATCGGTTCATAAATGACGGAGTTCTGAGGTAACAAACATAAAAAATAATACAACCGGATTAATAGCCTCCTCCTTTTTTGAAGTCGGTTAAAAAACATCTAGTCTTCTGTCAACTCCTGACCTGCCGCGACTAAGGGTTTACCTTGTTTTTTAGAAGTTTTGGATTTTTTTCTATCGAACGAACTACAGTGGAACTACAACTGATCGTGTTTATAAAGTGTAGTGTAAATCCTCCAATATCTTACATGTGAGTTTCAAAACTAAAGCATGAATGTAATAAATGCGCTAAAAGCTAAGCGCGCCCTTAATGTTCATGCTAAATTACAGCTTCCTAGCACCAAAAGCACAGACTTCCTTCGATATGTTAGATTTGTGGGCTGAGCTAAAATATTGCGGGTAGAATTAATAGATTTATTTAAATAATGAGGAATAAAATGAAACAATAAATACTTTGTTAATAATAATTGCATTCTGTCACATAATAATATTGTTACACCCAGATTCATATCTTACGATTTCAGACGTTTCTAGCAGTCTAGACACAATACGCGGTTGTTTTAGCATTAGAAAAATGCGCGATATCATTGCAGAGTAATTCTTACAAGCTTTTTTAAACAACTAACAGGTCAGACTTAGTGTATGCTTTTATTTAACTGACTGTGCCAATATAATTACAACTGTAGTGGGGAATTCGCATCAAACACACCCTGCTTGCTAATATATATAAGGTAATCAACTAATCAATAATATTGTGCATTGAATACATATAATTCATGTGGTACTTCACCAAGTACTGTATCAATCTATGTATAGCATGGGTGTTATGTTAACAAAATATGTGTAAGTGATTAGTAATAAATTCATATATAATTCTGGGCAATTTAAAACACTCCCCTCACTGAGCAACAGTATTCTTTTATACTTTTTACAACTTAAATTTAATGAATTCGCTATAAAACCACTACAAAATAATATTAAAGTAATATTATAGGCTAGAAAAAGCTAAACTCTTATAAAATAGTTTACTTTCACAAAGATAAATTACATGACGGCTCTGTTCAGACGCAAGTCATGGGGAGAACGACGAAAGAGTGGGAATAACCGGACGAGTTCAAACGACGGTCAGAACTACGCTCTTGCTGGTAATGTGAAGTCTATATCTGTAAATTTATTTGAAACAAACCTCCAGACCAATATGAATTTGTGACAAACTGTAATTTACGAACAAACGAAAGCAATGCATGGAAGTTAACCATCCAGATTGTACAGACATACATTCATTATTGCTCAAAATTGCGCTTTATTCTTTTATATATTTTTTTTGTTTAAAAGGAAAGTATTTACATTAACTGATATCTTAATATCTTTACGCAACTGAACTATTTGAGTCAATCGATGAAGAAATAACATAAACATTATCAATATAAATTATACCTCAGAATATATAATATACTTCTCAGGGAATAGAGAAAACAATTGAAGTTTATCTACCATATTTACGAAGTTCTTATGTTTAACAATTTCCATTATAAACTAAAAAACAAGAAGGAATGAATTTTACTTGCGATAATAGAAAAACACCTTGACAGTTAAATAGTTACATATTGTTGACGTTTCCACGGTGAATCAAGGCTGGTTATAAAGTCATGTTTTTATTACACGCACTAGGTCACTTCGCTATACAAGTTTACTGGATGTAATAAACAAAACGACTTTAGCCGCAGTCCGCGGTAACGGCTGCTAAACTTTCGCTTCAGAAATGGCACTATAGAAATTTTGAAAAACATTCATCCTTGTTCTCGTTAGTCAACTCCATTACCTCTACTAAATGCCCCGTATCACTTTAGCCCTAATAAGGCAAATGAATACAAAATGAACAAATTCCTCCTTCGCCCTTTAGAAATAAAACGTCTTCTACTGTTTCGACTCTTTCGACAGCGCCATTTCAAGCTTTCGCGTTACTGACAAATAAAATATCACACAACTTCCACCACAATGTAAAAAAATAATAGTGCAAAGATAATCAGCTGCTTCCCTGATACGCACACGGCAGCGCTTTATTCCAATTACAGCTCAAATTTGAACACGATGCGTGGTTAACCTACCTACAGCGCGTCGTGAAAGAGCGCCTTGAGGCTCAGCTTTCTGTAGAGTATCTGTCTGTACGTATGTGTAGCAGGGGGGCAGCGTACAATTGAATACGCGGGCTAACAGTATGTGTGTGTGGCGGGCTCGGCGCAGGAGTGTTAGCTCATGGACAGCTGTCCCAGCGCCAGTAGCCTCTCCACCGCCGCGTTCACGTCGCCGAACGTTGCGATCAGAGCTGCAACAACATTTTTAATTGTTGGTAACACAGGTGCTGGTTGATGCAAGTACATACAATCAGCAGCAGAATTAGATGAATAGTTGCGGCGCTCAAAGTGATCTGAACACTCTGTTATTACCTTGGCAGTAGAGTCGAGTGTAGATCATTTTGTGAGCACCGTAACCGCTCATCCACTGCTACTGCTGACTATACGTTGAGAACTTTTCGAAGGTTCCAACTAGAACTAGTGAATTTAAACAATGTATCGGCGCAAGTTTTACTTTTAGACTGGTATAAGAATGCCTACACCTTCACCAGGAGCATCTATTGAGTTAACTGCAGTGTTACTCGATTTAATCATCTGTCCTTATTCGCAGTCAACTTAATTTGGCGCATGATACATATTAGTAAAATAGGCAAAGGCAACAGCCAGGCTACCGTACTAGCCTAATAACAAGGGATAGCGCGTGAATAAATGTTACAAGCATAATTGCTGACCACGAAAGCCATCAGGTAGATCGCGCTTTTTCCAAACAGCGCTTTGACCTTAGCTACAAAATAAATCAGACATGCGTGCAAAAACCGACCATAAAAGGCAGGCACTTACGTTGCACAGTCATACCCAACTCCGTTTCACTTACTCTTCGAGTTGCCTAACGGGAATTTCTCTCCATTCCTCGCCACTTGTCGCGGCATTCCCCTGGTGTGCAGCTGTAGCATTTTTTTTTGGGTTGAGTCGCCTTAAGTGCCAATGATACTTGATCTTCGCTTTTGTTTATTTGTTTTTTTTTTTTGAGGTGCTTTGTATGATACTCCCGACTGCACGCCTTCACAGTCAGTAAAAATCCACTACGGACGACTGCGAAGGGAGGGCCCAGACAGTGCCAGTCTCTCATCGGCTAAAAAATCCGACTGCACGTCTAACTCCCTGGAGCTTATTACGGGGAGTAGGGTTGGAGGGGTTTGCAGCTGTAGCATTAGAATGTCTGACGTAATAGCTCCATAAACCAGTAAGATCTATCTGTACATACATAGCATGTTTGAGGGTAAATATTCACCGTTTTTGCGGCATTTTTTTTTTCGTCATTACTGTTATATATGCGGGTAGCATGAAATTACAGTTATACTAGTTCGCAATAGCACGATTGGTTCTTTTAATTATAAATTCAAGAAATATCTTCTGGATGTGCAGAAAAGTAACACTCAGTCAGTTCGTGCAGTGCTACGTCCTTCCTCTAATAATATTAGACAATATCCTGTGCTGTATGTGTATGGGTATCGCATATAATATGTTATTTTTATTTTTTATTATCACCATACCTCTTGCTTTGTGCCTTATGCCCCCGTCACTTGGTTAAAACGTAGGCTGTCTTAGCTGTGTGGGTAATATTTCAATACCTGTTTAATTATATCTAGCGTCACCTAGCGTGATCAAAATACTTGCGATTTGTCCTTTCGTTGTGCTAATAAATGTGAGATGGTAATGACGTTTAACCGACTGGTCAAAACTCTCGAATATTCAGCCTTGAGCAAATAAATGACTGATTACTGACCTTGCAAGTTGGCATCCCTGTTGAGGAAGCCCATGGCGGTGAGTTGCTCGAGCTGCTGGGAGTAGCGCTGCTCGGGCGGCTGCGTCGAGTTGCTCTGGTTGTTGGCCATTGCGGCCACCATCCGCTGCATGAACTGTCAACAACATAACAAAGTCGTAAACATTGTTTGCCTATCGGGCTCGAGTAATCTAATCAGTACAGTCAGCAGCAGAAGTAGATGAGCAGTTGTGATGTTCAAAAAGATCTAAACACCTTGGTCATAGAGTCGCTTGTAGATCATTTTGAGAACTGTGACCGCTCATCCACTTCTGCTGCTGACTGTACTAGGTAATTAACTTGTCCGCTCCCAGAGGCACAAATTTGTGCCCAAATTCCTTTGATCCTGTTATCCTGGGAGATGACAGATCAACCTATAATAAATAAGCATTAGTAGAAAGCTACACTATCCCTACCTACGTAGGCTACTTTATAAAGTATAAAATTCCCGTAGGATGTTAGACGAGGTTACAGACAACAGCTAGTCATTAATATTCACAATTAATACTTTTTAGGACGAATTAACAATAATACCGCGGCTGTTCGCATAATATATGAGTATGGAAAACAAACAATACTGGTGAACTCAGATGTGCAATACACAATGGTGAAAACGGTAGCAAATACTAAACAAAATTAAACAACTGGGTTCTTGAACAAATAAATAACGACAAAAAATGCCCGAATGACTATTTGTACTTGTAGCGTAAAAGTACCTCCTTTACTCATAAAAAGTTACAAACCTGTAAGCGTTTATGAATAAAGGAGGACATTTCGTTTGAGCTTGATAATTTCACATATTTTGACAACACATTACTGATTTATGCAAAGTAAATTTATTTGCCGTATGACACGGAATGAAACGGTCACATCGAAATAGTCAAAATTTCTGCCGCGTTCGTCCAAACCATATAGCCACTTTTCGAAACGTTTTTTTATCGTATACGTAACAAGAAATGTATAAAAATTAAAACCAAATAAAAAACAAACGCTACCGTGTTCGTTCAATAGCTTATTGAAAATTACCGGCAAACATCAATGGCTTGTTAACTTCATGTTCAGATGGATAGATGGATAGTTCCTTCGACTCTCGAGTACATGGGAAGACAGCAATAGGTTCATTAAACTCTTAGCTAGATGCTGACCGAGCAAACTGCCTCGCGAGGCACGAATTTGTTTGACTCTAGTTCAAAGGTTGCGTCACAATCGGTTGCATCCCGAGGCGGCTAACTCAGCAAACTATTGACTAATTGACTATGTACTACTTGCAATACCCACCTATCATAGGGGGGTTAGGACATTTGCCCGAAATCGTCACCTAACCTATCCTAACCTAACCACTCCTACCATAGTCACATCAATCAATCATTGAGTGTTATTTTTATTTATTTATTTATTAATGAAAATTTACAGCATTACAGTTTAATGAAATATTTTTTTCATAAAATTTACTGCCCATTGGTATAGCGTATCCCGCCGCTATAAGCTAAATTAAAAAAATAAAATTAAAAGATAATCACAAATTATAATAATAAAATACAGATAATGTACGTTATTTAAGAATTTGTTAGATTTTTATTTTTAATTAATTAATTTCTGCTCTATTGTCATTTCTCTGATTTAATGAAGTAAATTGATCTATGTGCCACGGTGGAGCCTTTTAATAAATCAATTTCTCTGTGAATTCCTTGACAAAAGAATAGGATGTCAACATGATATTAGTAGTACATAATTCGGTTTGTTCGACTGTACTTTGCCTGTAGGTATCATTAAAAATGTCCAGTCTGTATCGTGTGTAGTGTAGGGTGACATTATTTACCGGCCCGGATAATACCGAAATGGAAATACCAACCCGATTTATCTTGTACATGGTGTACCTATACACGAAATATCGGATCGGTATTTCCATATCGGTATTATCCGGGCCGGTAAATAGTGTCACCCGTGTAGGGCGCCGCCAGCAGGCCTACCTGGGAGAAGAGCTCAGTGTTCTGTTGTTGGCGCTGCTGCGGGTTGGCGGGCGCGGCGGGCGGCGCGGCGGGCGGGGCGGCGGCGGCGGCGCCCACGCCGAGCCCCAGGTTGTTGACGAGGCTCGGCGCCGCCGTGCGGAGCTGTTCCATGCCCTGCTGAATCTGGAGCAGCGCGTTCAAAGCCTGCGCAAACGATTTCATAACCTCTGTAGTGTAAACGTAAACTGTCAGAAATATCTGTGTACCACAAGTCGAGTATACCCAAAAGCGGAGCGGATTCATTAATGACTTACTACGTCAAAGTCTTAGATATATATGCAAGTAATGTGAAAACAAATAAGTTATCATAAAAAGGCCAAAAGATATACTCATCCAAATACTAATAAATATGCAAACTTCAATGGTTACATAAATATGTATAAGGCAAGTCCAAAAACTTGTAAGCATACAGCAGCATTTTGCAGGTGGTAGGACCTTGTGCAAGGTCCGCCCGGATTGCTACCACCATCTTGCTCGCTAATCCTGCCGTGAAGCAGCAGTGCTTGCATTGTTGTGTTTCGGCGTGGAGAGCAAGACAGCCGGTGAAATTACTGGCACGTGAGGTATCCCATCTTAGGCCTCTAGGTTGGCAACGCGTCTGCAATACCCCTGGTGTTGCAGATGTTTATGGGCGGTGGTGATCTCTTACCATCAGGAGACCCACTTGCTCGTTTGCCATCCAGTCGTATAAAAAAAAAAAGCATACAACGAAAATTACATAATTGGTATGCTGCAAAATATTGTAGTCATATTTATGTCATTAAATATAGATTCAGTCACTGCTACGAAAATATGTATACAAAATATAAATCTGCAAAAATCAACTTGACAGTCTTGTAACACGAAACAAATTTGAATAGAATATTTTGACAATTCTCGAAAACAGTGCAGATTTGTCTGTGCATATGTTTGTCTCATATCTTGACCTGTCACAACGTTATTGGCATTGCGTGTTTTAACAGATTTCGTAACAATGAAGCTGCCAACTCAAAGTACTGTATCTAATGCGTTTCAATATTTTATGATGGCCCTGTGGTTTAGTGATTAAAACTATTGAGTCATATTCATAATGTTGTTCTGGGTTCAAATCCTCCTGTTAGATTTTTTTTGCATTTTTATTTTATACATATTGTTTATAGACCATGTTGTTATGTTACAATAGCTACTTATAAAAAAAAAACCTTTTAAATACGACTAGGCTTTTTTATGACAGTAAATATGACATGTTAAGGATATTTTTTTCCTCAAAAGGATTTCCCATTTAGACTTTTGAAAAACGCAAAAACCACTGATGTCATCTTAGGATGTCGTAGAATCTCAGAAATATGTAAACATAACCCACCAAAAACATAAATGTGAACGCATGAAACTTAGTTCTTTAACTGCTTCGTTAGTAAAAGACATGAAACCTAACTCTCCTTTGACCATGTCAGAGTTCGATATTAAGCAAAAACTTTCATGTACCGCTGACAATAGTTTTGGCTTTTTAATTTTGATTGTTTACATATTTTAGGTTATCATGTTGGATATATAATAATTATGGTTATTAGTGTATACATATTTTTGGACTTTATGGTGTTTCTAAGTTTATGGTTTAATAAATGAGGACATATTATTGCAACTGTTGTATACATACTTATCTCTCAAACCATGTTTACTAATTTATGTACATTCTTATGTTGCCGTATTTATGACTATTTAGATGACTACGCTTTTTGTCACTGTGGTGTATACATATCTTTGATCGGCTGCATAAAATATTTACACCAGACCTCTATGAAGTTGCTTTAAGCTTTTTATTTTTGCTGAGTGGATAGCTATAAAAATGTGGTTCCCCTAGTGATGTAATAAATGTTCCTTTTCTCCCATTTGCAACTAAGAATGCGGATACAGGATTTTTTTTGCGTCAAAAATACGTAGTAATCATCTTACATTTTGGTCATCTATTTTGAGAAGAGTTCTCTTTCTTTTTGTTTCTTGGGAATGTTGTTGATTTCATAAACAGGGTGGCCCAACAACTGATGTTAACAAATGAAAATCAGATGTCTGTTGTCAGTGCAGTGACAAAGCATTGACTAATAAATATAATATTAAACTGAGACGTTCCAATCTCTAAATAGATCAATGAAGATACCTGTGGGTTTGACATCATCTGTTGCATTTCCGGGTTCTGTAGCTGTGCGAGCATCTGTGGCATCATTGTCCGAATCTGGTCTTGCAGTTGGGGGTTGTTCGCGAACATGGGATTCTGATAGGATATAAAAAAAAACATTCACGGTTGACCGCAATGATTATAATTATATTATTTGGAACTTTAAACTGCAAAGGAAGTGTATTACAAGATATGTAGTTGCAAATTTTTATTTGAAGTCATTATGAATCTAAAACACTTTTTTACCAGATTGCCCGAGGGTGGGATATTCCAGTAACAGCTTTAAGAATCATAAACATGTTTGCATATAACATTAAGCAAGACATGGTTATCTTGAATTAAGCGAAATAGCTTTCCTTTAATCGCCATACTCAGTTGATTAGTGACGCTAATTCAATATGTAAATGAAAATTAAACGAGTTCCATATCAATTAAATTTTCTTTGAAAATGAATGGCAAACCAGCAATCTATGAGCAATTGTAGGCAATGTCTGTTACAAACTATAGAATATTTGTTTTGCATTGTTTTGATAGCCGGTAGCTGGCTATAGAAATTATAATGATAAAGTAGACTTAGAAACAAAAGACGTGTCAGAAAATCGTTGAGGAGATCGTGTGAAGATGATCTGAGAAAAACCTCTGGATAACCAGTGATCGGGGCAGCTGCTAGGGGCGTCGGGTACTATAGGGCGCCGCGCGCACCAGCTCGACTTAACCACTCAATTTGAATACCTACATAATTTTTATCGATCTAAAGGAAAACTGTGTCTATCAAGACAACCTGTCATTTTTACGAGCTTTTATTTAGTTTCACCTGTCCCGTTGTCTGTCTGTAATCAAATCTTGCAATTAAAATTCGACCAACTTCCAGTAGTCGGATTGACCTGAAATTTGGCATACTTATGTAAATTGCTTGACAATACAATAATCTGGTAGTGACATTCTGGAAGTCCGGCCAGGATTGTCTCCCCAGGTTACTCTTCAACGGTTAATGGGATAGACTTGAAATTTGGTATGCAAATGTAGTTTGGATGACAATGCAAGTAGTCGACAAAAAGTACAGTCAGCAAAACAAGCTTGTATTAAAAATGAAATTTATGTCACTTTTATCTAAAATGGCGCCACTGGTATGTCTCGCCCGGGGCGCCTAGATGGCTAAGGCCGGTCCAGAGTAAGTACCTGGTTAACGAGTTGCGACGCCATCTCGGGGTCAGCGGCGAGCGCTTGCAGCATATTGTTGGTGTAAGGCGCCGACAGCATGGACTGCACGAGGCGCGGGTTCTCCGACATCTGCTGCAGCAGCGACTGCATGCCTGGCGTGTTGATGAGGCCGGGCCCGCCGCCCGCGCCCGCACCCGCGCCTGCCGCGCCGCCGCCGCCGCCACCACCACCGCCGCCGCGTTGCCACGGGTTCGGCAGGGGCTGCCGGTTCTCCGCGCCTTGCTGCGGGTTCGTACCGTCTGCAAAGGCAAATTAACAATTAATGCCGTAATGCAGCAATAGGGATACAAGTGAATGACAGCGGATGGGAGAGGCCTATGTCCTGGAGACAACCTGATACGAATGTAGCTGGTGTCAACAAACTATATTTTGTATTTTATCAAAGAAAGGCTATTTTTATTTTTATTTATTTATTATATAAAGCAGCAAAAAGAAAAGTGAAACAATAAAAACTTGTCCCTTATTTAGGTCAGTGGTAGACTATAGGTAAACTAGCTAGCACCTGCGGCTTGGATATTATCGAAAAATTTAGCTTTTTAGGTCGTATAGCTTGAGCTGGATGTTGATAAGTTAACCTTGATGCTGGTAAAATTGTCCCATTGGACAGAAGACGTAATAAAAAAAAATGCAGTAGTAATCATCTAGTCAAACCAGAAACAGCAATTTGTAGTGTCTTAGAGTTACTCACCAGAATTGTCAACTAGGCCGGAGAACGGGTTACCAGCCATGCTGCTGGCAGCATTGAGCATCGGCTCTTGTATGTCGCGGTACATCCGCTGGAGCGCGTTGTAACCACCTGGAAAATCTCGTGTAGTTAGTAATATATAAAGCTACATTGTCAACCAACAGGAAGCCAATAACAAGGCTTTGTAAAAAAAAAATTACAAGCATTTTGTATTGTATTGTATTGTAAAACTCTTTATTGTACATAAAAACACATGAAAATAACAGAACTCAGATCAATAAGATGTACAAACGATTTTCTTGCTGGTTTTACTTTTTCTTGACTGTACTTGCATTGTCTTCCGCATCAAATTTCAAGTCAATGCCATAAACCATTGAAGAGAAGAAGAGTGGGAGAACACCACTAATTCACAACCAGATTTTTGTACTGTCACTCTAGGTATGCCAATATGCAAAATTTCAGCTCAACCGCATACCCGAAAGTGGTTCATCATCATCAGCCGGAAAACGTCCACTGCTCCCCTAGAACGCCACAATGAACTACAACTCGCTACTTGCATCCACTGGTTGCCCACAACTCTCACGATGTTGTCAGTCCACATATTGGGAGACCTGCCAACGCTTCGTCTTCCGTTTCGCGGTCGCCACTCGAGGACTTTCATTCCCTAGCGGTTATCTGCCCTTCGAACGATGTGGCCCGCCCATTGCCATTTCAACTCGCATGTTTTTACAGCTAAGGCGAAAAGCAGCAAAAGTGGTTTGCAAATTTTGAAACCACAACTGATATACTCACAAACAAACAAATATACGAAAGTTGCAAGTTACATAAAAGCTTGCAAGTACTACTTAAATGATAAATATTACTTCCTTTTCCCTAAAGCCTATGAATCTGGCCAAATACGTAAATTTAAGTAAATTTATATGAGTATGTAAAATTTATTCTACAGATAGAGAGATTTTCTCTATTATAATAGGGCATGTCCGCACGAGAAATGATTTATGCATCGGCGTGTTACAAATCACAAACCTTTTTATAAGTCCTACATAGGGCACTAGTGCTAATTGGAATTAAATGAGCTTCCTAATTTTTCGTGAATAAAAAAGAATGTTTAATCTCTACTTATCATCAGGGTCACTACTCTAATTATAATTGAGTGGGGTTAATTAAACTATCTGTTGATTCAATTGTTAGTCATGTATAAACTTGGAAAACAACATTTCGATTCACAACTTAATTTCACTATGTATTACCAGGTATGCTCTCGAGGTTGGAGAGGGCTCGGTCATGTGAGCGCATAAGTTCCTGCAACATGGCAGGGTTGCGCGCGAGCTCCATAGTCTGCCGAAGCAGCTCCGGGTTGTTCAACATGTGACTGATTTCCGGGTTCCGCTGTAACATTATATCAATCAATAATTTATCAATTCATCACATATTTTCTGCTGGTAGTCATGCCTTTCTGTACATACTCTTTTAAATTGGTCTACCTAAACCTGGAGAAATTTATTATTTTGATTCAAATACGTAATTAAATGAAAATTTATTCTTCTCCTTTACTTTGTTTAGACGTAACTTTAGATATTGTAAAACATATTTTGAATAAATATTTATTTATCTAGTTTAATTTTCAAATTTTAGTAAGACCAGATTTTTTTGTATTCAAGTTTTCTTTGCAGACTACTCTTGTCTTCTAAACTACATATTCATAGCAAATTTTAAGTCAATCCACTCACTTGGAAATGAGTGAAATGCGAGTTGCAAGATTTGAAATATAGCCCAGTCTAGACCTACAAGAAAATCATGCAAGTTGCAATACATTTTGAGGCCATAAAGGTTACGAGATTGTAGAGGTTACTGAGGTTATTGAGGGGGAAGAGGTAGGAGCATCATAGTGTAATGCAACTTGCACGTTTTGTTTTAAGCCGAGTTTGGACTTGCAAGAAAAATCGTACAAGTTGCATTACATTGCAAGGCCGTAAAGCCAACGAGTTTGTAGTGGTCAATTGAGCGCCACAATGTAATGCAACTTGCACAATTTTTCTTGCAAGTCTATACTGGGCTTAACAAACGAAACATACAAACATTGACTTACTGTTTGTCAAAATGACAGATAGAAAAAGGACAAAAAAATTAAAGTGCTTATGAATAAATGGGTTTAGTTATTATAATGTTTTACACCTTTTTGAGATTTTCACTCATAGTTAAAATACTACAAACGGGATTTATCACGCTAAACACACAAGCAATATTTACCTCAACTCAACATCCCACACTTCAGTCTACTCATGACCACTGTAATGTAGTAGGATCGTCGAGGTAATATTACTTGTGTGTTTAGCGTGGTTAGTCATGTTTGTGGTATTTTAACTATGGGTTTAGTTGTTGTACATACAGACATCAAGTCCTGCATCTGTGGGTTGGAGGTGATGAGGCTGCGCATGTTCTCGGGGTCATTCATCATTTGCTGCACCAATGGGTTGTCTAGCACCTGGCGCAGCATGTCAGGGTTGGACAGCAACTCTTGCTGCATCCGAGCCTGTGCGCCCACAACCAAGTTTATTTTAAGCATGAATAGTCAGGGGCATAAATATCTACACAGCCGTAGCATCAAATACATGTAAACATCGACTTAATGATTATTGACATAAAGGTGTTTAGATATTTTTGTCATCTTGGTAATGTACTGTACATATATTTATTTTATGCTCTTGACAATGCAATATTCATACAATTTAATCATTGTGCATAAATAAAACCTAAGCAACCCTGTGCTAATTTATTCTTCAAGTCAGACAGGCATAGAACATGACATGAAACTTCCTGAGTCACAAAGTGGAAGTGTCATTGGCATAATTTGTAATATTGTCACAATTTTTAAAAAAGTTTTGTTTTTCACAATTTCTCTTCCTTATAAGTGAACTTTACATGGTTTAAAAATACAAGTGTCATAATTGTATCCTCCAAGCCAGATAAACATACAACATCAACTTGTTTTCATTTTAAATATAATGGTAAAGGTATTTCAAGTTACAGTAAAGTCAATTATAACTAATGATTAATCAGATTAATATAATTTTTTGTTAATGAAGGAGAGTTAATTAGTTTCTTATTAGACTTTAATGATGTATTAATTTATTATTGAAATAGCTTACTTTGTGCTTGCAGTAAAATCAAATAAATATGAGACATACATTACTCATAATTTATATAACAGTGAGAAAAAATAACTTAAAAACTGAATTTACATTTCAATCCAAAAAAATAATGGCAACACAATTATTAGCATAATTTTGTTACTCTAAGAAAATAGGATGTAGGTACCTAATGAAAATTCATTTGATATAGAGCAAATAATTCTTACTTGCAAATCCATGAAAGTGCTCTGTCCAAGGCCTAAACTCTCTAGACCAGCAAGACCTCCTAATGAGTTCAAACCAAACGGAGTAGCACCCACATCAGCTAAAAAATTACAAGTTTTTTTCAGTGATAAACAAATTCAGTAAAAACTTGACAAGGTGACATAGCATATATTGCATAGGTTGTTGTATACACGTCAGTTGTCGGGGGGTTACCTGGCGGCCGGCGCGGGCCGCCCTCGGGCTCCGGGCGCGGCGGCGTCTTGATCACGAGGTGCACCGTGAGCCCGTCCTTGATATTATGCTGTTTGAGCGTATCAGCGTCGTTCATTATCTTCCCGGCAAATATAAGGCAGAGCTGCTCCGGTTCCGCCCCGAACCGCGGCCCGAGCACTTCCTTCAACTGAAATCATCACAATTAACAACACCCGTTGCCTTATTATTGAATAAATTTCGTCACGAATTGCGTATGCAATATCTATGTTATTACGCCATGAGTAAGGTTTCCGATGGTGGCGTACTCACTTTTCTAATGTCGGAATCCTCTTCGATATCCACTTGTTGTTTTTCTTTAGGAGTTTTCACTGTGATTGTAATTTTTTTGGGTTCATCCTGGCCTTCTGCCATTTTGGCAAATTTCGATGACTGGACTTTGGCGGAAAACTGAAAATATGTACAAGCACTATAGAATTTGACGACTCTCGTTGACTTGACTTGGCGACTTGACGGCTCATAAATTTCTTGTCTATGATCTATGAATTGCAGCAATGTTGCCATGTTGCATAATTTAAGAAAAAATATGCATCACACTATCATGTGCATCACACTTTCGTAGGGTTGTCCTTCGTAATACTGGTTTTTCGGCGGAAACAGTTCTTAACTTTATGACAAATTTTCCGGATGTGTGAAAAGCGGAAATGGCAAAAGTGACGGTTTATTTCTTTGACATGAAGGCTGACATGAAACAAAAACAAAAAACAGTTTCCAATAATGTCTCTCGCAAAATTTTAATGATATTAGTAAATAGACGTATGTTCTTATTATCAAATCTAAAACACTTTATGCTCGTGATCAGTTCCATCCATACATTTTTTTTTGTTTTAGGCTTCCGTTGTTAGGAGACAATTTTTAGCAATAAGTTCCTAGCATTCAGGCGTTGTTTTTGCATGCCGGAGAATGCTAAACTCAATTTTTTAGGTTTCCTGCTTTTTACAACTCTCATCAAATGGAGGTATGAACTTGCCATGTACTTCAATATTTTTCAGTGTAGGTACTCTTTTTATTATAATAATGTCTTAAGTGTTCTGAATATTTTGGATAAAGTTGGAGTTGGCTGACACTTTCTTGCGCGACGAGGACCAATCATCCACTCACAATATTAAACAATCTTTGCCTGACAAAAGAAAACATGAGAAATCACAAGGTAATAGTCTCAACTTTTATGATTATACCAGGGGTTCCTAATCTTATCAATATTGCGACTTTCTTTATAGGTTGTAATTGTTTTGCGACGCCCTTATAACTAAATAGTCAGCTCTAGATACGCGTGTTGGGATGTAAACGTACCAAACGCAGTGATTATATACTCTTTGAACGTACCTGCCATCTCGCGCGACACCCCTGGAAGAGCGTCGCGACACCTGCATTATGCCGCTTTGCTTAAAGCAGATTATTTCTAAGGGCGGGTATTTTATTGAGCGTTTGTGTCATAATATCATTTGATGAAGCTGTAATTCGTCAGCCGGTTCGAGTAGGTACCTATACCTACCTAATAAGTAGTGCCGCTGAACACGTAACTGTTTAGGTATATTAGGTATTTGCGATAAAAACCTTTCTTCACCCTTGAAAGAACCTAAAGTCTGTTACTGATCATCCACAATTTTGTCTGTTAGTTGTTTTTCATTTCAATTTATAGTTTGTGTCAAACATGAATACCTTTGTACTGTGTTTATACGGTTGCGTGTAATGTAAGTCATACTTATATGACTTATAAGTGGCGCCGGGGCGCACACTGAGAGAACACAACAAAAACTGTTCCTTTCAGAAGATAAATGCGAGGTGATTGTGAAGGAGGAGACGGACGCGGCGGAGACGATCGCCTCGCTCATGCTGCGCAGTTACGACGGCAAGGGCTACGGCGAGGACGATACGTCGCAGCCCACCTCGCGCGCCGCGCCGCTCGTGCCGCAGGAGCCTACCCGCAAAAAGAAGAAGAGAAAGAGGTGCGTATATGAAAGCCCTTGTTTTCGGACGGCCAGTTGCTGATAGTGTTAGTCTCTGATAGCTTTTACAGCTTACCAAAGACAGTGAGTGATATTACTTAGGTACTCCGACAGAAAATTGAAAGTTCGTATATTACCGCCCCTCTTACTATCTTCTAAATTGCTTTTACCGTGAACTTCGTAGTATAAGGCCAGTTTCTCGGTATTCTTCATCAGATCCCAAATATCGATATGCCTAACGAATTGCCGGTACGAATCAATCCGGCGGGTGGCTAGCGCCTTCGGAATGCGGGAGGTGTGCGAGGAAGAAGCGTGGAACTTCTACTGGACGGACATGAGCGTGTCCGTGGAGCGCGCCAAAGAGATGAAACGGTTCCAACGCATCAACCACTTTCCTGGCATGTTGGAAATCTGCAGGTATGTCGTGAAAACGGCAGCCTTCACTTGGAGGTCACGTATCTTCAAGTTAAATGGCAGGCCGCACTTCAACACTTTATTAACTCGATAGCGCACAAGAAAGAATTGCGTGCGGCCAACCGGCGGGTCTAGGTGGCATGTTGAGGTGCCGTTCATTGTGGTGTTATAAAGGCCTTTCTTCAGCAATCAAGCAAACAAGACGTCTTCCGGCTGATGATAATGACGATAATCGATCAAAACCTAATATCGAATATTTGCCGCATATTATTAGTACGGACGGACGTACGGAACATGCCGCGCGTGGTTTGTCACGCACTTGGGCGGTTTTTAATTTAATCTTGTTACCTACAGGAAAGATCTGCTTGCGCGTAATCTAAACAGGATGCAGAAAATATATCCTAAAGAATACAACTTTTTTCCTAAAACCTGGTGCCTTCCGGCAGAGTAAGTATCATAGTTAGCTTCTAGTTTTTATTTTTAATACAATTTGAAGTTCCCTTCACTTTTAAATATTTCAGTTTCGGTGAAGCATTGAACTACAGTAAGTCGCGTAAAAATAAAACTTTCATAATAAAACCGGAATGCGGCAGCCAAGGACGCGGCATTTATTTAACCAAATCTCTCAAAGAAATCAAGCCTACAGACAAGTTGATATGTCAGGTAATTTCAATTCCAACAAAAACATGCTGTAAAAAGTGCCACCTCTCGATTGAGATGATTTTCCTATAAAAAGTCCTGAATTTCCATAAACAGCCCAGCCTATAAATAAATGTAACTGTGATCAATCACAATCTAAGTTCTAATGAAAAAAACATTTTCACTGCTTCGTATATATACGCGTTACTCCTTGAACATAAGTAACATTTGTCGATCTCAATCTAATATTTTTGAAAAACTTTTTTCAAGGCCCAAGGGTATTTATTAGCTTTATTTTACTTAATTTTGTAAAAACATGATATTGTGACAAGTTTCATGTATTTTTCAGGTGTACCTCTCGAAACCTTATCTAGTGGACGGTTACAAGTTCGATATTAGAGTGTATACTTTGATAACATCGTGCGATCCTTTAAGGATTTTTGTCTACAATGAAGGACTTGTAAGGTATGTTTTAATTTCATTCATTCCCCGTAGCTTTTTTTTTCTATCAGTTAACGTCGTACGGGAACAAACAGGTGGACTACGCTCACGTCACTGATCCCATACAAAATGGTTTGACAAAGTCACACGTCCAAGTGTGCTTCCACTTTGGGAACAGTGTTGATGTGTGAACCCATAATGGAAGCACGGACTGAAACAAAGCTTCATTACCCCACATTGGGGCATTGTTAAGGGCTTGGGAAACGTTGCTCAATTTGGCACCTGTGACTTTGCAATTTACCTGGTTCGCATTCCAGATTCGCAACGAGCAGATATGCAGATCCGAATGTCAACAACACTACAAATGTATTCATGCACCTCACTAACTACGCTCTGAACAAACACAGCCGCACCTACGTGTATGATTCCGAAGCAGGCAGCAAACGGTAAGCAAAGGAATCAAGTGCTCGAGGACCAACTTAGTGTAGTTAAGAAATACGTCACTGACGTGAGCTGAAATGGTGCCACACTTAGCCAAGTTAAAGGATTTTTAGAACAAATAAAGAAGAAAATTATATTTATTGTAAATAGTAGCTATGGATAGGATAGTAGGTATCGGACATTTTTTGTTAAATCACATAAAATATCACAAAAACCAAAAGCAAGACTTGTGTTTAATGGGCATATTAAGTGAAAATGAAAAAAAAATAAAATGTATGTATTAAAATCACTATTTCTACAAGTAAGGTTAGAGACCTCCTAGTAGTTATTCAAGATACCTGTAACAGAAGGCCCCGCTCCACATTAAAAGAGCAGCAAAGTGAGTAGGTAGGTAAGTATTCACAAAAAAGTACTTGAGTACCTATACAATCCGTTTCTCTGTTGCTCAAATTTAGGGAAAAACAAAGATAACTTTTTTAATGGAGATACTGTCGTTTCCACGTTCTTGTGTTGTGAACATCTTTTACATTACACGTCCATACTGTAGGTACATTGTATGAAATATAGTACAACGTTTATTGATTTTCCGGGGCGTCAGCAAGATATCAACGTTGAACAAGATCCTGCTGTCGCAAGGCATCGACCTGGACCGCCTGTGGCACTCCATTGACCAAGTCATCGTGAAGACGATCATTTCCGCTTGGCCAATACTCAAGCACAGCTATCATGCGTGTTTCCCGTCCCACGATATGGTTACTTTAAATACTGTTGTACTGTTACTTTACTTACTGGTTAAAATTACTTAATGTTGACACGCACTATACTTAGGTACCTACCTACGTATTTTATTTATTGAGCACTTTTAACTTTTTAGTTTTTTGGTATCATCGAGGTACTTAATTCCATAATCGTTTTTGAAGTTGTAAGTTTGAACTAGCCATGCTATGCCATATATTTGCCTTACAAAACCACCATATACACTATACACACTACATCTAGTCACTTCAAATGAGCGATAAATAAGATATATAGCCTGAAAGCCAAGAGCCGTTCTTCAGAGATATTTCAATAAGATTTTAAGAGACTTTATTTATTTAGCACTTTTAACTTGTTCATTTTTTGGTAACATCGACGTACTTAACTCCATATACTTAATCGTTTTTGAAATTGGAAGTTTGAACTAGCCATGCTATGCCATAGCAGTAATATTTGCCTTAAAAACCACCATCTAGTACAAACTACATCTACTCACTTCAAACGAGCGATAACTAAGATATGACATTTATGTAGTCTGAAAGCTAAGAACCGGTTCTTCAGAGATATTTCAAAAAGATTTTAGGATTCAAGCATAATTATCTAGAATAAAATAGATATGCTTCTTTTTTATATTTTAGATTAAGTAAAAGTAGTAGTATCATAATTATGTATTATGTAAATTTATGTATCCTACATCGTACGTATAACTGTATTTAAAACTACTTATGCGCTAGACTAGAATTCAGTGGCGTAGCTTTCGGAGCGCTAGAGTCTACCGGCTATATAGACGGTGCCGTGCACCAGTACCCTCACACTCAGGGGCTCTCGGACCCTGACCTGCAAATTATGGATAAAAAAAACCTAGTGGTGCCTTTAAGCGCAAACAACACCAAGAAAGAGAAGATAGTAGGCAAAATTTTCTGGCGATTTCTTTTTATACCGTGAGACCTAGTTTACCTAGCTACGCCACTGCTAAAATCATGCCTCTTTTATAAAGTTATTCTTACGTAAAAAATACACTTCTCATGATAACATTTACAGGTCCACGCTTGCTTCGAAATACTCGGCTTCGACATACTTTTGGACCATAAACTTCACCCATACATTTTAGAGGTAATAATAAACTATTTATTTATTGGTTCGAAATTTTAAAGAAAACTGGTCGATTTAAATAACTAAAAACCAACATTTGATAAAGTTAAAATGGTAAAATTAGTTACTTGCTGAATGAAACGAAAAAGAAAATATTAGAATAAAATTGTGTTTAAAGTAGGTAAGTACTAAACTATAAGGATGTAAACTTGATACGTGTCTTCCCATGTGTAGGTAAACCATTCGCCGAGCTTTCACACAGACACAGCTTTGGACCGCGAGGTGAAAGAGGGTCTACTGACAGATACTTTCACGATGCTCAACATCTGGCAGTGCGACAAGCGGCGCGTGTTAGAGGAGGACCGCCGGCGCATCCGCGACCGCCTGCTGCAGACTAACAAGTGAGACAGAGTCAGCTACTACACTAATTTCATCGCCACCAACAGTCATATCATCACAGATAATCGTAGTATCATCAATATCATCATCAACGACAGTAGTGTCATAGCCAACAACAGTGTTATCAGGCATTTTTTTATTGACAAATAAAAAAATGAATAAATGAACTGGTATCATTGAAGACCATCATTAACGACAGTAGCGTCATAGACAACGACAGTGGTATAATCATCAAGAACAATATCAGCAACAACAGTAGCATCATCGCCAATAAGAGAACTAAGAGAAGCATCACAACAGTGGTAGGTATCATCATCAAGAACAATATCAGTAATAACAGTAGCATCATCACCAATAGCTGAAGTATCGTCACCAACAACAGAGGGTTCGTCATCAACAATATCCGTAGCGATAGTGGTATCATACAATACAATACAATTGTATTTTCATCATCATCATAAACAACAAAATAATCTGCAATTAATGTTTCATGAAAATCATTTTGATTTCATGAAAAACAATAGCAGATTTAGGAAAATTTCACAAATATTATTTGTAGGTTTGCAGAGTTCACTCCCGGGGAAGAAAATAAGGAGCCTGAAAAAAGCCCGTGGCAGACACAGATACAGTGGGAAGAAACACATTTGGGCAACTACAGGTAGGTACCTATTTACCTAGGCGCCATTTTAGATAAAAACGACAAGTTTTTGGTAAAAATTTAATTTTTAATACAAGCTTTTTGCCGACTGTACTCATTGTCGATTTTGCTTTGAATGAAATTAGAAATCACTTTATAGAATACTAATATTTTTCTCAGGCGTTTATTACAACATATTTGAAGGGTGTCTGGCAGGGGGTTGCAATTGCAATCCTACAAACTTTCTGGCAATGAGGGAAATGATTTTAATATTATTCCGAACAAAATATATAAAAATTGAGTTTTATACTTCAACGAATTTGAGGTACGTTTAATATGTGCTGCCTACCAAAGCTCCCAATCTAAATTTCATATTTGGGAATCGTATTTACTTACATGTTCTAGTACCATATATATATAAAAAAACAGTCTTTAAGTCTCAATAAAGAAGGTCTGGCTGTCCCAGGCTATTCATCTACTATTATGACAAAGTTAAACGTAAATAATCAAACAGCGTGAATAATAAAATCAAATTCTACTTATATTGTATGCTTTCTTTATCTTCTACTTACATAGATGTTATGTTAATACAAATTCAATAAAGTATACTAATAAATAACTAATAGTGAAAGTTTTTTATTTTATACATTTCTGTGTATTTTATTACATATACTATTACAACATAATGGTTTACCTAAACCCTAGCTAGCGGTGTTCACAAACTTTACAAGCTGTGTCGTGCTGAGGCACCGATTTTAAGCTAGTACTTACCTAGAAAATTATTTTCAAGGTCTTTGTAGTCGGTTTCATTTTTTTGTGTACATTGACAAATCCTTTTGTGAATTTTTTATCTGGTAGGATTTTGCGATCGGGCAACAAGGATTTACACGTGCCGACGCTGGCGACGCTTCTAGCGTGTACCTATATACAGCTATTCAGGACGTCTTGTTAATATGGATAATTACGTGCCCGTATTGTCTGACGCCTGAGCGCTCGTGATCGCACTCACCATTTCTTTCTACCCTCCTATACCGCTTGACTGAAGTCATTAAAGCGATTGTGATTCCGAGTACGTAAGACAGTTAGGCCGCTTGTAGGTAAACGTCAGTTATTTTCACCTTACAACGGACCGTTTTTTTTGACGGATTTGCGGTGTTGTATGGCTTACAATTAATGCGTGTAGTACATGCACCGGATATATATCTAATATAGACATACAACACCGCAAAAAACGGTATATACAGACTGTTCTATATGCAGACGCGTGTACCCGGTGGGCGAACAGTACGCCAGCCTGTTCCAGCAGCCGTCGGGCTCGCTGTACACCGGCACGGCGTCGTCTCGCGCGCGCGGCGATTGTACCCGCTTGCAAAGGGAGGAGTTCCAGGTGCCCACGATATTGTTTAAAAAAAATCCGATTTATATTCGTAACTACTAGCAGTCACGATCACGAGTCACGATTTAATCTTAATCAGTAATCACGCACCATTTTTTTATCTCAACGTAACGTAATTTTAAGGTGCTGATAAACTTGAGCATTCACTCTCACTCAGAATGCTAGGGTAGGCATCGTCCGTCCTAATAGAACGCGAATGCGCGAACATCGTAGGTTCGCGCGAATTTTACTCTTACGACTCAAATGTTTGTAAATCTATTCGCGCGAACTTAGTTCATACGAACGCGCAATCAAACATATTGAATTCGAATAGCTGTCTTAATTGAAATTCGCGCGATAAGGTCGCATCGCTTACTCGCGCGATGATCGCGCATTCACGTTCTATATTAGAACGATGCCGTACCTACTCTCTAGTATATGCTTGTCAAAAATGTCACGATGAAGTGTGTGCGTACCACATTTACACACATGTAGGTAAATGGGTACGGTGGGTACCTACTCATTTACCGTTGTTATCCACCTGCTCGTTTCCCCGCTTTATTTCACATAAACATAAAACACGAGTTAAAATACTCCTGTGTAATGTGTTATAAACACATATGAAAAATTTGCACACCGGAATTCCGGTTGTACAGTCACCAGCATTAATTTCTGCCACAGCGAAGCGTGCAAAAATATCGGACACGTCCTTCCGGTCCTAGAAATAGAGTCATATCAGATATTAATGCACGCTTGTTGTGTCAGATATTGGTGCTGGTGACTGTACCACCTACCAAATAAGTGAAAAATTGTGATTGTCCACCTGTTTGTTTACTCGCATGTTCAGCAAAAAAAAACATTTCATTAAAAAAAAAATACTCTCTTCTAATAGATCATTTTGTGATACCTTTTGTAATAGGTACACATTTTATTATCTATTTGTCCCAGTTTGCTTGTTTCTTAATTTTAATTATTTTTTTCCTTTAGACCTCATAGGTGAAGCCTATGCTATAACTTTAATAGTTTTCTGGACTAAGCAACATAATAGACTAAGGGGCTGTTTCACCATCCATTGATTAGTGTTAACTGACTGTTAAATGAGATGCCGTCTCTATTTGTTTTGTTAGAATAGACGGAGACGGCATCACATTTAACAGTCAGTTAACACTAATTAATGGATGGTGAAACAGCCCCTAAACATAGTTAAAATAATGAACAATTCTTCATTTAGCAAACCAAAGCTAAAGCAGAGGCGCTCAAAAAGCCCTCTCAACCGAATAAAGCTGTCAAAGACGGCGAGAAGAAAGTGGGGGAAGAAGCAAGCACAGTTGCCCCCGCAGTCGGCTCTGAGAAGAGTGTCAAGAGCAAAGCTCGGTCGGAAAAGGAACTGAAGAAAAAGGATGATAAAGAAAAGGGGAAATTGACTGCCAAGCCGTCGCAAGCGTTGCAGCCGGTAAGTTGACGACAAAAATGTTTTTGGATTTCTCCAAAGCCTAAAGCACAGCTAAATTTATAAATATTTACCTAACTGGTAAAGTGTAATTTACTAACATAAACATAATATAACAAACAAAATTGTTTACTTTTAAGTTAGGACTGTTATTTTTTTTCTAATTTATGTAATTTTGATTGTGTATTTAATAAAGCTATATTTACTAACCAAGTAAGAAGGAAGTTAATGGTATTTCATCGATCCGGTCGGGCTTAAAATAGCCCGATTTCCATTCGTCGTGCCATCTCCAATAGCACATGACATGATACACGTTCGACGTGCTTAATGGTGTGTGTATTACCAACATCAAAATAAATACGGATGTATGGATTGTGTGACTTAGTTAATTCTAAGTTGCTGAAATTCCACATTTGCAAAAACAATTCAGCAACGAATTTTGTGTAAACAGGCATTACAATATAAAAATCGTAGTTTCACATCAAGGTACAGTCGCCATTACTCGCCATCAGATACTTCGGAGCGGCTAAGGTGGCCAAAAACATCGCAACATACACTCTATTATTAAGGTATTAGAGTTCATGTTTCAATATTTTTGATCGCCTTGGCCGCTCCGAAATATCTGATGACGACCGTACCTACAATCGCCAGCACCAATATCTGACACAACAAAGCGTGCGTAAATATCTGATACGACTCTATTTCTAGGGCCGGTAGGACGTGTAAGATATTATTGCATGCTATGCTGTGGCAGATATTGACTGTACCTCGCTGACTTTTAGGTGGAAGAGAAAGAAGTGAAGCCGACTTACGTGCTGTGCTCGTTCGAGCCCGACCCCATCGTGGAGCGCGAGGAGAGAGAGCGCGTCAACCAGCTCGCGCAGAGGGACTTCCTCATTCGGAGCTACGGCATGCTGGAACAGGTCTCAGCATAAACATTTTCAACACATTTGGGCATTTAGCTCAACAGTTCCGTATCAGGGGGTGTGAGAGATATCAAGAGACCATAGGAATCGAAAGAAAGACCATAATTGTTGTTGTAATCAAAAAATTGGAGTGAGGCTTGAAAGTACAATTGATAATCTGGTGATGCTATTATAGTAAAAAACTTAAACAAAAAAATTACCGTCTCCGAAAAACCATGAAAATATTTCTTTATCAGTGTGAAGTAAAGTCGACTGTGTCGAGTGCGTGTCTCAGCGCGAGCCAGCAGGAGTGGACCTATAGTCGTCTACCTACTGACTGAAACAAATACAGTCGAATTGAAAAACTCCTTCTCCTACTTCTTCCAGCAAAATGGCACTGTTTGTCAATAAAATTACATAATTTATTGCACAAGCAGCTACGGGTCACCTACAACAGTATTTGTTTCTCCGTGTTCCAGATTTATCTAGTGATGAAAAAAATGGGTACTCTGAGGCCCGAGGACGAGCGCAAATACGGTGTTTACGGCCGACTGTCTGTCGTCTCCAACTCGCCCAAGGTAGGTACAGCTTTCAAGTACCAGATAATTTAGCAACTTAAAAAAAACCGGTTTTTTACAAATAATAACTGGCATTTATAGCTCAATGATTCCCGTTGGTCGAGTTAGCCTAAGGTCGCTTCCTGACTTGGCAGTTCAGTATTTTTGCAAAATTTAAGTACTTATTCTTTCATCATATCAGCCATAGGACGTCCACTGTTGGACTGCCTCTCCCATAGACCTCCAGTCGCCTCGGTTGGAAGCGGCTTGCATCCACCGTGAACCCGCGACTTTAACTAAGTCATCCGTCCATCTCGTTGGTGGACGTCCTACGCTGCGCATGCCGATCCGCGACAACTTACGCACGAACTTATTCTTTACCGTGCCTATATTTCAATGTAATTGGAATACGAGCGATAAATTATGAATCTGTTCTAAATATACGTAACATATATCATACATCAAATATTTTTACTGGTAGGTAGCCAATTATGTAGCTTCTTAACATTAGTTAGTTGCATCAATAACTTACATACTTTCGTTGTCTTCTCGCTTTTGAGCCAGAACAAGGTATCTAGTCTGAAGTCTGAACGGCTAGTAGATACAGACTCAATTATCTTGCCAGTCCCTCAGTGTGTTGATTTAGGTATAATCGAAATAAAAGAAACGCGATAAGAGAGAAAGGCACGTGCTAGATGCCCAAGATCATCAGAGCAAAAAATCTCGCGGTCTATAGAAAATTTAAATTTAAACAGAAATAAATTTTCATTTGTCCCAGATATTACGAGGCTGTATAGTTTTATTAGATGCTTATGATCATCAGGTAGTTTAATTAATTTGTCGTAATGTTCTGAGGCCACTTCATGGAAACTAAAATAATTCCCATCTCGTTGGCCAACACAATGTTTTGTAACGATTCTTGTCTATGAATTGGCGTTTGAACATATTGACTGTAAAATTAAAAAAAAACTGTGCTATCATCATAAAATATTGAATCTAATATGAAATATTGTGTTTGCCCACAGAAAGTGTGAATGTATATGCTGCACGAAAGTAAAATAAAAATATGAAAAAAAATTAGGTGTAAGGACTTACAGACGGAACAGATAAAATTTTGTGTACAGACCGCCTTTATGAAGTACAAGATTGTGAAACACAAGCCTGATGTCTTCGGGGATCATAACGATGAGGGTAAGTTTGTTTGTACATTAAGCAGCAGAAGTGGATGAGCTGGTGTGGTATTTAAAATGATCTAAACACTCTTATTACCTCGGCAATAGAATCGTGTGTAGATCATTTTGAGCACTGTAACAGCTCATACAATTCTGCTCCCGACTCTACGTCATTAATAAATTAAATTGTGTCCTTGGTCAACTGTCTATAATAGACTAGACTAGTAATAGTGGTGGCTGCTCTATCCTCCTCGATCTATCAGCAAACGTGCAAAACTTTTTTTTTTTACATGAAACTGACCGTGATTGACTCCTATCTCATCTGAAGTTAAGTGCAGATGAGGCCAAAGGTGTATCTCACTGATACTAACACTTAACTCACTGCACTTAACGGTTCACTAATAGCCTATTCACTCTAGCCTTAAAAAGCTCTAGATTGTATTTATGCGGAAATACAGACGACGGGAGCAAGTCCATTCCTCAGCACTTCGCATTATGAAAGATTAAGCAAAGCAAACCACTTCGTGCGGGCCAATGATACATAAGGGTAAACCTTCGTAAGGGTGAACGCTCCCCCCGCCTGGAAGTCCGTTGGCAAAATGGAGATTGAGGAATTAGATCATGTAATTCCTGCGGACACAATCAGTTCTGAGATACTCTACCAAATTCACGATAAACCTTAAGTTTACTTACCCACTAGAAAATATTAAACTTAATCAAATTATGGTGAGCATCAGAATGACTGACCAAAATGGCAGATCAATGTTAGAGTACCATCAGCATTTACTACCTAAGTTATAAAAAATATATATATTTGATAAATGTGAGCAGTCATCCTGACGTCAGAATATATATCTTAGGTAGTAAATACGTCACCATAGGTAGTAAATAGTAGCAAATAGGTAGTACGAGCCCCAATGCAAAAGAGTTCGTCTAGTCATATGTTTTGAAGCCTATCTAAATAAAATATCTATTTGTTATTTTACAGAAGTCCATTAGCTATTAACAGTTTATATAATACTCCATCAAAACAGCGTTAATTGGGCACTAATAAAAATAAAATAATGACTATTTTAAAGAGATATTCTGGATATACTTCGAGCTAGTAGGTACCTAGTGCTAGAAAAATATTTTCAAGGGTTTTATAGTCGGTTCCATTTTTTTTTCTTTTTTTGTTTATTAGACTCTTAAACTAGTATTACTAATCTATATTTAAATTTTAAACAAACGTTACTTTCAGTTTTACTAGTAGACGAACTCTTTCGCATTGGGGCTCGTAAATGCTGATGGTACTCTAACATTGATCTGCCATTTTGGTCAGTCATTCTGATGCTCACAAATTATGAAGCTTCCAGTTAAAGTATAGAGACATCTACTCTATAGTTTAACTGGAAGCCTGGTGGTTAAAGGTGGTTGGTGGTAGGACTACTAACAGTATGTACAAGTTATAGCGTCACTACTTTAAAAAAAACTCTTACCTCAAAATAAATATGTTTCTGAGTGAACTTTATGAACATTACGTCAAGGTTCAATTTTGTTGACATATTGATTTCAGATACGAAGCATTTTCAAAGTAGTGACGATATGTTAATGTAGAAAGAAAGAATGTGGAAACGCTCCCAACAGGGAACGCAATTTTTGTCTTCTACTACATTTGGATCAGCTAATTGGCATCATTGTTACAGTTTGTTCAAGTCCACGAATCCACAAGGCAACGAATCTGGGTACAATTCCTTACTAATATTATAAAAATAAATTTACAAAGTTCCCGCGAGATAGCGATAAACGAATTTTTGCCAGACGAAGTCGCAGGCAATATATCTACTAAACTGCTACTACTAACGCCAAGCCAGCGATGCTCAGTTTTCTAAAATTGAAGAAATATAAACGACAATATAATATTTTACGTAACTGACCATTAAAGATTGAGTTGAGTGAATTGTCGATGATCAATAGAAGTAAATATATAGATAGTTTAAGTCTCTACTCTAATGATCAATTAAATGTTTCTTACGGCCCTGCCACGACTTTGGACGATCGGCGGATGGCCGACTTTTTTTTTAAACGTACTTAACATAGCGTCTCGGCTGTGCAATGAAAAGATAAATCGTTCGCTGCGCGGCGAACGCATAGTCGCAAATGCGCCGTAACACTACGCGACAGTGGCGTTGAATGGTTTAAGTACCTGTCTACCTTTCATGAGAAGCCGTGTTCACAGGCCTACAAGTGCAGTGTCGCGACGCAGTGATGAACGCGCGGCCCGCGACCACGGCGCTGCGCCCGCGCTTCAAACGGACGCACCTCACGCGAAGGGCTTACACCATATGGAAGATCAACTCGTAAGATTACTTTTAAACCTAGGAAAGAAATAAAGAAAACATTTATGCGTGACAACATGGAAAAATAAAATGGAAATGCTAGAGACATTGACATTGTCACGAAATGGTCCAAAATCGGCGAACTGTCGGTCTTGCGAACAGCGCTGACGTAGGTTGCCATAGCCTTTTATTACCATACATAGTTCTACAGACAGAACCGAAAATTCTTAGTTTTGTAATTTTGGAAATTATTTATCAAATGTTTAAGTCCTTTGTTTATTGAAACAAATGTACTCCACGTAGTACATTTTGCAGTTATTCTTACAATTGATTTGTAATTTTATTAGAATTATTTAAGGGGACTGGGATTCCCTTTTATACTCACCTTTCTTATAGTCGTTAGCCAATCGCTTCCTCACCAGTGGTGAGACTGCTTAATATACCACCTTTTGTCCTTCAGAAAAATACTTCAGTGTCTGGCGGCTCTGAGATCTTACTCTTTAAGTAGACACGTAATTTTCTACATTTCCTATGCTTGCCACTCGCTCTATAATAAGTAGAGGAGGGTATAATTGTCTTGTAGGTCGTTTTACAAGAGCTGGCACGAATAAAGTGCCTGAATTACCACATGTCATGGTGCGACCGTCATTTTGTTATTGTTGTAAAAAAATTTTTTTTCGTTCAGTCGTCTTCAGATATTTCGGAACACTCACTCAAGGTAGTCAAAAATATCGGAACATGTTAGAATTCATGTTCCGATATTTTTGATCATCTTGACTGCTCCTAAATATCTGATGGCGACAGTTCCATTAATAATAATAATTTACAAGTGACTCATAGGTACATTGATGGTTTCATTCACTCATTCATTTATTTTGCGCTAGCTTTCGTCACTGCACATATAAAGAATTGTTTTTTTTTCTTTTATAGATTGTTGCCCTGATGCCAACTACCCAATTAGGAAAGCATATAAGTGCTTACAATCTGTATACGACTAGCAAGTGTCGCCGTTGTGTTCATGAACAGAAACTGTGCCATTTCATGCTTTGCTCGGCCAAGCAAGCGCCAAATGTGGTTGTAACTTGTCAAAATGCGACCTTCTCTTGTCAACTCGGTTATTCCTCTTAAGCGTTATTGTAATTTTTCTTCAGAGACAATATTTAGATTATAATCGCTTTAAATCTTTTAGTAAATAGTATTATTTTAATTTTAACATTTAATGTGGCTTAAGCTTCGTTTTAATGACTATAACAGAATCATCATTCATTACTCCTCTGTAAATTCTGGTGATTATAAAAATAAGCAAACTATGTCGAAATATACCTACTGGCTTTGTGTAAAACACGGTTTCATTTTCGAACACTGCCTTATCTATATTTAATGGTACCTAAGCAATAAAATATTTCAATAAGGTCAAATGTGTATTTTCGTATGAATTATACATAAATGCATTTAATTAAATCACTTACCTAATATTTTTGTCACTAAGAAAGTTTAAAGTCCAGCTTAATGATAATTATTATTTAACACTTATCGGCAAAAGATATTGCATTCATATACACCACTTGCAGTTTATAAAATTGCACTTCTGGCATTCTAATTCACCACTCAAGAACTGGCATGAACATTAATTAGTGGTTTATGTACAACTGCTCAGAACAACAGTTTCTTGGGCAGTGAACTCCATCAATGCTGTCCAGGAGTTTTCTCTTGAGTGAAGGCTTCTCGGCCTCTAGCCTGGTAACGTTGGAAGGCATGGGCAATTTGGCACCCACTGTAGGTGCTGGTTTATTGCTAAAACAAAAAACAATGCTGGAATATTTCAGGACTTGGGAACTCTTGAGGTACTAATGCCGTTACACCAAAGCATTATAATTTCATACTTACCTATGTATGAAATTATATACCTTATTGTGTATATATTTTCTTTAAACAAGATATAGAGTAGAAGATAAATATGAAATATCGCAACGTTAGAGCATATATACTCTAATCAGTATAATACCTTGTGTTAGAGTGGTTACAAAATACGTCCGATCCGAATCCGTGAAAATACGGTCCGAAGTCGAAGAACTATTTGTATGGTAGTGTATGCAATAGAATGGAGAGAAATCGGATGACGGAATTAAATTATATACTTTATTTTTTTAAATAGTTTATTTCGCTTTATACATGGTAAAATTCCTTATAAAGATGTTACCACCAGAGATGTGCGAGGATGTGTTGAGAAATATTTTTTTCATTAACAATAGAAAGACTTCATTTACCTGGCCTCGCTCCGTTCAGCTGTTTCCACCAGAGATGTGCCGTGCGAGGATTGTAAATGAAGCGTTTCTATTGGTTAATGAAAAACACATCACTCGCAACGCATCCTCGCAGATTATTGGTAGAAACGATGCTTAAGTAGTGCTAATGTGCAGTGACATGGTCTAACTACCAGATACATTGGCATGCAAACATTGTTTTATTAAAATAAAAAATAAATAAGGGGACTAGAATTCCCTTTTAGAACTGAACGAAACCGTACAAATAGTTCTATGACTACTCTGGACCATATTTTCATGAATTCGGATCAGACTGCTTGACGTAGTGCGCAACAGCTCTTTTAGAAATATCCTTACTTATCTAAGAAGGCTCTAAGAATGTTATAAGATTAAAGGCGGAAACACTACAAAAACGCGACGCCCTACGTCGTCCACGCATGCTTCTATCTGCAACTGAGGAGGGTATAAAATGTCGACGAGGTCGAGGTTACTTCTGTCTCGCCGTCAGGAAGTGCGTGAATCACCATGTAGGTCACTTGAGTGACCGTCATTTTTGTTATTGTTGGAATGCAGGTCTTTTATTTCACCAACGTCGTAATTTCAAAGAATAAAAATAAATCACAGAACCCAAGAGTATGTACAGAGACAGAGCTAATCGACAGACGAACCGACAGAATTAGCTAGCCAGGTGTTTGTCTTTCCTGCAGTCTGAAGTAGAATGACGTGACGCTCCGGCCACGAGCCCGTCCACGTGCAATAATAACAGGTCGTTAAGTCACACGGCGTTCGCCGTACATTGATGATATTGTAAATAGTCATTGATTTATAAATCAGGCTTGAGCTTATTGTTATCCACGACAAATATATGAACTGATTAGTTTTCTGATTATACGCGTTGGATGGTGTATCGCAAACTGCGTGGCGTCGGATTAGGAAAGCATATCAGTACCTGAAGTAAGACAATCTGCAACGCCTAGCGTGCAGTCGCAACGCTGCGGCGGGAAGCACGAGCAAGCTCTCCATTTCAGCTGGATTTGCTCGGCCGCCGCGCCTGAAATGTGGTTGCTAACGGCGTCAAAATGCTTGAACTGCACGTAGTCCGGGAGACCGGTTCATGCCTCTTAAGCGTTATTGTAATTTTCTTCAGAGACAATATTTAGATTATAATCGCTTTAAATCTTTTAGTAAATAGTATTATTTTAATTTTAACATTTAATGTGGCTTAAGCTTCGTTTTAATGACTATAACAGAATCATCATTCATTACTCCTCTGTAAATTCTGGTGATTATAAAAATAAGCAAACTATGTCGAAATATACCTACTGGCTTTGTGTAAAACACGGTTTCATTTTCGAACACTGCCTTATCTATATTTAATGGTACCTAAGCAATAAAATATTTCAATAAGGTCAAATGTGTATTTTCGTATGAATTATACATAAATGCATTTAATTAAATCACTTACCTAATATTTTTGTCACTAAGAAAGTTTAAAGTCCAGCTTAATGATAATTATTATTTAACACTTATCGGCAAAAGATATTGCATTCATATACACCACTTGCAGTTTATAAAATTGCACTTCTGGCATTCTAATTCACCACTCAAGAACTGGCATGAACATTAATTAGTGGTTTAATGTACAGACTGCTCAGAACAACAGTTTCTTGGGCAGTGAACCTCCATCAATGCTGTCCAGGAGTTTTCTCTTGAGTGAAGGCTTCTCGGCCTCTAGCCTGGTAACGTTGGAAGGCATGGGCAATTTGGCACCCACTGTAGGTGCTGGTTTATTGCTAAAACAAAAAACAATGCTGGAATATTTCAGGACTTGAGAACCCTTGAGGTACTAATGCCGTTACACCAAAGCATTATAATTTCATACTTACCTATGTATGAAATTATATACCTTATTGTGTATATATTTTCTTTAAACAAGATATAGAGTAGAAGATAAATATATGAAATATCGCAACGTTAGAGCATATATACTCTAATCAGTATAATACCTTGTGTTAGAGTGGTTACAAAATACGTCCGATCCGAATCCGTGAAAATACGGTCCGAAGTCGAAGAACTATTTGTATGGTAGTGTATGCAATAGAATGGAGAGAAATCGGATGACGGAATTAAATTATATACTTTATTTTTTTAAATAGTTTATTTCGCTTTATACATGGTAAAATTCGTCTTATAAAGATGTTACCACCAGAGATGTGCGAGGATGTGTTGAGAAATATGTTTTTCATTAACCAATAGAAAGACTTCATTTACCTGGCCTCGCTCCGTTCAGCTGTTTCCACCAGAGATGTGCCGTGCGAGGATGTGTAAATGAAGCGTTTCTATTGGTTAATGAAAAACACATCACTCGCAACGCATCCTCGCAGATTATTGGTAGAAACGATGCTTAAGATAGTGCTAATGTGCAGTGACATGGTCTAACTAACCAGATACATTGGCATGCAAACATTGTCTTATATTCCAAAATAAAAAAATAAAACTAGAACTAGAATAAAAATAGAACTGAACGAAACCGTACAAATAGTTCTATGACTACTCTGGACCATATTTTCATGAATTCGGATCAGACCCCTTGACGTAGTGCGCAACAGCTCTTTTAGAAATATCCTTACTTATCTAAGAAGGGTAAGAATGTTTATAAGATTAAAGGCGGAAACATACTACAAAAACGCGACGCCACGCCACGTCGTCCAACGCATGCTTCTATCTGCAACTGACCGTAATAAAATGTCGACGAGGTGAAGGTTACTTCTGTCTCGCCGTCAGGATGCGTTCATGATGTAGGTACTTGAGTGAGAGTTCTTCTTTTGGAATGCAGGTCTTTTATTTCACCAACGGATAATAATTCAAAGAATAAAAATAAATCACAGAACCCATCAGAGTATGTACAGAGACAGAGCTAATCGACAGACGAACCGACAGAATCATTAGCTAGCCAGGTGTTGTCTTTCCTGCAGTCTGAAGTAGAATGACGTGACGCTCCGGCCAACGAGCCCGTCCACGTGCACCGTAACAGGTCGTTAAGTCACACGGCGTTCGCCGCTATCTCGATATTGTAAATAGTCAATTGACATCCTATAAATCAGGCTTGATTATTGTTATCCACGACAAATATATGGGACTGATTAGTACTGACACGCGTTGGATGGTGTATCGCAAGGATGGCGTGGCGTCGGATTTTAAAACACTATCAGTACCTGAAGTAAGACATCTGCAACGCCTGCGTGCAGTCGCAACGCTGCGGCGGGAACAGCACGAGCAAGCTCTCCAGCAGCTGGATGAGGTCGTCGGCCGCCGCGCTGAAGATGTGGCGCAGCTGCTGCGGCGGGAACTGCTTGAACTGCACGTAGTCCGGGAGACCCTTCATGCCCTGCCAAGGTTGCATGGAATGTCGCGTTAATTACGGATCGATAATTCAATGATAATCCATACTTCCATACTAATATTATAAATGCGAAAGTAACTCTGTCTGTCTGTCTGTTACGCTTTCACGCCTAAACCGCTGAACCGATTTTGATGAAATTTGGTACAGAGATAGAATAGACCCTGGGAAAGAACATAGGCTATTTTTTATTGCGAAAAAGAGGCTTTCAGGGGTTGACATAGGGGATGAAAGTTTATATGGTGGAAGTTCGTAGCTATCGAAGATAAAACCATGAAACTTGGCATTTACGCACTTAATAAGAAATCCATCCATACTATAATATTATAAATGCGAAAGTAACTCTGTCTGTCTGTCTGTTACGCTTTCACGCCTAAACCGCTGAACCGATTTTGATGAAATTTGGTACAGAGATAGAATAGACCCTGGGAAAGAACATAGGCTATTTTTTATCGCGAAAAAGAGGCTTTCAGGGGTTAAAATAGGGGATGAAAGTTTATATGGTGGAAGTTCGTAGCTATCGAAGATAAAACCATGAAACTTGGCATTTAGGCACTTAATATAAGAAATAATTCTATATTTGTTTGAGCTTTTTTAAAAAATCGACCTGTGAGGGGATGAAATAGGGGATGCAAGTTTATACGCAAGGTCGTCATTTGGTACAGAGATAGAATAGACCCTGGGAAAGAACAAAGGCTATTTTTTATCGCGAAAAAGAGGCTTTCAGGGGTTAAAATAGGGGATGAAAGTTTATATGGTGGAAGTTCGTAGCTATCGAAGATAAAACCATGAAACTTGGCATTTAGGCACTTAATATAAGAAATAATTCTATATTTGTTTGAGCTTTTTTAAAAAATCGACCTGTGAGGGGATGAAATAGGGATGCAAGTTTTATACGCAAGGTCGTCATTATTGAGATAAATCGATGAATCTTTATTAAACTTGCCATTTCGGCACGTGAAAAGAGATAAATAGATATTTGTTCGCACGTTTTTATAAATTCTTCCTGTGGGGGGTGAAAGTTTATATGGAAGATCGTCATTGTCGAAGATAAATCGATGGTTCTTTATGAAACTTGGTATTTGGGCACGTGATAAGAGATAAATACATATTTGTTCGCGCGTTTTTTAAAAATTATTCCTGTGCAATGAGGGTGAAATAGCTTAGGGGATGAAACATTATACTTATGGAAGATCGTCATTGTTGAAGATAAATCGATGGTTCTTTATGAAACTTGGCATTGGGCTACTTATAAGAAATAAATAGATATTTGTTTAAGCGTTTTTGAAAATGTTACATGCGAGGGGATGTTAGCAGAGGGGATGGTGCAGTGTTAGCAGAGCCTTTTAAGCTCATAAGCAAAATGTACGCAATGTGGGGTCATTTTAGATGGCTTATTATCAGACATGAAAAATTATGATTTTCAGATTTTTCTTATTTATTGTGCTATAAGAGCTACCTTTATGCAAAATTCCAAGTTTCTAGGACAGCCAGAAGTACCTACCCTATAACTTTTTCTGTTGAGGCAATTTGTATGGAAACACCTTTTTAACGACTGTAGCTTTTGATTGCCTTGACTTAGAGGTGTGATTTTTTCACAGCTTTCGGGACTATTGACCTGAGTTTAGGGTTTTAATTTCAACTCGATATATACCTTACTCCGCGCGTTTACGAGATAAAGGGTCTTGACAGACAGACGGACGGACGGACAGCAAAGTAATCCTACAAGGGTTCCATTTTTTCCTTTTAAGGTACGGAACCCTAAAAACATTTGATCTGGCGCTTTTCAAATTTCGACCTATTTACTTGAAAATATGAGTATGAAAGTCTTAAGGATTCCAAAAAAGTTACTACGTATAAGTATATTTATCGGAAATATATGTAGCTATGCTTAGTAAAAATGCCTTGACTTACAATAAAGGACGTAAGGTGTCAATAGTTCACTATGAAGAATTAGTCCTTTTGTGTTGGCAGGGTAGATAGAATACACGTCGTATTGCTAAAATATGGCTACCCGCAAAATATTTATGTTTTACCAAAGAACATCGGATGGATGGATGTATGGAAGAACAAAAAAAAATAGTTTATATTTGTAGCAATGTACTAAAATAGGTTATTTTTGGTAAACCGTAGAAGTTTCTATATACTATTATTGGCAGAATAGGTATCCTATATAAATTAAATACTTCCCAAAATTACTATTTCAAGCGGACGAAGTCGCGGGCAGAAGCTAGTAATAAGTATAATAGTAGGGGAGCCAACGATGCTAAATCGGGATTTACTCGAGCGTCATAGAGATCTATTGTGTTGCGAAGCTTAGATGATAAAAAGAAAGAATACATGTAATATATACCTTTTCATCGGCGGGGGCTATAGATTTTCAAAAATGAAAAA
>NC_133492.1:7825682-7898201 GCF_025370935.1 Choristoneura fumiferana
CATTATTTATAACCATGGCTTCCACTAGCGCAAGTCACGTATACTATGAAGATATTCCACCTGGAATGCTGAATGAAGAAGAATTTATATGCACAGAAAAAATTATGCCAAGAAAAATTAAGCCTCAAAACATTGTTGTGAGGTTGATGGACCGAGAAATTTATGGATCAAGGAAACCGGGCTCTCATTTCTATGTTGTAAGAGAATTCTATCAAAATGTGTTTCCCAACTTGACAATAGTCAATGTTGAAAAGCCTCCTTGTTTTCTGAGAAAGTTCAGCCCAGATGGAAAACATTTTGTTGCTTTTTCTGCTGACCAGACATCACTTGAGGTAAGTACATTCTGTTCTTCTAAGTTTAGGATATTAATAAGTAAGTATTGAATTATTATTTAAATGTGTATTTTTTATTTAACATTTTAATAGATCTATGAGTATCGAGGAGCGTCAGCAGCTGGGGATCTGGTTGCTGGATACCCCTTAGACTTATTAAATGCAGATGCGGACGTACATTATAGAATAAGAACTCACATATTCTACAGATTCTTCAGGGTAAGTTTAATAATAACTACCTACCTACTAATAATATTCTAAAAAAATAAACTTTATTTTTTTTGTGATAAAAATAAATAAATGATGGTCTTTGTTGTATGTATGTCTAAGATGTATGTAGTAGTAATGTAGGGGACAATGTTTGATGTATATTTACACTCTTTTATGTCTGAACTCGAACACTGCTACACAATATTTTTATGCAAAAAAGCCTTAATTTTTAGGGTGTGTCTAACTTTTACAGCTTAAGATATAGAGCCCGTGACAGACAGACGGACAGCAGAGTCTCAGTAATAGGGTCCCATTGGCACCCTTTGGGTACAGTTTCACAGATTATGTATTACTGTGGCCGCTATAACAACAAATACTAAAAATAAAATAAAGTTACAAATGAAAGGGGGTTCATACAAGAAACATGTTTTTTTCAGCGTTTTTTGGTTGCTAGGCGTTATTAGCCGTTGCTAAGCCGACCGAGTCCGTCTTTTGAACCTTTTTTTACCTTTAAGTTTGCGATTTAAATGATATTTATAAAAGCTTCAATAATATAATATAGTGACTGTCTGATTGTGTGGTTTATTCGTTTTTGTGCAAATTAATAAAGCAATTTATAAACCACAAACCTCAATGATGCACTTAAGCAGTGACGCTAGCGACATCTATGCCGTAGCCCTCATCGAGAAACTTTCGGCATTCTATTGGAACTAACCGCTCACCCGGACAAGAGATATTGTTATTAAGCAATCAAATTAAGATTGTTTTTTTTTAATCTTTTTGTATTTTTTATTTCAATTCCAAATTTTTACTTTTACGGTCATCCTGTAAAACCTAAATTGAAAATACAAACTGAAATATAAATGCACAGAAAAACCCGAAAAATAAGACCAGCACTGGGAATCAAACCCAGGTCGTCGGCAAACAAGCTGAGTTATATGGTGCATAGGGTAAATTCGTGTTTGTACCGTTGTCCAGCAGTGGTGTAGCAGCACGTGGCACGGAATGCCAAGGACCTGGGTTGGATTCCCAGTGCTGGTCTTATTTTTCTGGTTTTTCTGTGCATCTATATTTCAGTTTGTGTTTTCAATTTAGGTTTTATGGGTGACCGTAAAAGTAAAAATTTGGAATTGAAATAAAAAATACAAAAAGATTAAAAAAAAAAACGATCTTAATTTTACTGAACTGTTTACGGAACCCTTCTTGTACAAGTCCGACTTGCACTTGACCAATTTTTTTATCTGTGCAGGAGTATTACACATCCACTTTGCTTTGCAATGGATATTTACAAATGGATATTTACATTGGAGATTGGAGAACCCACCATAGACATTAACTATTCCAATTAACCTATTTATTGCAGCCAAAGTTTACAGTAAATGTGTGCATGCAAAGGGAAGTATTTGGTGCAGAACGGCATCCAGGGCAGCACCCAGTCATGGAGCAGCAGCTGAACAGAGAGTGCAGCCTATTCACCCAGGACGGCCGCTATGTCATTATTGGCTCAGCAGCTCATATCCCTGATGACTTGAGGCCACACTTCTATCACATACATAGCAATAACGAAGCTGTTACTCCTACAATTAGGTAATTTTATTTGTTATTCTACAATCATAAATTTCATTTTGTTTTATGTTTTATGAACTACTACCACCTTAATGGGAAATTACAGTTTAGGTATTAAAGGAAGGGAAGTAAAGCTCTCTGACAAAATGGCAGATATTGTGCAGTCATAGTGTTTTTTACATGAGTATGTTTTTACTTACCCAATTATCATGTTTGTTTTTATGCAATCCAATCTCTCCATTTTTCATGTCCTTAATGTTAATTTCCTTTTCTTTATTTATTGCAGATCAGCCTTGGAAGATTATTCTTTACATTTAGTAGATTTGCATCATGGTAAGCTATGTGACACAAAGCACTTCAGAATAGATAAAATCTATTTGTCACATAATCAAGGCATCTATCTTTACAAAAAAGTTTTGGCTGTACTGTCAGTACAGCACCAGACAATACACCTGTTTCAAATTGTTGATGGAATGCTAATAGAAATAAGGAAAATTGGAAGATTTTGTTATGATGATGATCCTTTCCTGGTGAACTCAGTGTTTGCCCCACCAGCTAACGAAAGGCCTTTTCATGAAGAGACAATAAATAGTCTTAAGCATAGGCTCCTTGTGTTCCTATTTAAGCGAGCCAAGTCAATCAGTGACGAGACAAACGACCCACTTGAATTAAGAAAGTTTTATAAATATTTTGATATGTTCAAAAGCTTACGGATGTGGAAAATGCAGTTACTTGATGAAGACCATTTATTTATCAAATATGCCAGTGAGGAAGTTGTCACCCTCAGAGTAGCAGAACCAAATAGCCAGTCATCATTTTTCGTGATCTACAATATAAGTCAAAGCAAGATATTGGAGGTATTCGAAAATACTTCAGAAGGACTATTAGAACTCTTTGAAAATTACTGTGACTGCTTCAGGAATGCTAGACTGGGTGCAGATTCGCAGTTCACTTGCTCGCCGTCTAATAATTTGTACGCCAGGTTAACTCAGCAAAGATTTAAACAGACCATAGTGAGAGCCATTTATGGTGGTCGAACAGAAGCAACAAAGAGGATTTTGGCCCAACTTCCAATAAGTGCGCAGTCGTACAGTGGATCTCCCTATCTAGATTTAGGTCTATTCAGTTATGATGACAAATGGGTGTCAGTAATGGAACGGCCTAAAGCTTATGGAGAGTACCCAATACGGTAATTGTTCATATTAATTAATGCATTAAGGGCCTGTTTCACCACTGTCGGCTAACTTTAAGTGATGGATATCAGTAATGCCATCTCTGTTTGTTTTGTCAGATAAACAAAGACGGCATTACTTTTATCTGACACTTAAAGTTAGTCGAAAAGTGGTGAAACAGGCCCTAAGGTTACAATTATCACTAACCAAGACCTTATTGATTTACTATACCCATACTTAAAGAGACAACTTAGGAAATGTTCGACTGTTTATTAAGTCTCATCCCTCTTGAAATTTTCAAATGATTAAATAACGTCTGGCCTGTCCCTTGCCCGAATCCAGCCCGTTATCTCGTAAAGGGTAAAAAGTTATAAGTTATTACAATCTCCCTAAAGGTATAAGTTATTACAATCTCCCTATTTACTTGCAGGTTTTACGCTCGTGACTCCGGCTTGTTGAAGTTTAAGATCTACGCCGGCGTGCTGGGGCAGTCCGTGCCGGCGAGCGCGCGCCGCCTGGTCGCGTTCACCTTCCACCCCACAGACCCCTTCGCCATCAGCGTACAACGCACCAACGCCGAATATATAGTCAACTTTCACATAAGGAACGCGGTGTTCAGCTGATATATGCATCTAGCTATGTGCGAAACAAGTTCCTAAGTTCTTATAGATGTTCATTCGTTTTTTAATCGGTATTTTTCACATTGCAAAGCAACATATTTTCAAATAAAACTTTCTACCGAAGTTAAATTTGAACCTGAAACTCGTAGAGCGATTATGGTGCATTAGGTTGAAAGGCCAAGTTTTATTTTTGTTGTAATGTCGTTGTCAAATAATTTACGATTTGTAAATTAAAATGTTACCATATATACATATCAGATGACTGTATAATCCTATAACATTATCCAGACAAGCAGTTCTATAGTAACCGACTTTGAGTTGAAGTAAGATTGCCACTAGAGCACAGCGTCTTTAATCTATTGTATTGTATTACTTATTGATCACTTTTCTTTCAACAAAATTAACCAATTCAAATCCTTTTTTATATCTGGTTCTAAAAAATATTACTCCTTTTAATCTTCCCAGATTCTCCAACAAATCTAATGTGGTAAAAAATAATAAGGTACATTATACACATATATAATTTAATCAAATCAAGACTTTTTTTTATTTAATAATTGTGTACATTTGTGTGGAATCATTCACTTCAACTCAGAATTCTTAAGTAACATTGAATTATATCATTCCTTGTTAAATATCTAATAAGTTCACCTACTTCTTCTGACCTACTTACATTGTTTCAAAAATGTGAATGAATAATAATGAAAATATATAAGTAAGCCAAGCTACTAAACCTCTTTCATTGCTGCCCTTATCTATAGAATAGAGCACGACTAGAGCATGACTGTATTTGACTGTATAGCAGCAGACAGGAGTCACTGTCAATTTGTCACCGAGGGGTGTCATCAATCGTAATATTGATAAAAATGGGAATACAAATTTTTTAATCTAAAATAAAATCATCTTCACTCAACATGGCCCAAACAGCTACAATCCAATAAAATATGTAAAATACCAAAACTAAATACACAAGAGATGCAGTACTGTCCACCTTGCGTGACTCCGAATGGAGGGCAAACTTTTCCTTGCAATCCATGTAAGTCTTTTATGTAATATCTATACCTTGAAGTGCTGTTTATCAACTATATGAGGGCTAGCTGTTGTCCGCGATTTCGTAAACCATACGATTCCCCAAATATATACCCTTCTCAAGCCCCACACTATCTCCACACCAAATTCACCGTAATCGGTTGAGTACTATATAGTAAGCGTGAAAGCGTAACAAACATTCCTTTTCGCACTTATAATATTAGTGAGCTGAGGATAGTAAAGTACAACGGTCTTTCCTATACTTACTGGTGAACGCGCTGAAGGCTTTATCTGCCATGAAAATGTAAGGATATATTTATCGTATACCTAACGCTGGTTGCCGATAGTTCCAGTGACGCAGCCCTGTTGTCCGTGCCCGCAAGTAATAGGGGAGGGCAACGTGGCTTCAATCACCCTCCCCGACGGCAGCGTCCAACTTTACTTCGTGCCGGCGCCGACGCCGACAGCCTGCTGCCCACCCCAGAATTACCCCGTTTGGAATAATCCAGAAGCTTGGTTCATACGCAGCATTCCAAACCAGTAAGAAAGTCTAAGCTAGCTAAGAACTGGTATTAAGTAGTAACATGGACCATAGTTTTGCTGAATTGAACAGGAGATAAAGTTAAGGATTAAATTAGAAGTTAGACCGCAAGTTAGATAACAAAACATTAAAAACCCATTCACAAAATCGATTTAGCGATTATTGCGTGATGACATTGCTATTACAAACTTTCTTCTTAATATTTGTGATTTACTGGAAGCCCTGTTACTGTGTTTATTATAAAACTTAAACCAACCTTTTAAATTAACGAAATCAAAAGATACAATCATTAAAAACCGGCCAAGTGCGAGTCCGACTCGCGCACGAAGGGTTCCGTACCATTATCTATACAACATTAGACATTAGCAAAAAAACGGCAAAAAACTCAAGTTTGTTGTACGGGAACCCCCCTTGAATATTTATTTTATTTTAATTATTTATTTTTAAAGTGATTATACATCTAAAGAACAACAAATTACTAACCTAACCTAACCTATATAAGTTATTTTCAGTTGTCCTAGAACCTTGAAATTTGGTATGAAGGTAGCTCTTATAGCGCAACCAATAGACTGAAAATCTTATTTTTTTTCGTCTTATGTCAATAACCTATCTTAAATGACCCAACACTGTGCACATTTTGCTAAGGAGCCGGGATCTATTAACACTGGATGGATATTTATAATAACTACGCTACGCCACTGCTGCAGGCATGAGCTAGCAGCGTCTATCCTGATCCTGAAATTGACCCACTGCACGCAATGGCAATGGTTCGCACTTGCCCGGTTTTTATTTTACACCTAACCTTTTAGATTTCCAGCATACCAGCCCATACCGAACCAACAATACCAAAGAATATCAAACCCATCATGGACACAGAACCATGCTGATTGCTACGGAAATAAACCAAGTTATCAGTTAAAGGTCAGTTATATTACGGAAATTATTTGTTGCGCTGCTTGTATTGAAAAGTAATTGCACTTTACGCTTATGTTGCAGTTCCACAATGACAACTGGACGTCGACGACAGATCTTCATTATTTTAGTCCGCCTTTACGCAACTGGTTTCCAAAGCAGAGTACCAGTTCTCAGACGGAGCAGCCTCCCAGCGCGCCCGTCGAGCCCCCGCCCTGGCCCGACAAACTATGCCGTTGCGCTTGTTTCAAACAAAATCAGGATAGAAGGAGATGCGACGACCTCAGCGCTGACAAGTCCTCATGTAGCAGCATGTCTGTAGATTTCGGAAAGAAAGAAAAACCTATAATAAGCTCTAGAATTAAGAAAAAGAAAGCCTGGCCCTCACGTAAAATACAAATATCAGAAAATCCCAGTATCAAATGTGAATGCGATTTGCAACCAGATCCTCGGAAATCAGATAAGGCGATCGCAACGTACGCCGAGAAGACGGTTGGCTGCTGCGCCGACAACGGGCGAGAAACGCAAACGACCTGCGGGCCGAGCACCCCTATACGAAGAGTAGACAGTTTTTTTCGGGTAAACAACTATGAGACAGAAATGTGGTATCCAAAAACACCTCTCAGTCGTAACTCGATGGAGTGCACCGAGTGCGCGGAGCTGGAAGTGTGCGAGAGCGGGGACCTGACGAGCGCCGCCGGCGCCTCCGACAGCGACGCCACCTCGCGGAATTGAAACTACCAAGGATGTTGAGTGAATTTATATTCTGTTATTATACATATATTTTATCCCTTAACATTACATGTATTTACAATGAAAATAGTACAGTAATAAACAAAAACAACTTGAGATTTGCATTCTCTTATGTTCAAATATGTAATGCACACGGAAACGACTATACAATACGAACACGTCAGTCCTTAGGCTTACTAAATAAAATAACCCTTTAGACTAGTACAGTTGTACCTGATCAGCGATCATCATGTCTCCACGAGAAAATATAATCATATTAACTACTGACAAAAGGAAGACAAACTAGTGGACACATTACACACTACACGTTTTCTTTCAAATACATAGGAGAATACACTTTGGTAGAAAAAAAACTTCTATCAATCGTCCCTCGTAAATTTTCACAGATGTTATAAATAATAAATCGTAATAAACAATTTAACACTTAAAACTAGTATTGCATACTGAAAGTTTAAATAAGTGAGCTGCAGTTTTTCATGCTTTCCTTTTAACTATCATTAGAAAACATAAATAAATGCATCATCATTTTCCAGATGTATAGCGGTGCGTCATAGCATAATAAGATAGAGTGCGCGTGCAGCTAAATGCAACATTGTGATGCGTTTGTTGGACACGGGTGGCGTGGGCTGCCAACCACAGTATACTGAACTTATAACGAACTTCAGAACGTTGCTCTCCGTCACCAGAATACAGTTTGATTGCATGAGAATATATAGTATGTTAGCTACGAAAACATAGCGGTCAATCATCGAAATCAGTCGAGGTAATAATAAATGATCACTCAAATCACACACGTAGGAGTGCGTAGTTACAATATGGCCACGGCAACCTTTTAAAACTGGGAATCGGGTGGATAAGTGTTACACATGCACCAACTTCAATATTTCATAAACATAATTATCACAAACTATCCATGAATTTGATCTTCAATTAAGATTTGACAGCACTCTATATACGAGATTCAAAATCGTGGACAATACAACGTTGAATTTATCTCATAATCAATATAACTCTATTACAATTATCTTATACGTCATAGCAAAATCAACCATTGTGTACATATTCTATCAATTTTATAATAGCACAACCTGAAAGTTGGCCGCTGCAACTTTTTTTCACTTTATGACTAAAGCGATATCTTACCGATCTACGAGATAGTGTAAGAACCAATGCATTACATTACAATTAATCACTAACGCAGATTTTCTAAAATGCATTAAATTAGTCCGTCGCGCGCAGCGCCGACACTTCTTGTAACTCGGGAATGGTATTCTCACTCTTTAACTGCATTTTCATCAAACTAGCTAATTATACCGAATCTTGTAAAATTTTATAAAAAAACAGAACAACTAAATACTAAACGGATTACCTATTCATCACTGGAATTTTTGTATTAAAACTAATCAATTTCTGGCTAACAATATGTTCCAAAAAAATACACAACTTCTGCATTTATGTATCCCATTAAAATCTACGATTGAAGTGCAGTTGTTGCTCGTTTAAATATATCAGTCGTCTTATCGGTTTACTGTGGAAATTATAATATGATACAAACACTATTACAAACTTTATTTGACTAGACAGTACCATAGTACCGACGAACAACCGAACCGCGGTCACAATGGGTGGAATATTTACGATAATAATTCGTTATATTTTTAGGCCTCAAATAAGACAAAATAATATAATTACGTACACATAACACTAAAATCGGTCAATTTCCCCTCTACAACACATCAATTTTACGCGCTACCTTACCTAGATTAGAAATACTTCTTAAGTGAGGAAGTGTCTTTAAACATAATATCAAAATAATTTAGTACTTAGTATACGTTATTTTTAAAATACAATTTGCAACTTCACAGCACTTTACCTAATCATGTGTGAGATGAACAGTCAACTCTTTGCTATCACGTTCCGCGCATGAGCGCCATGGCATGGCATGGCATGAGCCCCTCACTGCAACAAACAAACAAACACCAGTTAATTCAAGCGACTGTGGAATCTATCCTAATATTATACACGCGAAAATAACTACCTGTCTGTCTGTCCGTCTATTACCTTTTCACGCTTAAACCGCTGTACCGATTTAGATGAAATTTGTTATGGAGAAAATAACAAAGGATAATTGCGTAGTTCCTGCGGGATAGCGATAAGCGAATTCTTTTCAGAAGGAGTACTTTTGAAAGTACTTTTAAATTTTACTATGAGAACAAAAATACCGCGAGAAATCCTGTATTACACTTGGAAGAAATTTAATGATGTGAACAAAACCCCAAGCCCTCTAAAATAAAAGTGAATTGTCCCTCGTCAATGTCTAGCGGTTGGTGAATGTGAATTTTTTCTCCTTTGTGGTGAGTGAGAGTGTCGCTAAAGAACTATTTGGAGTTATTTTGGCCTAAACATATAAATGTAACAAGTACTACTTAACTAATAATAATACAAATAATATTTATAAACACGAAAGATCGTGAGTATGTGTGTGCGTTGTTGATTTGTATAAAATTTGGTATGAAGATATCTGGAATAACATTTAGGCTACTTTTTATTCCGATATTCCCACGGGATCGGAATGAAATCTCATCCGCTGGGTATAGTCATAAAAAATGTAGACACTCGTTTATAATAACGCAACGTCAATGAAGACCACGAATTAGTAATATCCCGGAATTTCAATTCAACCGCTGGATCTAATGATTTATACGTGCGAAGCCGCGGGGGTTGACACTCTTTACCGGCCTGAATAATACAGACATGGAAATACCGACCCTCTTTTTTTGTGTACACGTCCATAGAAGCTCATGTCAGTTTTTATGTACACGAAAAAAAAGTGTGACCCGCTGCGGGCCAACATCATCATCCCAGTCTATATACGTCCCACTGTTGGGCACAGGCCTTTCAGAATGAGAGGGCTTGGGCCGTACTTTCCAGCGCGGATTGCGAACTTCACACACTCCATTGAATTCCTTCGCAGGTTTGTGCAGGTTTCATCACGATGTTTTCCTTCATCATAAATGCTCGTGGTCATTTTTTAAAATGTATATTCGAACATGAATTTCGAAAAACTTACGAGGTTCGAGCCGCGGTTTGAACCCACAATCCTCTGCTTGAGAGACCAAAGGTCAGGGGTCGGCAATCTGCGGCTCGCGAGCCACATGCGGCTCATTGGATGTGAAGCTGCTGCTCTTTAGTACCAAACTTTAAAAAGCTTTTGTGGCTCTTTAATATCTTTGTTGACGTTTCCGACTCAAAAGGTTGCCGACCCCTGCCATAGGGACGCGGGTAAACACTAACAAACAATAGTACCGGGTGGGGCGGCGCGGGCTGCGGCTGCGGCTGCGCGTGCGCCTGGTCGCGGATGGCGGCGAGCGTGCGCCGCGTGTGCTGGAAGGCGGGCCGCTGCGCGGGGTCTGCGTGCCAGGCGGCGCGCATCACGTCGTACGGGCCCGCGGGGCAGCCCTCCGGCGCCTCCATGCGGTACCCGCGCTCCACGTGCCGCACCACCTCCGCTAGGGGCTGCCGACAAACAATTACCAATAAAGCACCGCATATACAACTAAACTTAGTGGAGGTCCTAATAAAATATAGCGTGCATTGAGGGTTGGCAGCGCTAGTGTTACTTGCCCTGCTGCAGTAAGTTGGCGTGCTGATGCAGGCGCAAACTACCAGCTACCTCCCCTAGAATTAACCCATGCACGCCAAAGCTAATACATTATAGTTAAAAAATGGCTGTACGTTTAAGCGTTATACTCACAATTCTAGGATATGGCACTCTTCCGAATGAGTAGATCTCCCAGAGTAGAATACCGAAACTCCACATGTCAGACTTATTTGAAAATTTCTGTAACAAAGGTTCACTGTTATCACATGATATTAAATAAATAAGTTATTACGTGAGTGAGATACGCGCCGAAACTAGTTGCTCCATCCATTTACAGTATAGACTCGACGTCATTATATACTTTTTGTCAAAGTATTGCCAAGCTCCTATTCTTATACTTAATTGTATCTAATAAACAATTAAACAGAAGCTTTAATACATTTTAATAAGACTCAATATGAGAACCAAAAACTACAATCATATACAATGCTTGATAGATAACTTCTGAAAACACGCTACTGAAACACATGGGCGTCGTAGTAGCCCGGCTCAGTAAACTTATAGGTCACCGAAATAACATTGACTACCGCTCTAGTAATAGCCGGGCACTTACGCGAGTCGAATCGCGAGACCGACCGCTAAACGCTAAACCAGGTTGTAAGGTATTGCAGTAATATCATAGTAAAAGAGAGCAAAGTGCACACTCCGACCCTTTTTAGGAGACTTAACTGCCTACTCCGGCGCGGACGCTGAGGGTTGTCGATGTCTATTTTAGATTAATTAATTACCTACCGGCAAATAATTTTAGTATGAAAGTTAACTTAAAATTGTCCAATATCTGTGTCTAGAGAAACAAGATTCTTTGACGCTCTATAATTATTATTTTACTAAATTTAAAAATATTATTTATAAATTCGCCGAAATGGTGATGGCAACTGTGTACATACTACTCAAGTTTCCTTCCTACACATAATACTATAACTATATTGTTTATAGGTAGATAGGTATCTATTACTTTTTATGTGTCCTTGCACGAACGAAACTATTACACTACAAAAACACGTAAGTACGAGTAGCGTTTTGTTCGTAGTGAACCTACTTGTTCTCTTTTACTAGGGTAATATTGCCTGTAGCACGATATTTCCTGCAGGTGTAAACCGGGCTTGTCAGTGTCGCGGTGGACGGTGCTTGGTACGTACGTTGTACTTGAGCGCCTCGGGCGCGGTCCACTTGATGGGCAGCTTGGCCTGCACGCGCAGCGCGTCCGCCGGGTCGTCGGGCGCCAGCTCCGCGCGCGCCAGACCAAAGTCCGCCACCTACAATGTACAAATATTTACTAATTAGTTTGTGATTCTGATTACGACCACGTCGAGGAGTAAGTTATTAGTGTAAATATACGGAGCTACGCAAGTTTTTTTTCATCACACTTGCTCGTAAACAGCCAACAACCAGCCACAAGGTTGCAAGGCTACCTTGGTTGCAACCCCCCAAATAAAACCCTCGACCTTAATGTGCTTGTCATGAAACCCGTGGTCGGTCGCATGAGTAATTGCGCGTACACATTTTCTTTTCATGAAGCCCTTGGTCGGTCGCATGAGTCAGTGCCCGTACTGATGGCGCTGCGCCCTGCGCCGTGCCGCGTGCGCGTGCGCGCGCTCCTGCTGCAGGACTACATGGTCTACGTGCACACGCACGTTGCGGCGCATGCTGAGGGAGGGGGAGGTGGAGGGCGGCGCTGCCAAGAGCACAGCCTAAGGTATCGCCAATATTTGGAACAATTATATTTTTTCTTTTACAAATATAAAATTTTACTCTCAAATGTGATGAAAAACATTGTATACGGCGGTACTAGAATTACGAACATCGACTCATTAAAGCCCTCAGTCTTCGACTTCGGGCTTCTAATAGAATCTCGTTCGTAATTCCTTATTTACCGCCCTTAAGACACAATGTACTATTGTGACATAGGGTAGCAAACGAACAAGTTACCTGGTTTGGTAGGCGTGTACATCCACCCATTGACACCCGCAACACCCTGGCCCCCGTACCACAAACGTTACAACTGCTACAATTATACTTAATTGTCACTTTTTACCCGACTGCGAAGAAGGAGGGTTATGTGTTTGACCCGTATGTATGTATGTATGTCTATTCCTATTTCCTCTCGTAACTACTCAACGGCTGATCCGATTTTGATAAATACGTCATTGGATTCGTCTTTATGACGCGAGTGACACTGGGTACATGAAATTCTTAAAAAAACAAAATTACGGATATTTGGCGCCAAATTGTGTTTCCAAAAAAAAAAAAAATTTAAACTTATCGAATAGGCTATCAAATGAAAGCTAATAATAAGCCCATTGTAAATATATTTGGGTCATAATAGTTTTAGGGGCTGTTTCACCATCCATTGATTAGAGTTAACTGGCGGTTAGGTGTGATGCCGTCTCTATTTGTTTCGTTCGAATAAACGGAGACGGCATCACATTTAACCGTCGGTTAACGCTAATCAATGGATGGTGAAACAGCCCCTTAATCTAACATTTTCACAGAAATATCAAAAAAGTGTGAAATAAAACAATAAATTAAAAAAAAAACAACCAGACTGCTTTTAAAAAATACTAAAAAGAAGAAAAGAAGTCTAGTGGGCTCGAACTCTTTAAGTAGCTAACTGAAAGTTCAAAAGTCGGGACCCATTTAAATCGTGAGATCGTGACCAGTTAAAAAAATCTTAGTACCTAACTAATGGGTCCCGATTGTTGAACTTTAAGTATGTATGTATGTAAACTCTTTATTGCACATAAAAATAAAAATACAAATACACAGAGAGGAGAACAAAGGCGAGCTTATCCCTAAAAAGGGATCTCTTCCAGCTAACCTAGTTAGGAAAAAACATTTGGTTATATAGAGGATAAGCGGAAAATTACGTGCGGTAAAGAGACAAAACAGAAATACTCAAAAGAGATAAAATAAATACAACATTATTTACATAAAAAACTAACATAAAACAAAAGAAATATAACAAACAATTACAAAAGTGACAAACAATTACAAAAGCGTTAAGTTAGCTACTTAACAGAGTTGTAGCCCACTAGACTTGTTTTCTTTTTTTTTAGTATTTTTAAGGTTTTTTTTCTTCTTTTTATTTTTTTATTTTATTTTTTTGTATGAGAAAGTTAACAATTATGTCGATTTGTAGCACTTGCAATTTTTACCAGACTGCCCGAAGGAGGGTTATTGTGGTACCTACAGGGGGCTGAGGATTGCAAGTGTTGTCAGCATAGAGAAGTAAGATATCTTTCGTGCCTTCCATTTGATGTGATGACATTAGAGTTATTTTTGTGGTGTTGTCTGTGACTGACCTTGGCCGTGCCTTCGGCGGATATGAGCACGTTCCGTGCCGCCAGGTCGCGGTGCACGACGCGCGACCGCTCCATGTACTCCATGCCGCAACACGCGTCGCTGTAACGATCAAACAAACGATTTATATAAAGCGGCAGTTTTATCCTAGTTTCCAGGTGTGTCAGTGTGGATTGGGAACTTCATACACACCATTTTCCTTAAAACTCATGTTAAATTTCAAATATAATTCTGCCGATAAATTTAATAGTTGCCCAGGCTCATCCCCACGTCCCTCTGCTGGCTTGTTAGATCTATTCACCAGAAGTTGTCTCCTAGCAGCAAAATTTCCATTCGCATTCTTCCAAATGCTTTTTTCCCACTATGATTTTTTACTGAAGCTTATTTTCAAAATCGCGTTTTGCCCCAATTTTAATCAAGAATCCGAAGAAAAAGAATCCGAAGGGCCAAAAACACATACCTAGTAGTAGGAGCTCCGTCGACACTGTGTCTGTGTCGATTCAAATTGGGAAAAAAACCCTACTGCGAAAATAAGCTTGAGTAAAAAAGCATTTGGGATGAAATGCGAATGGAACCTTTGCTACAAGGAAATAACGATTCTAGTAAATTGATCTAACGAGTCGGTTAATTTGTAACCAGTTACGAGCCCTGGCTAGAGCACAGCGAGTCTGTTGTTACTGTTAGTGTTAGTGTTACAGTAACTCACTATGCGAAGTTGATCTGGTTGAGCTGCGTGACGTAGTGCCGGCCGCGGCTGCGCAGGTAGTCGAGCAGCGAGCCCTGCGCGCAGTGCTCCGTCACGAGACACGTGCCCGACGCGGAGAACACTAGCCCCAGCAGACGCACCAGGTTTTCGTGCTTCAGCGATCTACAACGGTCACCAATAACATATTACAGTACAACTAGAATGTTAAATCGCTCGGGACGGGACTCGTCCCTTTTCCTTGTTTTCCTGAAAATTTAAAGGAAAACGGATTTTTTACTTGGAGTTTCGCATAACATTAGCAAACTATATCGAAAATACAAACTGAAATATAGATGCACAGAAAAACCAGAAAAATAAGACCAGCGCTGGGAATCGAACCCAGGTCCTCGGCATTCCGTGCCGTGTGCTATACCGCTACACCACCGGTGGACAGACACGAATTTCTCCTATGCACCTCATATCTCAGCTTGTGTTGTTTCTTATTTAGCCACTTAAGCAGCGACACTAGCGACATCTATGCCGTAGCCCTCACCGAGAAACTTTTCGGCACTCCATCGGAACTAACCGCTCACCCGGACAAGAGATATCGTTATTAAGCAATCAAATTAAGATTGGTTAAGTGCTTAAGTGGCTAAATAAGAAACAACACAAGCTGAGATATGAGGTGCATAGGAGAAATTTGTGTCTGTATCGTTGTCCAGCGGTGGTGTAGCGGTATAGCACACGGCACGGAATGCCGAGGACCTGGGTTCGATTCCCAGCGCTGGTCTTATTTTTCTGGTTCTTCTGTGCATTTATATTTCAGTTTGTATTTTCGATATAGGCTTTACGGGATGACCGTAAAAGTAACAAAAAAAAAATTGGAATTGAAATAAAAAATACAAAAAGATTCCAAAAAAACAATTCTATTTCTAGGGCTGGTAGGACGTATCAGATATTATTGCACGCTCCGCTGTGACAGATATGAATGCAGGTGACTATACATCGCTTACTAAAAACAAAAGAACTTAGTTGTATTGCTACACCAAATTGCAATGTACTACATTATTCGGGGCTTAGTCAGCGGCAGAATGCTTAGGTACTTTCGACCAATAGTTCGCCATAATGCAACGCTGTTCATGGTCGCATTATAATATCGTATTACTTAACGCTCTTTAGAAAATCGTGTCGTGTCTCAGTCTCATATTCGACTCGGTATTTAGTTAAAATTTCTAGAAGAAATATTGTCCAAAATTAAAGTCAGTAATAGTAGCGTAAAATTCTCATCATTAAAATTCACTCGTCATTTCTGTTTAAAATTTATGAAGCATACAAATATTTATACTAAACATATTCATAGAGCTAATTAATATTAAAAAGAAAACTGTACTCACGCCATGACGGTCGCTTCAGCTCGGAATTTACTAGCCGCCTCGCGGTCCTTCAATATCTTCACCGCAACTTTCAAGTTGCCGTTCAGAATGCCCAACATTACATCGCCGAATTCACCCTTGCCGATGTTTTCACGGATTTCGAGGTCCCGCTCATTTATTACCCAGCCTGAAAAGATCATTAAACAGGATATAAAATATCGTCAGAAAGGCCGAATGAACCTTGAGTCTACATTTCGTTTGGCGTCGCATGATCAGGTTGGCTCTTGCGCTATTGGCATCTCTTTCGCTCATGCAAACTCACGCAAGCCTCACATCATACACAATAGTAAATAAGAATTTCGCTCATCGAGCGTTATCGCTTGTGATGTTTGGTACCACCATTGTATGTGCTTTTGTCTGCCATGGATACCGTGATGGACCACAGAACAAACAAGGGGAATGGAAAAGTTTAGATGTTGCCAGTTTTCAGTCTCTCCCACTGTCAGTGAGCACACGTTTTTTCATAGGTTTTAGTAGTGTACGGGGTGAGTAAATATACTTATCAATAAAATGATATATCAATAAATGCAAATAAATATTTGAATTTGAATTTAAAAACTAACAGGCTTTTCAGCCATATGCAGTCTTTTTTTTAAACTCGTATGACATTTCTATTCCTCTTATTACTTGTTCTGTGACAGGGTTTCTCAAACTCATGGCTCCACATACCCCTGTTCAAGTTTCTAGACGATAGCAACCCCCCCCCCCCCAAAGAAAGTAATAAAATTGACTGTTGGAGAAACTAAAAATAAACAATACAAAAAGACTCCAAAAACCAATCTTAATCATCTTTCTAGTCTTGCAGCCTGGTGGTTTTTGGAGTCACGTAAATCTTGTCACGAACCCCCTACCGTCGAATAGCGAACCCCTAGGGGTTCACGTACCCCACTTTGAGTAACCCTGTTCTGTGAGATTGGCAGAAGCCATTAATCTCTGGGTAGCGAAAAAGTGTAATGACAATGACTCACGTGCTTCCAGGAAGTTAGTGGCGTCGACTTGATCCGTGGCGGCGGCGGTGGTGGGCGGCAACTGCTGTGAGTAGGTAGGCTGGAAGGCGGCGTGCGCCAGCGGCGGCACGTGCGGCGTCGGCGGGTACGGCGGCGGCTGCTGCGTGGGAACCAAATGCAAGCGGTCAGACGCCGACAAAGAGTAAGGCCTAAAGGACTAAGCACTAAGGATTAAGGGACTTTTTGAATCAAGGAAACTAATGCATGCGGCCGCACTAGCGGCTTTAAGTTTACTTGATTCAAAAAGTCACGCGGTTAAAAACCGTGGCGGTTTAACTGTAGTGCGGCCTAGGTCTAAACAATATTTTTTTATACGAAGGTCAACGTCTTGCCAAATTTCAGCTCAATTGGTTTCCAGAAACTGGTCGAATAATTTTATTTGTACACGTTGAAACCACAACTCATAAACTTACATAGGAATGTTGCAAGTTAGATAAAAGCTTGCATAAAACGTAACAAAAATAAAAATTACACTGCATTTTATACTTGATGTAACAGAGTGTTACTATAAAATACAATGTAACTTGTAATGTCTTAAACGATGTAAAATCTGATAGGACAAAGTGCAATATTTAACGAAATGCAAGCCATTAAGGGCCGATTTCACCACTCATAGATAAATTTTATTTAACAGATAAATGTGATGCCGTCTCCGTCTATTCGGGCAAAACAAACAGAGACGGCAGCACAGATATCAGTCACATAAAATTAATCTATTAATGGTGAAACAGGGGGTAAGCCTAACAGATTTATCGAGTGTTTAATCATATCTAATAGGTATTATTGTTGTGACTGTAATAAGTTTTTGGCTAAAATATCTTTAATACCAGCTTTTTTGCTGACTACATTTGTTAACTATTTTGCATTATCATCCAATTTACAATATTATACCAAATTTCAAGCCAATCCAATCACTAGAAATGGGTGTAAGTTAACTTGTAAGATTTATCCAAAACCATCAGACATACGAACAAACATAGCTAACATTGAAATATGAATAAAAGTTTTGCAATGTACCTGCGGATGCGGCGGATAGGGCGGCTGTAGCGCGCCGTTATTGTTGGCACCGTTGGGGGCTGCTTTGGGCAAGTACCGGACTAGTTTCGTACACAAGCCGTCGGCGTCTTGCAAATAGTGCTGCAAATACAATAAAGCTATCACAAATAAGAGACAACATTTTTTTTATGCACAATAAGCTTGCGTATGATCACGATTATGCCTAATGTTAAGAGAACATGGTCTATGATTGAGCACGCTTTGTTAGCAAGTAAATAACTATTCACCCTTGATTTGTTTCTTACAATATAGGTGGTTTCTTCTTTAGAGTACGTCATAAAATAATAAAACCAACTGAAGAAAAAGGAACTAAAATTTAAACGTAACTTTAAAAATGTGATAGTCAAGAAGACAGTGGTGTAGTGTTGTGAGAAACGCTCATTTCGAGGCTTAAAGACTCGAACCTTATAGACTCTCGAGGCTTTACGACTCAAAGCCTACAAAGACAGTTTTTTGCATCCATACGCATAAAATAAGCCAATTCAATTCTCAAATATATTAGAGTCCTTAAGACTCTTGAGTCTTAAGAGTCTGAGTCTTTGAGCCTCGAAATGAGCGTTATCCACAAATCTACAGTGGTGCTCTCATTTAATTTATAGCCTTATATCATACCTACTCTTCTTTATATCCTCAAACCTACTGAAAATTATCAATCAGACAACAGCGTATTGACGGTATGAGTATGACAAGCATGACAAATGACAACACAGGACTGAGATGGTGAGATCTTCCGGTATTTCATCAAAACAGGATCTGCTCACCTTTATTAAATCGTTCATGGTGTCGAAAAACTCCTCGTCGTCGATAGTGAGCCGTTGCGTTTGACTATCCGGTGCTGTCGCCCATTTGACGCTGCGGAAAACAAACAGTACTTAATTAGACAACTCTTTGATTTTATGGGCCTTTAGCCTTGGCTGGAGAACAAAGATAATACACTATCGATCCCACGCAATTTCGTTGTTAACGATTTATCTAACCATATTATTATGCCTTGAGAATAATTTATAACTTCGTGATATCTAGTGAAGAACTATTATAGACTAATGAAACAAAATCCATGACATGAGACTCGACGAGTGCAAAGTTTGACTTATACTGTCTGTGAAGACATCCTAATTAACGCAAAGTGAGTACGTTTGTTTGTTACGCTTAAAGTACTCAATCGTTGTGATGAAATTTGGTCTAGAGATAGTTTGAGATTTAGAGGAGGGTAAAGGATAGTTTTATTCAGGAAAATTCTGTAGTTGGGGCGATATAGACAAGTCATTCGCAGACTAAGTCGCTATTACTGCTATTAGTAATCTATAAAAGGTCATAAAACTGGCAGACCTGCAGAACTCAATCAAGCAGACAAGTATTCGCTGACGATGAATCGCAGACATTGCCAACACAATGCCCGGTAGGCATGATAATTACTTATTAACGTAAACTCAACACGCCGCAAGCGAAATCCTATTCGACTCTTTATAATTATAACGCTTGCGCATGAAGACGTCTAAGCGCCTCAGTCTGGCTATCGTCGAGCGTTGCTGTTGTTTTCGGGTGGATATAGCCATATAAATTCACTAATTCAGGAATTCGTTTTTTGTTGTTAATAGGTTCCCATATGGCAAGCTTGATCTCGCTGGCGGCTGAAGTCCAGTTGTAGTTCAGTTGTGAGTTGAGTGGTGTGTTACCGATAGTGTTCGACGCGTCCGCGGAATCGCACGCACAGCGTGTGGTCGCCAGGGAAGTTGGTGCTCTCGCGCACCAGGAACACGCCGTCCGGCGAGCTCGACAGTAGCGCCTCCGCGCGCTCTCGCGATATCGCGCCGTGGTGCCATCTGTACACAATGCAGTACGATGTCAAACAGATCCTATAACGTCAATACTAAAAAAACTCGTATCTCATTCATAATCAACATCTTACTAAGTGAACAGAGTGTACTGCAAGGTTCGGTTTAGTTTACGTGCCGATTTGAAATAAAGAGTTTTTTTAATTAGGCTGCGTTTCCACTAGAAAAATGCGAGGAAGCGTTGCGAGGGATGTTTCTAGTGAACCAATAGAAACGCTTAATTTACCTATATCCTCGCTCCGCACAACGGTTTTCGCTAGAGCATCGCTACACAGACCTTACGTGACAGATGATTTTTGATATTTTCTGCGATGCAGTTTCTGTTTATATTCTTCGAAAAAGCAGAGACGGCATTACAGATATCTGTGACATAATATCAGGAACTTGGAGAGTTATGAGTTATGACACAAGCTCTTAATGTAACCGAACAATAACTTGGCATTCAGGATAATCTAATCAAGCCCACTTTCTAGATTCCAATTCTAAAGATATCATTATCTATCACCCTTGTTTATAGGGAGTAGTAACAGAACGAGGCCTAATTAGACAGGATTGTGGTAAACAATATTTAGAATTATAACAAACATAGTGATCTGAAGTCTTGAGCAGTCCTAAGTCTTAAGTTATACAATTACCAGTAGTACACTCCCCAGGAGAGAGATTTACAACGAATATGATATATTTCTTGCAGTAATTAATCATAGTGGATATGAGAATAAAAACTACTTTCGTAACTAAGTCACACTAGAATACCCATCATCTGTAGAAATGAAACAAAACGTTATAACTCTCTGGTAAATAAAAACAAATGGTTGATTTCGTCACGCAATAATTGAAGTGCAACGAGCCGGTTAAGTGATTGGGTAACGCAAACAAAACACAACATTCCTGACGTGTAAGTTATTAGTGTTTGTACATAAAATGGTTGCAAATATTTACTCTAGTAGGTCGTTGTCGACAGGCGGAGTGAACAGGAACACTTTGTGAGGCTTATTAAAACACTGGCTTATGTCACTCGTCATCGCTCGCTGTTGAACGATACGGGAATGAGTATCGCTCCGATACGAGTGATAACTCCAAATTATAGATAATGGAAAATATCGAGACGAGCAGCAATTACATGTAGATAGTACTAATGGACGACATTTTTTTCGTTTTTGTTAAGGTAGGCGCGCTAGGTTCGGTTTATAAACTATTACCGGTTTCTAATGGCTGTAGGAGCCTGCAAATTGTACATACAAAAACTACGCTTTAATCACCGGTCCAATTAGTTTAATTAGTGGCTTAATCGAAATGCATAAGCGGCTCGCGATTATTTCATATGGTCATGATAATCAATTTTGCATGTAAATTGAGACCAACACGTCATTGTAAATTAATCTAGTAACGCAATTTGAATTTGAACTTGGTTATCACCTCACACCCATAGATAGACGTTTATCTTCTAGGACAGCAAACAACCAAACCCATTGACCTATCTTTTCCGATAGATAACATGACTCGCACCGTTCGGCTTTAAATGGTATTGCCCGCCAACTTTTATTAACTGTAACCGTAAATGGCTTGAGGTAGTTCATCATACTGTACTTTTCAGAAAGAAACTCTCAGAGATTGAGAGGAATATTCGAAACCATTTATAAATATCCATCAAAGTTGTAGTATTTATAAATAAATAAAAGGACATATTTTTACTTAATTCAGCAACATAACAGGAAGGATTTGTTAGTTATCAAAATTGTATAACTCAAGAGGGAAAAGAGGGACAGAGTGAACATGCCAGCCTCATATACCTATTGGCTCTGTGCACGATATCAGCGCTACCTAGCGTCCGCAACTTTTTTGGCTCTGATGCTCTGACGTTTTGAAATTTTATCACCACATTGTGACAAAAATCAAACCTACGTATTAATTTATAATACAAAATTACTGTGATACCGTGATTTGGGTGGACAAAGGGTTGTGAATTAATTTTTGGTCATTAAAATTAAAAGAGGTAAGTAAAATTTATTCAAAAAGTGTTTTATTTTCGTTATGTCAGGGTTTGTTTACTTCATGTTTAGTTGTACTTTTACTGTAAAACGAAGAGATAAAGCATATTGAATAATAGTAAAATTATATAATTGTTCTTATATCGCTAGTAATAAATTAAATATCGTTTTCAGATCAAAATTTTGAAGACTCATTTTGAAGACCGGTTTTGTGAGTATCACTCAATATAACATTTCAACCACAAACCGTTTCATAAGGAAAATTGTTGCTGGACATGTCCGAGATGTAGAGGAATTAAGAACAAAACAGGGACAGTGTTCAATAATTAAATCTCGCATCATAACACAAACATCTATTACTAAAATTAGGTAGTTAAAGTCTATACAAATTGCTTTGTTAATGACAGATTCATATGAGTATGACAGATGACAGAGCCAGAACTATTTCTACTTTTGGCGACCATGAGCGCTGCGATAGATTTCATTACCCCCACCTAGTACTTCCGCACCCTCCCAATACATACTGCAGTAATATACTATTGTTGTGTACTCACGGGAACTGCGTCATGTTGACGAGCCGGTTGGCGGCGGGCGGCGGGTTGGCGCACGCCGAGCTCACCAGCAGGTCGCTGGGGCCCTTCGCGACACCTGCCGACACCAATCAACCGTTCATTGCTGTCCCGCGCACGTGTCAAATGTGCCGATCACACGCCGCAAGCGTACGTAGCGTGTTAATACACACTTGTTCTTGAACTTTTACTGGAATCTAGGTTATTTCTTTTCTAGTAAGAACGGATACGGATAGCATAGCTGTAAAACATTACATTTGTCCTCTAAACAGAAAGTCATTGAGATACGACTTGTACTTGTCACCTTTATAAACATTAAGGTTATCTGAGGTGACTGACGATGAAAAGTGGCAAAGTTTTCCACTGTCTTCTCAATAACAATCTGATTGCCACTTTTCCCATTGTAATAGTGATTTTGCTGTAACAGGCCATTGTGAGTTTTATGGCAAAACCGAGTACATGAATGTCACGACATAGAAAGTGCAATATCCCACAGTGATATTTCAAGTGTACAGCACGCCGACACGTGTGAATAGATCTCCATCTCTGAGAATATATAGTACCTATGCTGTAGGTATTGATTTGCGAATATTGCCTATTACGAAATACGTGCATTAGTTTTCGCATTATGAACGGACTGCGAAAGCTTGGCATTAATTTTAGTCATCGCTTAATAGTCAAAAAACGGCTTCTTGTACAGTCCAGCTCCAGCACCAATATCTGACGCGACAAAGCGTGCATAAATATAAGACTCTATTTCCAAGGCCGGTAGGACGTGTCAGATATTTTTGCAAGTAACTGTACCATGCCGGAACTACTGTTAGTACGAAATGGAGTAGGATGTAGAGCAATACTTGTGAGCATACCCGAAGCCGTCTGCGAGGTGTGCATGGCCGGGGCGGGGCCCGCGGGCGCCGGCGCGCGCGCTGATGACGGCATCACATTCTGCGCAACAATACTTTATTACCATTGTTGTCACATAATACGCTACTGAACTGTATACGAAAACATGAGTGCTGAACGACTGTAGCTAATAAATGTTGAAAGGGATATATTCTATTGTTTATGGCATACTAATGAGTTTATCTTTCACAAGTATGTTATGTAGGCATGGTTATTGTTTCCGAACAGTGTTGTAGAACACCATCATGTTTCGCTTAGAACATACGGACGCATCTTAATGTTTAGCTTTTTCTATGCGTAGTTCGCGTTACAAAAGATAAACAAACGCAAACAAAGTTCCATTTTGCAAGAGGAACGAAGACACCTTACTTTTGAATGCGCAACAAAATATGTAAAGCATTTCGCACTTACGTTGTGTGGTACGGAGCTCTGCAATGCGGTGGGCGAGACGGGCGCGTGTGGCCCATTACTGCTCACACCACCTCCAGACTAGGACAAAATAACGCGATCCCGTCAAAAATAACTCCTAACTAACTTCACTGAATATTAACTAGTAAAGCAACGCTAAATAATTTAACAGTCGAATCGATATTTCCAAAGCGCCCACTCAGTCAGTAGCTCGAGTGCTTTTGATTTAAAATGCTTCAATTAATGTGTAATGTTTGAACGAATAGAATACGTAAACAAAGTGGATAAAAGTAGGTAAGTATCAGTTTTGTACGCGAGAAGTTATTTTAGAATCAGCAGAGCTTTTACGAATAATCTTTTTATGTTTGTGCATGAGATTACTCGGAATAAGACGTGGATAAGTTTAAAATCAACAGGTCATATTTACGATCTTTTCAAAAGCACAACAAATCAAAGAGCGTGCACACATACCTACTAAGTACGAGGTACATTATATGCATGTGCAGTCAATTTTACCTATTTCATGAAACATCAAGTATATTCACTAATATATTGGTATTTACTGTTAGAGTTGTCATAATTTTGGGGCTATTCATTAATAATAATGTTAAGGAAATATTGACCAATATTCCGGTTGATGAGGAATCCAAATATTCGTTAACCATTAAAGTCACGTTAAATTTTCATGCATCAATATACTCATTACTCCTCACAGTAAGCGGAGTAGGCACCTAAAGCTTGTTTTCATAAAGACATTATGTACTGTTTTGACTGCTGCTTAAAGAATTATCATTATCAATCATATTTGATTACAATGGCAGAAAACGAGTCATCGACACTTTATTCCATCTTAAGCCTACGGCGCTTTTACTGATTTGACTACAAAAACATGCCTACTATAGTCGATCATGTCCATGTCCACGAAATAAGTAACAACTTTATTTTGAGCCCGCGAAAGAAACTAAGGACATGTCGCGTAATCATCATGATGTGAGACTCTCGATTCGTTATACCTACAGGGTCATTATTCGATTTTCGTGGACCCCTTTTTTATGAATGGGCTGTAGACACTTTCGATTATTTTTGAGACGTCCTGTACTTCTACTAGATAACCTGGAAACTAAAACAGAACCTTTTACCATGTCTACAAAAATGTACCCACGAAGAGTGCGGTATCCTAAGATAGTTGGAGTACGAGAAAGAGCGGAACTAACCGGCAGCTGGTGCGGCGGCTGTGCGCGCTTGATCCTCGCGGGCGCGGTCGGCGCGGGCGCCGCCGACGCCGAGTACCAGCCGCACGGGCCGACGCTGTGCTGCAAAACGACACACCTTGCGTCAAATCGGCCCTACATTAAAGAGGTGCTTGCAGAATTAATGATTTCATCACACAGGCTAGCTACAAATACGCAACAACTAAGGTTTTTTTTTTTTAATACAACGTAAAGGGAAGTGACATGGTGCAATAAACGTTTTAATTTCACTCTAAAAATAAAAAAGGCAATCATAGAAGAAAGTTTATTAATCTTTTATACAGAGATAGATAAAAAAAAAAAATTGCTTGACATTCCCAAAACAAATACTGAACTCCATTAAACAGTAGCTTCCAAATCGTGACAAGTCTGCCGAACAAAGGCATTTACTAACAGACAAATCGTGAATATCAAACAGCTCATCAAAGAAAAAGTAAGCCGCATGGCGCATACCGTCCGCATCGGGGACAGCAGATTAAGCGACACTGAGCGATAAAGCGTCAACTGTTAAGTAGGTAAGCATTTAATAACTTTTCGACGGCCACAGATAGTGGATGTTGAGATAAAATTCACACACAGCATTTAACGATACAATGAAACGCACAACCTTGGCCGCTTGCCAAAAACGACGAGATGTGATGCAGGTACGCAGCAATTAAATGTGCACTGCTCTTTGTATACGCAAATTTATTATTTTTAGGTTTACCCTGCCTTTGAGCTTTACATTGAGATCAAGATCACTCATTCGCGTCTTCCTTAATAAATTCTTTAAAGTAATCTTGTTCATTTTACGAGGCCAGATGTAGCTATTAACACATGCAAGTCTTACTGACAAAGGACCTTAATATTCCGGAAAATGTACAGCTAAAACCACAAACGACTAACCTACTTCATTCGAATTACTTTGTTGCCAACTTTATTTTATTGTTTACTGTGCAAGCTTTAACGTATTTAACATTACATACATTATTATTACGATTACAATACAATAATAGCCCGAAAGCAAAATAAAAAGATGAACACCACTATCAACAGTCTAAATAATTCCTCTGTGAAGCTATTTCTTGGCAGTTTGCTTCTTCTTTCTTTCGATGGATGCGGGGACGAGTGGCATCTATTGCCCCGCAGTATTTAAGATATCACTTTTTCGTCAGATATAGAATTTGAACCGTGTAGCTAATATAAGCTAGCAGTTACAAAAGGTTTCGCCTAGGAGTATTGATTGCACGCAATTTTATTCGTTGCAGTATTTACCTGAGCGAGCGGTGGATGCGCCTGATGGCGATGCACGTCCGAGTTCATATCGGGTGGCTCTACCACGTATTTTTATTCTTCATCATCTGTAACAAAAAACAAACTTGTGAAAAAAATAACATTAACAGTGATACGAAACGGCTTTTATCCAACTAATGTATACGACTTCATGTAGGTTAATTAAGAGAAAAGAAAATAATATCATGATCTAACTAGATCATTAAAAATTCTAAAAGATTGGAACTTCAATTGGTTTCATTTCATAAGATATACGACGATTCGGCCTTCTTACGAACGAAAACCGGCACTTGTGATAGTTAATTGAGTGTTCATGGCTTGACATCGAATGGTGTCCCTTTATGTGGGTCACCTAGACGCCACTAAAACCTCCGCGAGTGGCGCCGGTGCCGAGACAGTGGCCCGCATAACGTCAAGCTCTCTTCGGCGCAAAGTGGAAATGGCCAATCGAAATACTGTTAACGTCATTTGTGGTAACGTGTGCGACCATGATCATTCCGTAACAGTTTACTACGTTGGAAATGATTGTGCTTTGGAACAAAATGGATGCCGATAAATAGAACAGTTTCAACATAACTCCACAATCATTATGGTTATTATGGTTCGCTACGTTATTAGACATGCCTCATGCTTCAACTTAAATGGCATAAGGAGAACAATAAATCATTTTGTATTCATTCCTAACTTCTCTTGTCATCAATAGAAACAAAACCATCGCGCGAATACTTCCAATTGTAACTTTTTTGCTAGTAACAACCCAGGTATTAACTTAGCGAATGCATCATGATAAAATGAGACGTGGCATACAATAAGTGGGTAATTATTATGCAAAATGCGATGATGAATTCATGTAAGGAATTTATTAGCCGTGTTATTGTTAGAAGGTCGAGTGGCTTCATTATGGAAAAACCTGTACAATTTTTGGAGTACAACTTGTTTGCAGTGGATCGAGTAAACTTAAAACACAAAACCAGGTGGGGCTCTTTCGAGCTGATTCACTCTCGTTCTTGTGCCGATGACATGGACTAGCGAGCGCCGCCGGAGCATATGGCGGTTGTCGTGACGACACCCGGCAGCCGCTGCGCACACGTGAACTTATGTAACTGTGTACATACATACAGGTGCAATAATATCTATAGAACAATATTATTTCGATATAGTTTTATGATATGTTAGCTTTGAATCAATCATACCAGAAACAACGTTGCATTCAAGTCATGATGCTGGGTTACTTATTGCTACCAGCAAACATGTTCAGATTTTCTATCGCATTAAAGAGCTAAGGCACTCGGGCTCACTAATTGAGTGCAGAATTAGCAGCATTCTAGTGCGACGGGGTGGGGCGGGCTGCGGCCTATAAATGTATGAGGACCGACAGCTTAAACAAGGCGACCGGCAGTGGCTGCGAGTGAGTAGGAAAATTAATGTATATCACAACGGATACCTTGCTTCGTTCTACATGCTTTATTCCAAAGCGTACTTGCATTACAAGCTTTCTGATTAATTTTATTTGACGTATACATATGATGCCGTCTCCGTCTATTTGAAAAAAAAAAAAACAAACAGAGACGGCATCACATTTATCCGTCAAATAAATTAAATCAATGGATGGCGAAACAGGGGGTAAATCTTATGGCTCAATTATAGTAGGTTAGGTGTTTAGAAAGAAGAGTAACTCGGTGCGGATAATTAACAAGATGCAGCCGTAACTATATGCTGGTCTTATGAAAGTAGGACCGTCGCAATTCAGCGGATATGGTGATTTATTGACTTGACCTGACTCGAGAGTGATTACAGTAGCCGTTTGACAAAGTTACACAACTAACGCAACAGTAATTACTTGATTAGTTGCAGTTTTTGCGGCATACGGGCCGCCGCCGCACGCCTTAGTAGGTACCTACATGCGATTGCGTGCAATGTTCTGCATAGATAACTACGGGTACGTTAACTTGTTTATATCACGCCACACTGTTCAAAACATACAATAAGGCAAGGAGCTCACGGTCAAACTAATCTATAAAGACCCACGAAAAACTGACAGAATGCTATTAGTTAGTTATTTCGCAATATTTGTTCACTAACTTTTACTATTTCGACAAGAATACGATCAAATCAAAGATATGGAAGATATGGAAAAGTGACGTGAGATTCAAATTAGAATTTAATTTATATTGAAGAAGGCCACATGGAGCGCGTGCGACACGTAGGCACAGATGACATAAAAAAAGATAACATAATAATTGTAACACATTCGACACAAACATTTGACAGCCACTATATCCACAATTCCACCATCAGTCATGCAGTGACAGAGTATAGTGTCGAGTAACAACTGCGAAAAGAGATAAAAAGAGAATAGAAACACTACGTGTCAATGATAGCAGTGGGGACGCACTTTATTGTTATTGTAAGGTGTGACGAACCACTAGCGTTTTTAGTGCAGTATGTAATGTAGCGACATATTTAATTTGAATTTTTGGAGGTAAATATTACTCGTGTAAAAATAGCGTGATAAGTCCCGTTTATGGTATTTTGACTATGAGTGAGAATCACGAAAGATTGAAACGTTATATTTAATTTTATGAGACAACCAACGTAGTAGTAGTAAGTACAATGTTACGACTACATGTATTTAAAATTATCGGATTGCATTGAAGACTTTTGACTACACTTACGTTATGGTTATGTAAAAACTAACTAACCTCGTTAAACATAAGCACCTAATATGGAGTATCAGGCAAGGAGATCAACAGCTTAGCATGACACATCATCATGCTGACTAACAGACGCCATTCGTGAAACAGCCTAACTAAAATGCGAATATGTTTGTTACGCTTTCACGCTTAAAGTACTCAACCGATCGTGATGAATTTTGGTATTGAGAGAATTTATGACCCAGAGAAGGACATCGGTTAGTTTTATCCTGGAAAATAGTATAGTTTCGATAAACAAAGTCTTCGCAAAAGCCGCAGGCAAGTGAAATTAAATAATTAAAATGAAACTTTATTACGTATAACAAATAAATAATAACGTATGTTTCGTTTGTAATAATAATAGCAACAGGAAAGAAACTTTAATTGCAGTGACTGAAAAGTTGTTACAGAATGGTTATTTCATAACAGTTTTCCTAAAAGTAATAGGTATTTAAGTTAAGTAGGTATTTATTAAGTTATCCCGTAAAATCTACTTTTTTAACCGACTTCAAAAAAGGAGGTTATCAATTCGTTTTTTTTTATGTTTGTTACCTCAGAACTCCGTCATTTATGAACCGATTTGAAAAAAAAAAATTGCGTGCGTCTAGGAATGTCTTCAATTAGGTCCCATAAGCTCCAAATCAGGATCTGATGATTGGATCTTAAGGAAATCGAGGGAACTCTTCAAATGTTGTATTGTAGGGACACCTATAGTAAATCTATCTATATATATAAAAGAAGAAACTGACTGACTGACTGACAACGCACAGCCCAAACCGCTGGGCCTAGAAACTTGAAATTTGGTACACGGGTTCTTTCTGTAATGTAAGTGAGCACTAAGAAAGGATTTTTAGAAATTCATCCCCTAAGGGGGTGAAATAGGGGGGTGAAGTTTGTATGGAAATATTCTCATTTCTGGACTTAGAAGTATGAAAATAGGTATACAAGTTCTCGATTGGAATTAAAAATTATCTGTGTAGGTGAAATGGATAAAATTACCCCTAAAGGGGTAAAATGGGGGTAAATATTGTATGGTAATTTTCTCATTTCTAATCATCATTTGGTGAAGTGGAACTGATGATGAAGACCACAGTTGACCATCGAAGTTACTACTCGATAACAAGTATTTCACAGGTTAAATTTTAATTACTTTGACACAGTTGCTAAGAAATTTATGCTACTCGTAATGCATATGGTAAAACAGGTGGTGAAGCACCAGGACTCCTCAATAATGAACGTCTCTGCATCGGAAAAAGCAATCTTTCGTAAAAGGTGACGAGCAGTTGATATTAAACTATTGTAATTTGTATCTTAGATTATTTACACTAACAAGCGTGAAAAAAAATATAATGAAAAAGAAAAAACCATGAAAATAAATTTCTACCAGTCTGAAGTCGGTCGGTGCCTCAGCACGAGCCAGCAGGAGTGATTGAAGCCCAATATAAAGTGCGTAGGTGAGGTGAGGTAGATAGGTCTACTCTACTCCTGCTGGCTCGTGCTGAGGCACCGACCAACTTCAGACTAGGAAGAAAAATATTTTCATGGTTTTTTGTAGTTGGTTAAATTTTTTGAATAAATCATCTTGTTTTATTGTTTAAATAATTACATAAAAATAAAACCATTGGAATTTTTTTAGACAATCCCAATTGGGATGATGAAGTAGTGAAATTATAATTATAATTTATTAATTAATTATTTCACATTAAGTAAATCGCTAGTATAAACTTAGGCTCGCTCTCTCTCTCACGACGATGGCGCGGCGTGGCTGCGGCAAGCCGTAACCGTAACCACAACACGAGCAACAAGATTGGTCGTCAGAGGATGCAGGCGCGTCGCGTGCCGAGTTGAACGACCATGCGAGTTTCACTTTCGTAGCATTGCAGTATGATTAACTGCCAGTAAGGATGCTTCCTTTTACGCAAATTGTTCCACATCCATTCCGAGAATCGTTGGAGATCATTTAAAAAGAGAAATTAAGTGCTGTTTGCATCTTAGATGGAATTCATCTTAAAGGATCAAAGTTAATTAAAGGGCCGATTGATTGTAGAGTAACTACGAGTATTTTAAAAAGTTGAATTAACAATCTGAGTTAAAACTAGGTAAGTATCATTAAAATAAAAAATATCTTACTACAGCTACACAGTTAAGCTAACACCAGTAATAATTCTAACATGGCCTGCATTTTATTATACGTACTCTATAATACAGTTTGTTAATGATATGATATGGTTAGATTAAGTAGAAATTGCTACCATAACTTCACAATTTTGCAAGAATATTGTTATAAGCACACAAGCTTTTCTCAAAATACTGACAAACAGCACAGTGCGACGCCGACGTGACGGTCTAAAACGCGCATCACCGAATTCGACCACTTTCGCCAAGTAACAGATTTCATTGATGCAAACTACTATCGAATCGGCATTCGACATTCACGTAACGTTGACCGCGCTGCGCGTAGTAGTGGAGTGGATGGCTCTACTCTCAAATAACCGGTCTCTTAATGTAAACACCGGTGTAAAATGACACAAGCCCATTATTGCCATTTTGAGATCCAAACAAAGAACGGGACACTCCACTATTTGTATTTTCGCCGAAAGTCGAATTTCAATGACATGGGTATAAGTGGAACAGACATGATCATGAGGGTCGTTGACTTACGGCCTTTAAATAACATGTAGGAAGTGATACCGACGTTGGTCTACTCTAATACATCCCCGTCTCCGATGTTTACTTTAACTGTCTGTTTATACATTATTTTATTTCTGTATTCCCTAGTTAAGCCGGAACTAACTGGTTAGTAAAAAAAGCTTTTTAAATTCAATGGCGCCAAGTTTTTACAGACATTTTATGTATTAACGGCTCATTTGCGTTTCCGAAAGCTCGCCGGAAAATGGAAAAGCGAGCAAGATGTGTCAGAACATGCAAACAGTAGAAAGAATATCAATAAAATAAAATTTTAATTGTAAAAATGTGGCATCTGTTTCAAATAAGTTTTAGATGATATATAAATGATTAAAGTATAAATCTACATACGATACGATTATCTGAAACCGAAATCATAGACAATGCCAAAAGCGGACAAGGCTTATTTCTTAGGGGCTGTTTCACCATCCATTGATTAGTGTTAACTGACGTCAGTTAACACTAATCAATGGATGGTGAAACAGTCCCTTAATGCTATACCTATGTACGAATTCGTAAAAAAAAATTACTGTCAGGGTTCAACCGTTAGCCAGAGAATCACTCCCTTTAAGTTGGTTTTGCTGGCACAACAACCGTGCAATATGGCCTTAACGCTAATATAGATTACTTCCTTCCCTCGAAGAAGGCCGTTGCAAAGGAAAATAACCATTTTACAAGCATCATACACTTGAATTAACAATAGACCGTAAAACGGGGTGAGTAGGGACAAAATTTAAGTTCAAACCACGATAAAAAAATATTTTCGTATGTGGCAAGTTGATTTTTATACTCGTAGATAAAAACCTAAGCCTATTGATACGTATAATAAAAAAAAAAATACAAAAAAGTAAAACCGACTCCAAAAAATAAAAAATAACAAAAAATGGAACCGACTACAAAACCCTTGAAAATATTTTTCTAGGTACGTACTAGCTCGAAATCGGTGCCTCGGCACGAGTCAGCAGGAGTGGGACAATAGTCGTCTACCTCACCTACATACTATGGGTTTCAATCCCTCCTGCTGGGTCGTGCTGAGTCACCGACTTCGAGCTAGTACGTACTAGTGGTACAATAGTCGTCTACCTCACCTACATACTATGGGTTTCAATCCCTCCTGCTGGGTCGTGCTGAGTCACCGACTTCGAGCTAGTACGTACTAGTGGTACAATAGTCGTCTACCTCACCTACATACTATGGGTTTCAATCCCTCCTGCTGGGTCGTGCTGAGTCACCGACTTCGAGCTAGTACGTACTAGTGGTACAATAGTCGTCTACCTCACCTACATACTATGGGTTTCAATCCCTCCTGCTGGGTCGTGCTGAGTCACCGACTTCGAGCTAGTACGTACTTCTACTTAAAAATATTTTCAAGGGTTTTGTTGTCGGTTCCATTTTTTTTTTTGGAGTCGGTTTTACTTTTTTCGAATCGATCGGACGTCAGTAACCATGGCCCTGTGGTTTCGTGATTAAAACTATTGAATCATATTCATAATGTTGTTCTGGGTTCAAATCCTCCTGTTATTTTTTTTACCATTTTAAATTATATTGTCTATAGACCATGTTGTTATGTTACAAAAGCTACTTATAAAATAAAAAATCCACATGATTTAAACCTTTTAAATACGGCTCTCTTGTTTTGAGAGGAGGCCTGTGCCCAGCGGTGGGACGTATATAGGCTGGGATGATGATGATGAAATACGGCTAGGCTTTTTTTACGACAGTAAATAAGAATTAATTTTCTCAAAAGCATTTCCCATTTAAACTTTTTAAACACGCAAAAACCACTGATGTCGTCTTAGGATGTCGTAGAATCTCAGAAATATGTAAACATAACCCACCAAAAACATAAATGTGAAAGCATGCAACTTAAAGTTCTTTTAACGGCTTCGTTAGTATAATAAAAGACATGAAACCTAACTTTCCTTTGACCATGTCAGTGGCTGGCTGATTACATCAAGATATGGAGTTCGATAATACGTTCATATACCGCCTGACAATAGTTTTGGTTATGGAATTTGGATTGTTTACATATTTTAAATTATCATGTTCGATATATAACTATGGTTATCAGTGTATACATATATTTGGACTTAAAGGTGTTTCTAATTTTATGGTTTAATAAGTGAGGACATATTATTGCAACTGTTATATACATAATTACACACTTATCTCTCAAACCATGTTTACTAATTTATGTACATTCTTATGTTGCCGAATTTATGACTATTTAGATGGCTACGCTTTTTGTCACTCTATGGTGTATACATATCTTTTCCCTTGACTGTACGGTATACCCGACTTGGCGGAAGCACGGCCGTCGTGCCCCCTGAAGATTACCGTTTACAATGAAACAAACCCTTAATGGTCACTCATTTACTACACGTCTTGTAAATGCATGTAGTAAATAAAACTTCCGGCGAACAGTACTTTCATGGCTGGTAATCATTAATACTGTTTTGGCATGGAGACTATAAATCATAGCAGCGTAAAGCCTCACGTTAAAATAACTATGCTAAGGAAGGTAGTCGTCATATTTTCACTATACACAACTAAAAACCAACCACTGTGTCCAACAATCATTGAAAAACATCACTCGAAGTTTAAGATTCACCATGTTTGTCCAACACGTAAACGTTAAAACGCTTTTGCCACACTCGTGTCAAGTGACTTTAGCATAGAGGATAATGTAACTTACCTACACATCTTTTGTTATCGATTATTGAATAGAGTTGGAGCAAAATTTAATATTTCATGTAGGTATCTTTTGTTTACTGTAAACAAAGCGTGATTGCTTGAAGCGTTGTATAGTAGGTATACTTCTCGTAACGTCGCCATTGGCAATAATCTAGGTAAAAGATCGCCATGAGCAATTCAATAAAAATAGCAAACACGATTTATTTGATTCTTAAAGAAAGTAAGAAATAAAAGACCTATAACAAAAAATTTTATATAGAGCGGGTTCTGGAGGGAGATGTGTATGCAAAATTAGAGGACCGCATTCTGTGAATAGTTTTGAACTCAGAAAAGCTTGCAAATTATGATTCTGAATGTTGCCAGGAGGTCGGTGGTCCATTTTTTTTTAATACCTGAAGCCCTAAGTCATCACGTAAATGGACTAAAAAAATGCTTTAAAACCATTTTAATAATGATTTTCCTGACAATATCCCATTTTTACAAGCTTTCATTTAACTTGCAATGTATGTATTTATGTCTGTATGTATGTATGTACAAATGTGCGGGTCAAATCTTGCAAGTTGAATTTCACCCACTTCCAGTAGCCGGATTGACTTGAAATTTGGCATACTTATGTAAATGACAATACAATAATCGGATAGTGACATCCTGGTGGTCCAACTAGGATCGTCTCTGAAGGACGGCGGAACTCTTCAACGGTTAATGGCTTCGACTTGAAATTTGGTACGGAAATGTAGTTTAGATGACGAGAAAAGTACCTACAATCAACAAGAAGTACAGTCAGCAAAAAAACTTGTATTAAAAATATTTTTTTAATAAAATACTTTTTCCTTATTATTAAAAATAAACGTTATCAACTGACTCGGTATATGTATAAAAGCTTGTAAAAAATGAATATTATCACGAAATTAGGTGTAAAAATGTTCCAAAAGCAATTTTTTCAGTCCATTTACATGATGTTTTAAGGAGTGGGGTATAAAAAAATGGACATTCAGAATCATAATTTGCAAGCTTTTCTGAGTTAAACTATTCACAGAATGCGGTCCCCTAATTTTGCATACGCAACATCCCTTGGCGCCTGCTCTAATAGTACCTGCTAAAACAACTAGATTACCCTTTGATACAATACATTATGCGACGATCAAGATCTACAAAGCTGTGGCATATCAAGGTTATTTACGCCCACAAAATTAAACCAAGCATCAAGTACCTATGACTCTGTGCTGTCTGACTATAAAATATCGTCTGAAGCAAGACAGGACAATTGTGAGAAAAACGTAAAACAAGTTCATAATCCTGCGATTCATACATTTTAACCTTCTTATAGCAGCTCAAAGGATTAGGTTGAAAATCCCGAGCTTTAAGAAGATTGAGAGGGCAAAGAATGCTAGTGGATTAATCCGATCCTGTCCGGTTTCATGGGATTGGGAATCATGTGATATGAAATAAGATTTTGTTCTCGTCAGATTTGCCTTACACAGTTGTCAAATATATAAACATAAATTACTTGATCTATGGATGAAGTTATTGAAGCTCTATTTTTGTTTCTTTTGAATTGCAGATGAAAGATTTTTATTTGTTTATTAGGTCTATTCTACTAGCTGTTGCCGCGACTACGCGACTTTATCGCGATTCCGCAGAAACTGCAATTTTCCCAAATAAACACTATCCTATCTATCTTTACCGGTGTGTCTCAAACTATCTACCTTCATCACAAATTTCATTAAAATCGGTACAGCGATCTAAGCGTGAAAGACAACAGACAGACAAGCAGACAGGGTTACTTTTGCATTTAACTTGGTAATTAAGTGGGTGTCAAACTATCTTCAGACCAATTTTCATTATAATCGATTAAGCTGTTTAAACGTGAAGATGTAACAAACAGACAAACTAAGGTACATTCGCATTTATTGTTATTATTGTCTTTGTGTAGCATTTATTTAAAATATTGCACGCAAGAGCGTATACTTACTTTTCTTTTTTTAATCATACGAAGTTATTTATAATATAGCTACCGCGAACAATAACATAAGGCATGCTTAATTTTATAGTAATCATACATACCTCTTTAGAATGACTCTTATGTCAAGATCCATAAAATGCATTATCACAAACAAAGTCCATACAATTAAACTAAAATAGTGTATTTAGCAGTAAATAGGCGTGTAAAACTGCTTATGTTGTAAAGGACACTTTGCAGCCGTGTTTACACACTGACGCGGTTCGGTCGGAACGGACTCGTGAGTCAACCGTTTGCAAGATGCTTTGTTTATTTATAAGTGACGTGCACTTCGCGAGGTGACAACACGCGAACATACGAGTACTTACACGAAATACCGCGAACGACAATCGACAACCGCTGGCGTGCAGACGACTTGCTCGCCGATAGCAAACTGTCAGCCGGCGTGGGCGGGAGGTTGCGATCAACCGACTGTCAATTTTCCCTATTAGTAAAGTTTATTACACAAATGATCATCTATATCCAAACAGTTTGTCTCAACTGCGTAATCGATTCGCGAAGGCCGTGATGAATACACAATATTGAATACTTATATCATTATCAACCAATTTAATATATGCGTTTAGTGCGAAAATCTGCAATACGTACACATTTTGAAAAAAAAAAGCAGCCAAGTGCGAGTCGGACTCGCGCACCGAGAGTTCCGTACAAGTAAACCTGTAAGGTATATAAGTAAAAATATTTTTATTATATGATGTAACTAAAAAAATATGCTTTTCGCAATTTTTCCTTTATCTGTGCTTACGCATGCGAAATTTAGTTTTATATAAAAAGAAAACAAAATCTCATCACTGACGTCGCGTAAAAAAAATGCATCCCGCTTGCGTACAACGCAACGGCACCACGCCACTGCTAAGTACGCAACAGAATGTGATTAGTTAAACAGGATAATATCATCCTTTGTTTACAATTGGCAATTTGTGTACACAACACAACCATACCAACTGCTAAGTCGACAATTTCCTGGCTCTCGAATTACAGCCAACCGAGCCGAGTACCTACGAACTGCGCAGGAAATGTATAACACCACAGTGTAATTGACACGAGTGCACTGCGCCACGTGCGCAATGAGCTCAGACGTGCGATCGCATTACGAAAGAACATCGTTGCAGTAGCTCACTTAATACCACCACCACCGTCTCCTAAATTGAGCCGAAGGCGGCAGAGGAGTCAAGTGATACTATTCTCTCTGTAACTTCTTTCAAAAGGATAACAAATTCAGCGTTATTTTCATAACACAGGCCATGCTAAATTAAATATTACGACAAGCTGCCGCTTGAATTGCAAACTTTATTCTGACGCAACTTGCAACCTAGAGATGTTTCCTTAAGAAAATAATGATCCAAGATTCTAGGTGAAGTCGGTCGGATGGGTTAATTGATGCCTTTTCATAAAACGTAAAATGGCATTGTGCAGTTAGCATAGTTGACATACAATTACTGGTACCTACGTTTGGTGGCAACTGGAGCGTGAGAGGAATCCGGCGCGGTAGTGTTCGCCGCAGCACCCGTGACGGAGCGAGTCGCGGCTGCATTCTAATAACACAAATTTAACGTACCACTTTCGACGTTACTTGAACATGTAGGGTAAACATAAACACTCAAACTGCACGCCTTATCTGGATCAGTTTTGTGCCCTTAGCTAAATAGAGATAGTACAGACGTCTGTTATGTAAATTGCGTCTTGTGTTCTTATTATTATTATTATTGTTAGCCTATTCTGTCCCACTGCTGAGCAAAGGCCTCCCCCCAATACTTCCACTGCTCAGAGCAGTGGAAGTGTTCTTATACCTAAACATTATATTGTCAATTTATAACTAACAACCTTCTATTTAGTACGTTTAAGTATAATAATTTATTGTCGTATTTTAATTCTAGCACAGCGTCAGCAGCTCACATGTCCTCGCGTAGGAGTGTACATTTACCCCGTCATGTGCAGATGTGAATACAATCAGTACGTACTGCCAAATGCCCGTCTGTCGTCGGTATATTATTAGGTCGCCTTCGTTTCAACGTTAAACCGAAATCGAAATGAGGCGTTTGCGTTGGCGATCCACTGCCGAATATTGCGTGCGACTGTTGCTATTGCAACAACAGCCGCGATTCTTGGCATTGGTCGGTTGTTGCATTAATATAGTAAATTATTACTATTATGCATGCAGTTCGATACACTAAGATTAATGATGACACAGCAAGTTACACCAATATGCTAGACATTCCATATATGATTAGTTAAATTTAACAAATATTTTAAGAAGTATTTCGTTGACATTAATTAAATCGGACTTGATTTAATTAGATAAATGAAAATATTGGAAGCAACGATGATATGTTGATAATATCGAGCGTTGGCAAAGTAATATATCGACTAGTTGATGAGAAGTGGCAGTCCGTGACCTGCTTCCCATCAAAGTGGTTAACGAGGGGTAGTCGGTCTGAGGCAAGCTTCATTTATTGCAGTAAAGCGTGTCACGAGACAAGCGCTTCATTCATTTATCCTATCTTATTCAAGGAAAGATGGCAAGTAAGTAATACCGCAGAAAAAGAGATTCAAGAGTCTGAACCATATCTCAGATATTGGTAGAAACTAGAAACGTTACAGATTGTAGGCATATTGTAGGTATACCTAAGTAGATCATGTTAACAAAGTGCTTTACCATATTTAATTTAACGATAATGACATTTTCCGCATAAGAAACATTAACAATAAGGCTGATTATCACATTGAGCTGTAAGTGATATGATAAGAAATAGTCTGTCTGTCTGTCTGTAGCGTTTTAATTCGTACGCTCTCTACTACACAATCTACCATTATGCTTTGAATATGTCTGCAAATTGTTACCTTATTACCTTATTATAAGTCATGTTTACGTATAAGTTTCCTAATACATAGCGACTAACAATACAAGTGTTGGCATTTCAGCATTGCTTGTAATATAATTAATTTGAGGAAAGACTATGACAAGTATGATTTCAAAAATTACCGTATGCTTAACCCCTACGCGTCTAATTCCAGCTAAGGACCAACGTCGCAATTAGCAATCGCTACGGCGGTTAGTGGGGGACGGTGTACAGTCATCAAATAAGGGCCGCAGTGGAGGCCGGGGGCCACCAGTGACATCATCGCCGCGCCCGCCGGCGACACAGAACGTCAACATTGGATGATGGCTAATTATTTTATTACAAGCTCGCAATGTCGTCAAAGACTCACCTAAAATATTAATAAGATCCACGGCGACTACTAATTCGTTAGAGACGACATGAAAAGGTTAGATTATAGATGTATGTGATCACTGATGATAAAAAAACACTATAATTAGGTACAGATGTTGGCAAACTTTTTGAGCATTTATATGGGCTACATGGTGTGGGTAGGTTTGGGCAGTGCCAGTTTTTAGCACTTCCAGCGCCTTGGGCAAGATTTCTACGGCGCCCCCAATTTTCGGTGAATTTTCTAGAAGGCCCCTTTAAGCCCAGCGCCCTGGGCGGTCGCCCCACCGCGCCCTACCCTAACGCCGCTACTGGGTTTGGGCACGTGCGGTATTTTCGTACGAAAGAGACGTTAAATTCGCCGATTTTATGTTTGCTGATGTTTGAAGGAGACGTAAGGTTGGAATTGAGCTTGCGTTTGCAGGACACTATATATTATTGCAGATGATAGAGCGGAGGCTCTACTAATTAATCTTTGGAGTCGGACTCTCAAGGGGATACCATTAATTATTGTCGTTAGTACCGATAGAATTTTTTGTCTTCACGTCTGTATTGTTGTATCTCAAAAAATCTGAGTTCTTGTATCTCAAAAACATCAAGTTGCAGCGCGTGTGGTTACTGAATCTGAAAATAAACCTATTTGAGATCGGTGTAATTAATTAGGTAAAGTCAAACATAAATTGCGTAATTATGAGGAAAATTACTGTTTTTAGGGTTCCGGAGCCAAAATGGCAAAAACGGAACCCTTATAGTTTCGCCATGTCTTGTCTGTCTGTCCATCCGTGGCTTTCCTCAGGGACTATCAATAATAGAAAGCTGTAATTTGCACGGATATATATGTAAACTATGCCAACAAAATGGTACAATTAAAAAATTTAAAAACAATTTTTGGGGTACCTCCCATAGACGTAAAGTGGGGGTGATTTTTTTTCCTCATCCAACCCTATAGTGTGGGGTATCGTTGGATAGATTAAAACCATTAGGGGTTAGCTCAGACGATTTTTCGATTCAGTGAATTGTTTGCGAAATATTCAACTTTAAAGTGCAAATTTTCATTAAAATCGAGCGTCCCCCGTCCCCCCTCTAAAATCTAAACCGGTGGGTGGAAAATTGGAAAAAATTCAGGATGGTAGTAATTATATCAAACTTTCAAGGAAAACTATAACGGCTAAGTTTGCTTGATAATTATTAGTAGTTTATGAGTAAATAGCAGCCTAAGGTATAAAATACAAAACTTAGAAAAATATTACTTAATTTTTTCGTAATGGCTACGGAACCCTATTTTGGGCGTGTCCGACGCGCTCTTGGCCGGTTTTTTTTTTACTGCAGCTGCACCATAAGTATCCATATAAATTCCTGACTCTGCACCTGTCGTTTAATCTACTGAATTAAATTATGCAAGCAAACTATAACGTGGCACTATTTGATCCCGATCTTTTTATACCATGTAGTTATGGACCTGGTTTCAGGTAGGTAAGATAAGAGCGTCCAGCTAATATGATCAATGACAGCCATGAGTCAGCACGCGCGTGCGAACAGAGTCCCTCTAAATTTAGACCAGACACTGCAGTATTATTTATATCGCTTTGGCTATTCCGTTTCGGCGGTTACTCAGTGCATTTATAGATGCATTATCTGCATTGCAGTCCGATTTACAGGAATAATTAAAAATTCACTTGTTTTTTCCACTTGGCCAGTTTAAAGGGATCCTTGTTTATACTCGACTGCCCTAATGAGGGTTATGTTTTCAAGCGTATTTAGGCTGCGGCTCCACAGAGGCGGAGACGAGATATTAGTTGAAATCCACTTGAAATCGACATCTCGGAGACGAGATGTAATATGATTGGTCAATCCCTACACGTCTCTTCTCCGCTCCGCTTGTCTCCGCCTCAGTGGAGCCGCAGCCTTATGTGGGTATGTTGTACAGTCACCAGCACTAATATCTGACACAACGAGCGTGCATAAATATCTGAAACGACTCTACTTCCAGGGCCAGAAGGACGTGCGTGTTAGATATTTTTGCACGCTCCGCTGTGGCAGATATTAATGCTGGTGACTGTACTCGTATGTATTATATGTGGCTAATTGGCTTTGTATGCCTATTTCTTTGGACTTCTCTGCAGCCGAGACGGCTGGACGGATTACGACATATGAGGTATGAAAAGATTCGTCACAACTGTCGGAGTGACATTTCAATTTGGCGTTTGAGAAAAAAATTGTATTGTACAGTCGAGTTCATAAACTTGTGAGCAAAAACTCAATCAAAAATATCTGAACACGCTTCTATGCCGCTAACAATAGAGTCGTGTTCATATATTGTTGATAAAATTGTTGCTCACAAGTTTAAGAACTCGATTGTAACAATATGGGTATGAAATGAAAGCTTATAAAAGAGCGATGAAACGTTTAGCCAAGACCTTTTGTTGGAAAATGCATGTTTAACAGTAAATGAATTTATAGATTTGACATTTTAATTTAATTCGGAATTTAAAATTATGTATTTTATTGTTTAAATTATTTTTTCTTTTTATTTTTGACATTTTAGCCTATATTCATGTTAATTTTAATGCGTTTTCATTATGTATGGCAATCCCTAGAGGGGATTACTAATGTATGGGCAAAAAACTTTTCCCAAAGTATCACATCCCAAACTATTTTACTCAAATTATCATTTGGCAAAAAATCATTTGCTAAAACAACTTATAGCAATTTTACAGTTAGTAATTTTTTTTTTGCAAATTATTGTTTCAAACTTACATACACAAATACTAACTTAGATATGTTTCATATTGCCAAGTATTATTTAGTCAAATGTATTGGTTGGTATAAAGCACTCTTCTCAAAATATTGCATGACATAATAACCTACTTTTCTGGTAGCAGTTCGTTTCTGTGGGGGACGCAGTTCTAACCTAACCTAACCTACTTTTCTGATAGCAATTCGTTTGTGGGGGATGCAGTTCTAACCTAACACAACCTACTTTTTTGGCAGCAGTTGGTTTTTGGGATTCCGTAGCCAATTGGCAAAAAACGGAACCCTTATGGATTCGTCATGTCTGTCTGTCTGTCTGTCCGTCCGTATGTCACAGCCACTTTTTTCCGAAACTATAAGTTGAAACTTGGTAAGTAGATGTATTCAGTGAACCGCATTAAGATTTTCACACAAAAATAGAAAAAAAAAAACAATAAATTTTGGGGGTTCCCCATACTTAGAATTGACTTTTTTTTTCATCAATCCCTGGGGTATCTATGGATAGGTCTTCAAAAATGATATTGAGGTTTCTAATATAATTTTTTTCTAAACTGAATTGTTTGCGCGAGAGACACTTCCAAAGTGGTTAAATGTGTTAAAATAAGAGAATGATAAAACTAAAAAAATATATGATGTACTTTACCATGCAAACTTCCACCGAAAATTGATTTGAACGAGATCTAGTAAGTAGTTTTTTTTTTAATACGTCATAAATCGTAAAGTAAAGGAAACTTTTATATTATGTTACTTGCTGCTACGGAACCCTTCATGGGCGAGTCCGACTCGCACTTGGCCGCTTTTGTGGTTGGTTCGTGTGCGAAGTTAAGTGTCATTTTGAACAAACATTTTTTTGGAATAAATATTAGCCAAAAGAAAATTTTTGTCATAATAAAACTTGACAATGTAAAATTATGCCAAATGATAATTTGACCAAATGAAAAAAATGCGAAAGTTTAATATGCTAAAGATTCGTTTGGGAAATGAAACTACTGCAATATGTTTTTTGGGAAGTGAAATTTGGCGAAAAATATTTTACCGAAACGGAAGTACACCCCCTAGACGAGGACCAATCTTATTTTAATTGTTATTTTTCGCATCATGCCATGATTGGAATTTTATTTTTTTATTAATCTTATTTATACCTTTGACGATTTCAATAGAAATTCTTATACTTAACTGACATTTATGTAAATTATAATGTAATCTTACATTGAATGAATAAATAAACTAAACTAATAATTAGCCCATTCGAAATATATATTTAAGCTAACATTTTCTCAGAAATATCAAAAAGTATAAAATAATTTTAGGAAAATCAAAAACTGAGTGCCTCAAAAAACTAAAAAGAAAATACAAGTATGTATACTACTCAAAAGAATATAGGGCTACTTGAATTTTACTAGTAAAATGAAATCAAAAGTATGTTTTCGTTTTTAATTGAATACATTCAATTGAATGAAAAGTTTTTGTACTGTGTTATTTTGAATTAATAAAACCAATTTTAGACAAGGAATATTATAAAGAATTATATTGGCCCTTATTTTCTTTTGAGCAGTATAATAATATTAAGGTATTTGGGGTTGCATTTTTGTATATTAATTTAATTCAAATGTTTTGCTCTATTTGTCTATCCTTGTTTTTTTGATTGCTCTTCTCTACCACTCAAAGGTTGACTGGCAGAGCAGAGATCCCTTCAGGGATAAGTCCGTCTTTGTACATAACACTTTATTTTTTCTGTAAACTTTTTGATTTTCCTTTTTGTACAATAAAGAGTATAAACAAAACAAACAAACACAAATAAGTATCATCATCATATCAGCCGTAGGACTTCCACTGCTGGACAAAGACCTCCCCCAAAACAAGTCTAGTTGTCTAGAATCTGTTAAGTAACTTAAAGTTCAGCAGTCGGGACCCATTACCAAGAAATTTAGAGCTGGTTATTTTTTGAATGAGTTTTGGTTGTTGAACTTTCAAGTTATTAACTGATTATATATTACTAGACTTGTTTTTCTTTTTAGTTTTTTAAGTTTTTTGTTGAAATACTGTTGATCAACATTTTTCTTAAGTTATGGATACAAGCAAGTGCACATACTTGCGGCTTGCAAGATTTTTTGCCCATAAGTTATTCAGCCAAGTTCCGTAACCTAGATGACACAAGAGAAAAACTTTGCCAAGTCACAAGTGCATGGTTGGTGTTTTATTTTTCAAGTTATGTGATAAAGATAAAGATAATTTATTTGTCAAACATGAGTTCCTATACTTGAACTTTCTCAGACCTTGTTCATCAGGCCACTCTTAGAGATCAATATAATCTGCCTCATTGTGATTGATTTGATATAGATAAATGTATTAATTAGTGACTGAACAGAATTCTTTTCCATTCAATTCAGTTGTCGGAATATTTTTCTATGGTGGCAATTGAATTATAGAATTGTTTGGTTTCACTGTGGAAATTTGAAAAATAAATAAAGACATTCTGTTTCTCATGGATAAATTTAATATTATTGATCTGCCCACAACATAATTTAAGTATGTGGTGAGTAAATCTTGACTTGCTAAAAACATTGATAAACAAGAAAACAAAGTGATTAGAATATTCACAATCCATAAAGTCACCTCTAACATCTTAGTTCATTGCAATAAAAGTTGTTTTGATCTTTATTCAAAAGCATAGGTGTTGATCAACAGCATTGTGTGTTAGGAGAACCAATTAGGTATCATGTTGCTAGTTTTCATAGAAGACAATGCATAGTTTCCATTCTCACATAATGGAAAATGGAGAAAAAGTATATTACAATAGCTAACAACATTATTGAGAAATTTAGTAGCACCAAAACAAGTACACAACTGAAATAATTAACTATAAATTACAACTAATGTATTTGTTTACATCTGGATATTTGCCTACCTTACTTGAATACCTACAGAAACAGTATATTATTTGTTGTTCAAAGAGTAAAAGAACAAGAAGTTTACATTGTAAAGGTAGCCTCATTAAAGACAAATTAAAGATTGTGATGTTATCAAACTGATTTTCTGTTTTGCTTACTATGTTCAATCAAGTCAAACATTTTCAAAACTTACATTGAACTTTTAGACATGTGGAATTTGGTGTTAAAATTCGTTAATAATTGTTATCAAAATTGCTTTTTCATCTTCAATGGTTACTTAAGTAAGAATTAATTATGAAACTAGGTAATTAATCTGTAGGTAAAAAAAATGCTTGAGTCCTGCCATGGCCGGGAAGACAAAGTAGGCTAAGTATTATACAATTGTTAAGATTATTAAAACTGCACTTTTGTTTTATTTAAGATGTATTAGTTCAATTGTAGTGTAGTTTTTTCATAAATAAAGATTTTCTATTCTTTACCCTCTATTCCCAAGCTTTAAGAAAGTTAAATTGTTAGCTGTGAATCACACAAACTACATTTATATGTGATTGTTTCCCTTTTATAATTACGAATTATGGAGTACTGAATCATAATTTGTTTAGAAGAAAATTTACAAGGAGAATCCTAAAACGGATTATAACACATTTTTAAAGTTCATCACCTAATATATATATTTGTGTTCAATTTAACTTTACGACTACGTGTTGGATAAAAACTAAGTGAATATCGTAAAATGTATAACCAACCAACCTCAAAACTGCCCCTCTGACTGTGTCTATAATTATTGCATACTAGAAGTAAAATATACTGATGTCTGTAACACTTCGACAATAGATGAATACAGAATTATTTTTATTTTATCTTAATAAATAAACAGCTACATCCATTTCTCACAAAACATCAGGGCGTCAAGTGGAATCATATTTTTTTCCGAGGACGTATATTTTATCCGCCTACATTGCTAAGCTGCCGTGACATATTCTACGCATACGAAATAACACGCATTGCCGAACAAAATGATACGAAATACTCACCAAAAATGACCACGATAAGATAAAATTGTTGATAAATAGTTCTCACTTCACAATCAAATCACATCACATAATTATGAAAGTCGTAAAGTAAGTAAACACACAACACATACGTCACTCGTAACAGTCCGCCATTTTATAAAATTATTTGGTTGCCCACAGATAAACGCATGATTGATCTGAGTGATGTACACAAACCGGTACAAATAAAATGTATTCCACAAAAGATTTGGGTACGTTTTAAATAGGTGTCGAACAGCGTTTGATAAAGTTAACAGAACTGTCAACTGTCTGTCATTGTTGTCAATTTCTGAATTGATCTGATCGGTTCTGCAATACTGGAAATGGCTGCGAATTTTTAAAATGCCAGCTAAAGAAGGAAATTTACTAGAACAAATAGCTTCATTACGAAATTCATTTGCCGTTTTAAGTAAACGTAAATCATTTAGATATGGGCTTCCATTTCTTTTGTTTGTCGTAGGAGGATCCTTCGGTCTAAGGGAATGGACTCAAATCAGGTTATCCTGCACTTTTTATCATTCAACTGATAACAATAATTTTAAACATTTACCTATTCACAATATCACTCTTCTTCTTATTCAGTGCAGGAAATTGAGCTTGAAGTACAGTTGTTGTTTTATTTAGGGTTCCGTACCTCGAAAGGAAAAAATGGAACCCTTATAAGATCACTGTTGCCCGTCCGTCCGTCTGTCAAGACCCTTTTTCTTAGGAACGCGTGGAGGTATCAAGCAGAAATTTATATCAAATACATCCACTGTCCCTTGGAGCTGTGAAAAAATCAAACTTCTGAGCCAACACAATCAAAAGAAACAGCCGTTTATGCCGTAAATTTCCGCAAATTTCGGAACTCCCAAGGGAATCAAAACCTACAGGGTACTTCCCGTGAACTCAGAATCTTGAAATTTGGTACGAAGCAATGTCTTATAGCAAACCATGATGCGAAAACCGTAAATTTTTAGTTACATCATATAATAAAAATATTTATACGGAACCCTCGGTGCGCGAGTCCGACTCGCACTTGGCCGGTTTTTTTACACAATATATTGGTCAACATTAGTTGTTCAATATCTTGATTGATGAACAACTTGATTTCTAATTCTGACAAACATTTTAATTGGGTACTTACTTAGGTTAATTACACTTTAGTTATTTGAATTTGAAGTTATAATTTTTGTTCAATAATACTCCATTATCATAGTAGTATTGCATTGATATAGTTAAATGTTCATTAATTTTGAAGTATTCTATTTGTATAACTGCATTTGACCAATGTAAAATCTAAAGACACTTCATGCTAAATCAACATACCTACATAAGTTTAGATTTATGTGATAAAAAAAAATTGCCTATTTAATAAACATTTATTTTGTGTCACTAAAATGCATCTTATCAAAACGGCATAGGCTTACTAATGTTTGGCGAAAATTATTTAGCAAATTATGAGCTCCCACACTATTTATCCCATATTTTTATTTAGGCGAAATTTCATTTCCCAACTTTGCACTGATATCATTTCCCAACTAATGATTTGATAAATTATTATTATGCAAATTATTACCTGGGATTTTTTTAAGATGTCATTTGTGTTTTCGTCAAATGCATTGATTGGCATTCCTTAATTTAGCAAGCAAACAACCTAACCCATCCAAGTCGCTTCTGACTAGTCTCATCTTGCTTGCTTGCTTTGCTCGCTCACCCCCACATAATACAACACATAGACATATACACATTAACATTTATTCATTTTATTATATTCATGACTGATATACCTACCATATGTATAAAAATTGGCCAAATGTTGTTTGACAATTTGTTGTTTGCCTTAGCCAATCATTTGCTACATAATTGTTTGCCACATAAAAGTGTGATGAAGTAAAATTTTGCAATACTTATAAAAATTTTGCGAAATAAGAAAATGCGAAGTAAAGTTATGCCAACGATTGGTTTGCCAAATGAAACTTCGGCGAAAGGTTACTGCCGAAAAGGCAGTACACCAATGACATATCTAATTTTCAAGGTTTGGTATATGATTGATAAATTACATCATCATTAAATACCAGATTAATATTGATATAACACCCTTAGAGAGCAGGAATTTTTATTTAGGGTATATGTTTTATAGCCTACCTACTGAATACCAGTACCTACTTACTGAATTATTAGCTAGCTGTCTTATGAGGGTATCGGGTATCCAGAGGATTTTTACCTTGTAGACCAGGGTTTCTCAAAGTAGGGTCCACGGAACCCTTAGGGGTCCATAGCATCAGGGGTCCGCAGTAAGTCTGTCCATAGAGGAGAGTGTGTATACAGGTCAGTCTGTAAACATATGTATTAGGAAATTTCCAAGATTATTTTTGACAGGGGTCCGTGGAATTGCTTAAATTGTGAAAGTGGTCCATGACTGCAAAAAGTTTAAGAAACCCTGTTGTAGACACTTGTAAATGCTTGTAGGTAGGTAGTAGGTAGCATACAAAAATCATGTTCAGCCCTGTCTGACTAACATAACATAGAGAAACTGTGATTCATTTCATTACTTAAGTACTTACCTGCCACAAAATATTGCACAATATTACATTGACTGCTCTATTCATTCTTCATGCAATTTAATTATTAAATACCTACAATTTAATGACTAATACATTTTTATTTATACCTAATGTAGCAATGTACAATTCTAATGTGGAACTTGCATATCAATCCAGCAATGCATTGCAATGATAAAATATATTTAATAAGTTAAAGTTTTAATTTAGATATGTATTGTTTTAGATATCAATTCTCCCAAGTGAAAGGGGTCAGTAAAGCAGAAGCTGAGAAGATGGGGCTCCATAAAGCCAAAGATGTGACCTTAGAGGACACTTATGAGGAAATCCAGCAATTGGACATTGATAACTGGGAGAACAAGCGAGGACCTCGACCCTGGGAACCTAATACTCAGGAGCAAAAAAAATGATAAAAATATTTACCTACTTATTGCAGAGATTTAAATTGTTTACCAATGGAGATAGTAAATGCTTTAAAAATATGGTTCTTAACATTTAATATTTTTAAGTACCTATTTAATGTAAATATGATGTACATAGTGAAATAAAACTTAGAACCGAAATCTTTGTAGCCTTGTTTTATTAGTACCTAATCCAAATTAAAAAGTGTTAGCTGAAGTAAAACTGTATTGTACCTAAATCAAAAATACAGTCGTTGTTTGTGGTATTTTGGGTAGAATCGATATTCACATAAAAATAAAATGTCTGGGTAAACTAAAGAGTGGTTAAACGTTATTTGACCTAACATTTAGATTCGTCGTAGGTGAAGGAAAACATTTTGCGTAGTTAAGCAGATAGGCTGGCTGTACTAGTAAGTAGGTATAAATGCTAATCTTATTATCTATTTCGAGAATTTCGTAGAATTTGTTTTTTGTACCTACGTCCTACACCTATTTTTAAAACGCAGTGATTATATACTCTTTGCCTATTTTATCATCATTGTTTTGTTTTGATCTGATCAATAACCCTCATGACGTCACAAAGAAATTCGGATCACCAGACTTTGACGCATGCGTTCTAGAAATTTTTGTATCGCTATCTCACTATAATGTAAGGCAAACGACAAGGACAAATTTTCAGTTCGGTGAACTTCGTATCTTTCCGTGCTTATTCGGTTAAAAATTGATTGCGTTGCCGTTGTCTATAAAAAGGCGCTGCTGTGTCAGAGACAACGCATTTCAAAGCGAAAACTCGAAAAAGGAACTGTTTTAGCGTGTGACTCTTCAGAGTTGTTTGTTGGAGATTATTATTGTTGTGCTTTAAGAAAAATTCTAGTGATTAGGTAAGTTCGAATTTTGTGTAGCATTTCTTTAACTAATTCGTTGACATTGTGCATTTTAATAGCGACGTATAGGCATTTTTATTAGCTTTACAAATTTTATAACGTCGTACTTCTCGATCCGCCATTTTGATGATGTTGTGATTTCAACAGGAACAAAGTGAGTTTTTTTGGTATGGAATAAACTTTCAAGCAATCAATATTAATTAATAATGGAAGGAACTTGCTGTTCTCGCTTGTTTGTAATATTGAGTAAATTTAGTTGTTGCGTCATCTTTCTTTCTAGAAACGGGAAACCATAGTGCTGTGACGTGACCTCATTTCTATGTTGGCCTGATTACCTAAAACTGTAAAACGATGAGTGTAAGCTTGATTTTAACAATATTTCTTCTATTGTTATAGGAAAAATGCAGATCTTTGTGAAGACATTGACGGGTAAAACCATCACCTTGGAAGTCGAGCCGTCAGATACCATTGAAAACGTTAAAGCCAAGATTCAAGATAAGGAAGGGATTCCCCCAGACCAGCAGCGTCTTATCTTCGCTGGTAAGCAGCTGGAGGACGGACGCACCCTGTCTGACTACAACATTCAAAAGGAATCCACTCTTCACTTGGTTTTGCGTCTGCGCGGCGGTATGCAAATCTTTGTTAAGACCCTGACTGGCAAGACCATCACCCTTGAGGTCGAGCCATCGGACACCATTGAAAATGTAAAGGCTAAAATCCAGGACAAGGAAGGTATTCCCCCAGATCAGCAGAGATTAATTTTTGCTGGCAAGCAGTTGGAAGATGGACGCACACTTTCTGATTACAATATTCAGAAGGAATCTACTTTGCACTTAGTACTCAGATTGAGAGGTGGCATGCAGATCTTTGTCAAAACACTTACTGGTAAAACCATTACTCTTGAAGTTGAACCCTCTGACACGATAGAGAATGTAAAAGCCAAAATCCAAGACAAAGAAGGTATTCCGCCAGATCAACAGCGACTTATCTTTGCTGGCAAGCAATTGGAAGATGGACGCACCCTTTCAGACTACAACATTCAAAAGGAGTCGACACTTCACTTGGTGTTGCGTCTCCGTGGTGGCATGCAAATATTTGTGAAGACCTTGACTGGCAAGACCATCACGCTTGAAGTTGAAGCTTCTGACACAATTGAAAATGTTAAGGCTAAAATTCAGGATAAAGAGGGTATTCCTCCAGACCAGCAGCGACTGATCTTTGCAGGAAAGCAATTAGAAGATGGACGCACCCTTTCAGACTACAACATTCAAAAGGAGTCCACTCTCCACTTGGTGCTACGTCTACGTGGTGGCATGCAAATCTTCGTGAAAACCTTGACTGGCAAGACCATCACGCTTGAAGTTGAAGCTTCTGATACAATTGAAAATGTTAAGGCTAAAATTCAGGATAAAGAGGGTATTCCTCCAGACCAACAACGTCTGATCTTTGCAGGAAAGCAATTAGAAGATGGACGCACCCTTTCAGACTACAACATTCAAAAGGAGTCCACTCTCCACTTGGTGCTGCGTCTCCGTGGTGGCATGCAAATCTTCGTAAAGACCCTGACCGGCAAGACCATCACCCTCGAAGTTGAAGCTTCTGACACCATTGAAAATGTTAAAGCTAAAATTCAAGACAAGGAAGGGATTCCACCAGACCAGCAGCGTCTCATCTTTGCTGGCAAGCAGTTGGAGGATGGACGCACCTTGTCAGACTACAATATCCAGAAGGAGTCCACTCTCCATTTAGTACTGCGTCTCCGTGGTGGAATGCAAATCTTTGTAAAAACTCTGACTGGCAAGACCATCACGCTTGAAGTGGAGCCCTCTGACACCATTGAAAATGTTAAGGCCAAAATCCAAGACAAGGAAGGTATACCTCCAGATCAACAGCGACTTATCTTTGCTGGCAAGCAATTAGAAGATGGACGCACCCTTTCAGACTACAACATTCAAAAGGAGTCTACGCTCCACTTGGTGCTGCGTCTCCGTGGTGGCATGCAAATCTTCGTAAAGACCCTGACCGGCAAGACCATAACCCTCGAGGTTGAAGCTTCTGACACCATTGAAAATGTTAAAGCTAAAATTCAAGACAAGGAAGGGATTCCGCCAGACCAGCAGCGTCTCATCTTTGCTGGCAAGCAGTTGGAGGATGGACGCACCCTGTCTGACTACAACATTCAAAAGGAATCCACTCTTCACTTAGTGCTGCGTTTGCGTGGTGGCATGCAAATCTTCGTAAAGACCCTGACTGGCAAGACAATTACTCTTGAAGTCGAGCCCTCAGATACAATTGAGAATGTGAAAGCCAAAATCCAAGACAAGGAAGGGATTCCTCCAGATCAGCAGCGTCTCATCTTTGCCGGCAAACAGTTGGAGGATGGACGCACCCTGTCTGACTACAACATCCAGAAAGAGTCTACTCTGCATTTAGTACTGCGTCTCCGTGGTGGTATGCAGATCTTTGTAAAGACTCTAACTGGCAAGACAATCACCCTTGAGGTTGAAGCTTCAGATACAATTGAAAATGTCAAAGCAAAAATCCAGGACAAGGAAGGCATTCCTCCAGACCAACAGAGACTGATCTTCGCTGGCAAGCAATTGGAAGATGGCCGCACCTTATCAGACTACAATATTCAGAAAGAATCTACCCTGCACTTAGTACTACGTCTTCGAGGAGGTATGCAAATCTTTGTTAAAACCCTGACTGGTAAAACAATCACCCTTGAAGTTGAAGCTTCTGACACAATTGAAAATGTCAAAGCTAAGATTCAAGACAAAGAAGGCATTCCCCCAGACCAACAGAGGCTGATTTTTGCGGGAAAGCAGTTGGAAGATGGTCGCACTCTATCAGACTACAACATCCAAAAAGAGTCTACCCTTCACTTGGTGCTGCGTCTCCGTGGTGGTATGCAAATCTTTGTAAAGACCCTAACTGGTAAAACAATCACCCTCGAGGTTGAGCCTTCTGACACGATTGAAAATGTCAAAGCTAAAATCCAAGACAAAGAGGGAATTCCCCCAGACCAGCAGAGACTGATTTTTGCAGGTAAACAATTGGAAGATGGCCGCACGCTCTCAGATTACAACATCCAAAAGGAGTCCACACTTCATCTTGTGCTTAGATTGAGAGGTGGCATGTAATAAAACGACATGATTATTTAATGTGCATTCCTTTTATTTCACATTTATAATTTGCTGAACATTAAGATGAAAATAAAAATGCATGTCTAACTGATATTTTGTTTTTTTTTTAAATCTATGTAATAAATATCCTCATTTCATTCACTATTTTATTCTGAGTGGACATTTAGTTCCTTGCTCCATCCACACCACAGTTAGGACACAAAAGGAACCCTCCTGTTTGACGCCAATGTCTGTCTTACTAAAGCTAAAACTTCATATTCTCAGAGGTAATTAGGTGCTCTATAAGCTGTCTAGTCTATGGTATGTCGTCGACTTCTGGGACACCCTTAATAATTATGTTAAGAGGAGGCACATAAGAATACTGGTCACTTGGGGAAGCAATTACCACCGCCCATGGACACCTGCAACAAAGGGTAGGTATCATCACAGGGCATGGTCGTTCCTTTGAGGGACTGATAGGCTTGTTTTTTACCCGACTGCCCGAAGGAGGGTTATGTTTTTTTATAGATCCCTGCTAATATCGTGCGGTTTGGTCTCTAATAGTAACACTCTTTGGGCTTGGTTAAATAACTAAATGAGTTAATCGCAAGCAAGGAAACGGGCCGGCGACGCACCCGTGATACTCTTCGTGTTGCGGGTGTCCGTGGGCTGCGGTGATTGCTTCTCATCAGCTGATCCGCTTATAAACGCACCTCACTCACGGTACTAACGCCATCTTGCGACATTTCGCCCGTCAAGAAAATAAACCCTCATTTATGGATAGTATAAAGTTTATACTACTACTACTATTATTATTATACTATAAACGATACTATCGATAGTCTAATTATTCTTGCAGTACTGTTAAATATTACGACATTGAAAGCATTTAAACTCCAATTCAATAGAATCTGACAATCCTGTAGACACTTCCAGCCTACTAATATAAACACCGGGCTGCCTAAGGCTTTGTGATGTGAGTATTATTCTTTTTTGATTCCTTTTAGATGATAATTGCAACAACAGGGACATATATAATCAAGTGTGCCCGCGATAGGGTGTCTTAAATATGTAGAAAATTGACAGATTCTATTGAATTGTACTTTAGAAGGAACCGATTTTAACTAAATGGTACAGGGAACCAGCGCCGGATCTACTAATGGATTCATCAAAGTGGATTTGGACGTGCTTAATAAGTAATAATGATTAAATGAGCGGGGTCTCCTGCTACAGGTAACCTACTTACCTACTAGGTGGCCTCAAACTATACATGTAAACGACACAGTTATAACAATAAAAATATTATTATTATTAATGATAATAATATAGTTTATTATTAAATTTTACATCGAATTAAAAAGTCCTTATCCAGAACCCCACCAGTTGGACTGACATCGTGAGAGTTGCGGGAAACCGGTGGACGCAAGTAGCAAGTTGTCGTTCATTGTGGCATTCTAAGGGAGAGGCCTTTGTTCAGTACAGCTGCAGCTGCTGCGGACAGCAGTGGACGTCTTCCGGCTGATGATGATGATGATAGGTATCCAGAAACTACACTCCCTAGATAGGTGAAAACCTGTGCTCTAGGATAAGCAGTGCTCACCATTACAGAGTTAGATGTAAGTACTCACAATCCAAATAAATAAATAGATACGGCCAAAATTACAAAAACATACACGCAACTTTCTTATTTTTGTAACCTTAGCCGTATCGATCTTTTTGTAGTGGTCTGTACATAGAAGGAAAAGGAAAATAGTAGGTAAAAAGTAAACTAAACATTGTGACATATGAAAAGTATATTAAGTCCTAATCCAATTATTGCCCCGACGTTACCTATTCTATAATAATGCGATATGGCGACATAGTGGTGTATGCTAAAGTAATAGTAGATTGTACAACAAGAGCATAAAACGAGCCATTTTACCCAAGACGTTCATATAGCCACCCGAGCCGGTACGGCGAGGGTGGATAGACACGTCGAGGGGAAAATGGGTTTAATGCTCGAGTTTTACAGTCTGCTTTTCACTTCGATGCCGAGGAAATGAAAAAGCAACAGAGGAAACAATTGTACACTTACTATGTACGTTTTATTTTCCATGCATTACTATATAATTATACATTTTTAGTTTTATTGATTTATTTTGACTGATTCTTAGTTTTATATAAATTAAAAATGTTTAAAAAAATATATATAGAAACTTCTTTGTTTTTTGGCTGTTGACACCTGATTACCTTGGTCTTAGACGAAGATTTTATTTTATGCACTAGAACATAAAAAGTCATTTTATGTCCCCTAGACCCAGCATAAACACGAACTTTACGAGCATGAGAAGTGAAAATTAAATTTTTTAGCTTTTAAAACTATCAAAAAATCTAATCCTTTGAACCGCAATGTATGGGTGTAGTTTCCTTTGTCTTTCTTTTACGAAAATAAGGTGCGGCCACATGCTACATGCCCGATGGCCGATGGGGTCAAAAGGTTCTCGAATGGCGTCCGCGGACCGGGAGACGAGCTGTCGGTAGACCTCCAACAAGATGGAGCGACGACCTGATTAAGATCGCGGGATCGCGGTGGATGCGAAAAGCACAAGACCGGTCTGAGTGGAGAGCCTTGGGGGAGGCCTATGTCCAGCAGTGGACGTCTTTCGGCTGACATGATGATGATGATGATGACATGCTACATAGTCGCTCGACGCTCATTTCCAGCGATAAATCTGTAGGGCTACTACGAAATTCTAAAATCGAACTTCGTCTCATTTGGTCCCTCTGACACTTATAATATTTAATACGAGAGCGAGAGGGACGGTATGATACGAACCTCGATTTGCGGCGTAGTACTGCTGCAGGGCTACTACGAAACTCGAAGTTCGTATCGTACCGTCCCTCTCGCTCTCGTATTAAATAATATAAGTGTCAAAGGGACCGCACGACACGAACTTCGAGTTTCGAGTTTCGTAGTAGCCCTGCAGGTGGTGTATTTATTTATTTCTATTTGGTGGCGTATGAGAGACGTGAGTGTGTGTGATGGTGTGTGTGTTTTTATTGAAGACTGAAGTATTGTACCTACTGATTTATTTTTAAAAATATAAATTAATGAATGAGAAACTAATAAGATCTAATTGAATTGAATCTTTATAGTTTCGTTGTGTGACTCTTATATTTCTAGGAAGAAATTGATTACTTTACTCTTCTAACACAAAAACAAATGTGTTTAGTGTTATGTTAAATTAAATTAACAATGAATCACATACAGTGGGAAGTTTTTTTATCGTTATCATTTCTTGTTATAACGAGTATTTGTAAGTACTGTCCAGACACCATAAAGATATAAAATATTTATCTTATATTAAGAATTAATTGTAAGACTATTTATTTTTATTTAAGGTTCCATTGATCACAACTTGAAGTATTTTGAAACGATACATGCTTCTAGTCTCAAGCATCACGTCGTGAAGCGCGGCGCAAAGCATTCTAGTCATCAGTTCAATACAATCAAAGAACTTCATTTCCGGACTCTCGGTAAAGAGTTCAGGCTCATATTGCACCCACGCTCATCTGTGCTGCATTCTAATTTCAAAGCTTATACTGTTGATGGAGATGGAAAGGAGACTACTGTTCACGTCGGTAAATATATTCTTGTTATAATAGCTTAAGAGCAGAGAAATAAAATTTTACAGAACATTTTACATAACACTACCTTTTTTAATAAACTAAAACAATTACTTTGCTTACCCGCGCCCTCAATAACAATCAATAAATTAGTACCATTTTCCTTATTTATACAACATGAAATCTAAGGCACACTTAGCATTCTTATTTACTTTTAGATAGAGACAAGTTCTTTACTGGCAGAGTATTTGGTGAAAAGTCTTCTGAAGTTAAACTACACATGGATGATGGCTTGATAACTGGGATTATCCACACTCCAGACGAGACATATCATATTGAGGTAACACAACAGCTGAAGAAAATAAATGATTATTGCTGCAATAAATTTTATTTAATAAATTAAATTCTGTTGTCCAGCCCTCTTGGCGTCACTTGCCGCATCTGGATTACAAAACAATGATCACCTATAGGGGATCAGATATAAGATTCAGTTGGGCACATCCTGATGATGTTAGCAAACCGCGAGTTTGTGGCTATGTTAAGGAAGGGAAAGGTAAGCACAAATGTTATGTCTTACCCAAGTTGGTACATATAGGCACCATCAGCCAAATAAGAGGTCTATCAATTTTTAAACAAGTTCCTGTCAAATGAATATGTTGCTAAAGTCGAACTTTCAAGTTGACAGACAAGAGAGAGAAGTTGTTTTGTGACATGCAAACAATTATCAACTTTAGAGTGGTAGACCACATATTTGGCTGATGGTACCATCAGCAGCATCAACAGTTCGACTTTAGCAACATATTCATTTGAGAGGAACTTGTTTAAAAATTGATAGACCACTTATTTTGCTGATGGTACCATGACCGTGATACTGTATACTTTAGGAGCAATAATATTGCTATACATATTTTTGAGTGATATCAATAGATAGCAAAATACTTTATACATCTGCCAACCCATGAGGCTCACATAGTCACATCTGGTGTGCTTTCTATGCTTGCTGTATACTATTTTCCATTGTAAATTTAAGAACTTGAAGAAGATGATGAAAACGACAACTTGGAACACAAACACGAGCAATCAGAGAGAGATAAGTACTTGGATAATATAGAGCTGGATCACAATGATGGACCACACAAGCCAGACACAACTTCAGATAAAGATCAGCACAAAAGAGTGAAGAGGCAAAGTGACTATGAGTATACTCCCACCAAGACTAGGTGCCCGTTACTGCTGGTGGCAGACTACAGATTCTTTCAGGAAATGGGTGCTAGCAACACTAAAACAACTATCAGTTATTTGGTATGTGCTTTTGACATTGTAAAGTGCTTTGAGAATCTGGTAAAATAATTAGACTATTAAAAAATTAACTTACTTTCAGATAAGTCTAATTGATCGAGTTCACAAGATATACAATGATACAGTTTGGCAAGACCGTCAGGTTAGTTGTCTGGAAATTGGAAACCAACCAAGCCCATGTTGTCCTAACATCATATTTGGAATTACAATCACTTTCACTACAATTTCCATCATCATGACGGGTGTCGCCTGCCAATGGTTGGGGGGGAGGGATGTCAAGTTGATATATGGATGATTGATGGGAACAGTATGAGCTCAGCTGCCCCCTGCAAAGCCCTAGCATCAAATAGTTTTGGATGAGGGTAGAAAGAGTGAATGCAATCATGACTGTCCTGCCCGCAGGTTAGATCTGATCTTAATGGATGCAGTCAGTTAGTCAGTCAGCAGAGTATCAGTAACTTCTTTTATTTTCACGAGCAAGAAGAACTTCAAGTTGCTTTTATGTTTACTGTGAAATTTCTCTTCACATATTAATTAAGATTTCTGTGGTTTTAGTAATTGACAAGATTTCATTTTTTTAACACCTGTAAATTACTACAGGAATCGTAAGAGTTTTGCCTCCTGAACATGGGAAAACATTTATTATAACTTATTTCTCCATATTTAAAAAAATATAAAAACATTAAAAATATATCTGAATTTGCCAACACTACCACAGAATAGATATATTTCCTTTGCCTTTTTCACCAGAAAAAAGAAATGTCGTAATTTTGCCAACGTCTAACGTCAACGTCAACGTCAGATTTACGTGATCTTTTTTTTTAAATAGAGACTAGACAAAATTTATGGATCTATTGTGTGGTAGTTTTGGAGTTATGCCCTTTTAAAGTAAGCACATCTTTAAAAAAAAAATATAACCATAGTGAAATTTTTAAAATATCAGTATCTTTCTCTTTCCAAACAGAATACAGAGAACGAATCAAATTATAGTCTTAGAAATATGAAATCTTGTCAATTATCTAGTTTATTCAGTTCGTACTCTTACTTTAGACCACCTACCAATGGGAGCACTATAGGACATAATGGAAGAATAAAAAGTTTCATACGGAAATACTATTCCATCTAGATCTTCATTGTAGTTACAATTCCTAGCTCACAATTTTAGCTGTTGGTTAGATACATAAGTGACAAGATGATTTATTGTGGCACAGGACATGGACGGGTTCAAAGGCATGGGTTTCGTAATCAAGAAGATCCTGGTGCACTCGGAGCCGACGCGCGTGCGCGGCGGGGAGGCGCACTACAACATGGTGCGAGAGAAGTGGGACGTCAGAAATCTGCTCGAGGTACACTACAATCATTGTAACAATAGTTTTTACACTGTTAACTTTACCTTTAAAGTCTCTATCCATTACACCGTATTATACCATGACCATAATAGCAGTGTCAGACAAAAATATATTCTTTGTAAAAGTATGAGACTACTAGCACGTTTCCTAACCAACCGCTCACCGTCGCGTTTCAGCGCTTGACATTCCGTTTCTGACACGTTCCTATTACGGTAATGGCCTGATACGCAGTAGTGGGTAGAGACCTTTAGTTTCATGGTGTAACCACGGGCTACAGCTACATTCCGTAACAAATGAAATTCAAATTCAAAAAATCTTTATCTAACTAGCGGATAGCGGACCCGGCAGACGTTGTCTTGCCCGAAAAAACACTACATTAAAATTATGATATGATAACATACCAACAACAGCGCCATCTATACCACGCGACAGATAAATCTGCCTAAAAGTTAATTACTTAATACTCAGTTTTGACGCATTTTTGAGATACATTTTTTATGCGACGTCTTTACGTTACTCCCGGATTGTGTTCGAATCTATTCAATTATTGGAATTATACCTTTATAGTTTTTGTGGAACTAGTCGAGGCAATGCAGTTTTAGGCAAAGTTAGGCGGCGGAAGGTATACCGGGTCAAATTTATTCAAATACTTTCTTTAATTTGAGGGGAGAGAGAGTTTACCGTATCGACGGGATGAACATTAAATGTTTGACAGTTTCGAAACCCATGAACATTTTGTACGGGAAAATGTTTTTTCTATTATTTTATTTTTTCGATAATCTTCCAATGTTTTTAATACTTATTATCTTATTCCTGACGGAGACAAATCCAAAAACACAAAAATTATAAAAATTGGTCAACTTTCTTTTATATATATGGTAGTTGATTGATTTGTTAGATTTCCATTATTTGTGCCTTGCTCTTCCTTTGTAATACAGGTAGCCCTTCGGCAAAGGCCTCCGTTTACTCTAGTGATAGATATTTAAATACAAAGTGACCCAACCATGTGTTGAAATATTGCGGGTTAAATACAATACACCTTGTATAAATGTTCCTCTACTGTTGGGCACTAGGCCGCAGTAGGTACATACGGCCACAGAGCGAATTGGGAACATCAACCACCACCACCAATCGACGAAACGTTTTCTGTAAACCGATAATCTAATACTTATTCTTCCGCGCAGCATTAGATATCCGATGGCGATCGTAAAGGCCTACACAGCTGACGCGGTTTGCACGGAGTGGGTGGACGCCTATTGAAAAATAGCATGAGCAGCGCTAACTGCACGCGTCGGTGCGCCCGCTCCGTGCACCCGCGCCAGCTAGCGTAGGCCCTAACAGCTTGTTGTTTAGGTGTTCAGCCGCGAGTATTCGCACAAGGACTTCTGCCTGGCGCACCTGTTCACGGACCTCAAGTTCGAGGGCGGCATCCTAGGGCTCGCGTACGTGGGCTCGCCGCGACGGAACTCCGTCGGCGGAATCTGCACGCCAGGTAACACTGGAACTGCTGATAGCCTGAACGTACACGCCTTATGGTTTTGCAATACGGAGTTTCCCTAAAACCAACGCAAAAACTTTAGGCCCGACAAGTTCTCGAATGCAGACCGCGGATTGGTAAGCGCAGCATAGGACATCTACCAACAAGATAGACGGGTGAGCTGGTTAAAGCTGTGGGTTTACGATGGATGCAGGCCGCTTCCAACCGAAGCAACTAAAAGTATATGTGGGGGGAGGCCTATGTCCAACAGTGGACATCTTACGACTGATATGATGATGAACGCCAAAACTGTGACCAATGATGGAGCATCTCACAATGGAGCAATGTTCACATTGAATTAAACAGAATTGTTGAGATACTGGTACTTTTATACAAGTCTTGTTTGGGGCACGTCCTTTTATTTCGTCTTAGACGTCAGATTTGGCTTGATCCTCCCCCCTGAATTTAACACGTAATTAATGTACCTTAGTATCTGTAGCAGTAATTTGAAAACTATGATATTTTCACTAATGTTTGGTTTTAGGGTTACTCTGTATAATATCGGATAGTCGCCAACACTTATGTTAGTGAATGGTTGGAACCGAAAGAACTTTTTTGTAAGTTTCGCTCAATTTCATGCTTATAACGCTGAAAGTGTATAGTCTCCTGTGAAATCAACGTAACGTGGTTGAAGTAGGTATATTAAACTTTTTGTAATTCTTAGGTTTTCTAAGCACTTTAATTTTCGTTTTATGACCATTGTGTTTGTTTTGTTTTCAGCTATTTCGGTGCAATAGTGTGAGTGTTTATTTGTTTTTGTTCGTTTTGCTTTATATTTAAGTTTATTATTTAATTTTTATTAAAAAGGTGGTAGGTGGGAGTTGGGAGTCATTTTATTATTTCTTTCGCTCTATTTGTCTGCAGTGCATGTTTAATTAGTCTGTAAACTCGTGATATTCACGTGGCGAAAAAAGATATCCTTAGTTTCCTTTAAGAATTACACGGATATATATTCTAATTAATATTTTTAAGTTAAGTAACAAATAAATTTGTCGTCAGTTTGAGTTCCCACAACTAGAGTCTCGGATCTTTACGTCGAGTTTAAAAAATGCCTTTACGTCGCTAACGATAAGGCGATAACAGTTTCTGTTTTACACCAATACTGCCTGAAAAAAAATGTCGTTCTCAGTGGCGGACTAACAGTGGGGCGGAAACGGCGGCCCGCTCCGGGCCTCTAGTCCCGGGGGGTTACCAAATGTCACAAGTCCTGAACGATGCTAAAAATATTAGTTATTAGATCAGCTTCTAAGGCTGGAGTGGGGAGGGACCTCTCATTCGGCTACGTCGCCCCGGGCGAAACGGCTTAGTCTGCTGGCTTTTTTTTTCATAGTCATAACTGAAACTGACAACCGGTAATCGCGACTGGAACAATTCGCAGAATACTTCAAGAACGGTTACACGTTATACCTGAATTCTGGGCTGAGCTCGTCCCGCAACCACTACGGGCAGCGCGTGATCACGCGCGAGGCGGACCTCGTGACGGCGCACGAGTTCGGCCACAACTGGGGCTCCGAGCACGACCCCGACGTGGCCGAGTGCTCGCCCGCCGCCAGCCAGGGCGGCTCCTACCTCATGTACACCTACAGCGTCAGCGGGTACGACGTCAACAACAAGGTTAGTCTAGGCTAACCGCTAACATCTGGTAGCATGGTGAGCAGTTGTGTTGCTCTGGTTGAGTTCGAAACGCGTCAGTGTAGTGTGGTGGTGTTGATAGATGGGTTTGTGTGATTTCTTACAGTGTGGAGGTGGAGGAACGGCATGAACAGTGTGTTTTTTTTGTAACTGTAACGACGGTCACGAAAACGTCACGACGGTCACGAAAACGTCAAATAAATTACGAATAATGTTAGCGTGAATCTTTATAAGGTACTATATTCGGCAGCGTTTCTCGCCGTGCAGCCTGCGCTCGATCCGCAAGGTGCTGCAGGCCAAGTCGGGGCGCTGCTTCTCGGAGCCCGAGGAGAGCTTCTGCGGGAATCTGCGCGTCGAGGGCGGCGAGGAGTGCGACGCCGGCCTGCTCGGTAACACACTCATTATTTATTACAAGCTTTTATTTGACTTCACATGACTAATTGCGAATCATTTTCTTACTACTGCCTGGTATTTGGCCCTATGCTACGAAGTGCAAAAATCGAACTTCCCATCTTGCCGTCCCGCTCATGCTTAATGTTTAATGTTTAAAACAAACAAAGTATAGTAAAGTATATTATTTAACACGAGAGTGAGAGGGTCGGACGATATGAACTTCGAATTTCGTAGTAGCCCCCCTGATTCTGTTGAAATTTGGTAGGTATACTTATGTAAACCCGGGTGATACATAGTGGCAGTGAAATTGTAGTGGAACTCCTAAACGGTTGAAGGCATCGACTTGAAATTCGTGTGGAAATGTGGCTTGGATGATATTTTACTTTTCTATGCTTGTGCGGTTGAGATTTCGCGAATATTGCGTGCATCTCGATCTCGTGGTGGGAATATTAGAGTAAAAAACAACCTATGTGTTATTCCGAAGATGAGCTAACTATGTTTACCAAAGTTCATTCAAACAGACCGACGTTCAGTACTCACTGCTAAATCGTCTTTTTACAGGCACGGAAGATAATGATATGTGTTGCGATAAAAATTGCAAGTTGCGGAAGAATCAAGGAGCTGTTTGCAGGTAATTTGATTCTAATTCATCACAATAAGCTTAGAAAGAACTTGATTGGCAAAAGAAAAACTACGTCTCCAATATTTTAGCTGACTGTTACAATTTTTGTGACAATAATCTTACTACTATAACTGACGTATTAAATAGGATAATACTTTTTTACTTAGGAAACTACCCCATTCAATTTGATTTTCATTGCTGTTTGTCGGGGTGATTTTTAGCGTTGCCGTAACAAGTTTTGCCGCAAAAGCCGTGGTGGCCCAGTGGTTTCGCCTATGTCCTCTGAAGCAGAGGATTGTGGGTTCAAACCTCAGATCGCACCTCTACAAAGTTGTATCGTTGATCGAAGGGGACGTATATAGGCTGGGATGATGATGATGATGATCAAGTTTTGCTTTACATTGCTCGTGACAAGTTACACTAGCCAGAGTCTAGGATGTATATTGGTGTGATGTCCTCAGCGACTCAGCCTGTGTGGTGTCGGGTTAGAATTACACCTCTCCATTTCTTCCGTGGATGTCGCAAGAGGCGACAAATGATATAGGTTAAGGTATACCGTAGGCGACAGGCTAGCAACCTGTCACTAATGTACCGTTTTTGTCAAACTTAAAACCTAAAATTGCTAAAAGTGGCTCCGAAGCGGTAACGTTTCGTGTGCTCTGCCTACCCCATTTGGGAATACAGGCGTGATGTTTGTGTGTGTGTGTCCTCAGCGACAAGAACTCCCCGTGCTGCGCGGGCTGCGTGTTCGCGCCGCCGGGCGTGGTGTGCCGCGAGGCCGCGCACTCGGCCTGCGAGGGCGAGGCCACCTGCAACGGCGCCTCCGCTGACTGCCCCAAGGTACACACCACTGAACAAATCCTGTTCTAAGGCTGCTTGTCCACGAGTGGAGCGAGGCAGCGGAGCATGATCAATAGAATGGCATAAAACCGCTTCTTTTCATTCGATAGGGAGTTGGTTGGTAACTAGCTTAAAAAATCGTACAAAACCGGGAAGCGGAACGAGGATGCAGAGCGGGGAAGTTCCGCTAATAGAAAAACAGTCGACAACTCCGCTCCGCGTTACTTTCTCGCTCTGCTCCGCTATCTAGCTCCGCGCCTATGGATAGACAAATTCCACACCTCCGCTCCGCATTACGTCCTCGCTCCACTCCAGTGGACAGGCAGCCTAAGTGTGTTTTAAAACAGACTTGGATTTCTAACTTCATTATTCTCTTTCACAATATTTTAGACTAACCCGGTCATTATTATTTTTATGAATTGAATTCGGGTTTTGTTCCGCGTACCTTGATTTTAACGAAGCTCGATATTTCGGCACAGTTGCATGCGCCATGATCACGAGACGACTGCGAGCTGAAATATCGAGGTTCGTTAAAATCAAGGTACGCGGAACAAAACCCGAATTTAATTCATAAAAAATATTATCTTTGTTTGTTTTGTATCTGTAATAACAATTTGATGGTGTGTTCTGCGCTATGCTTGATTAACATAGACTACTTTTTATCCTGTGAAAGTGTAAAGTTCCGGCGGGACACATACGAAGTTGCGAGTGACGTTCAACGCTCGCATTAGTTGTTTCTATGGACGGCTGCCCTACGAATAAATAATAAGTTATTATTTATTCGTAGCGGCTGCCACAAAAATACAGTAGTCTCTTTACAACGCTGTCGATACGACCTATTTATCGTTACTGTCAACTTTTCGTAGTCTTATGAGTACTATACGACATTTGAGCGGATAATCTAAATGAACCACCTCATCTTTTTTCCATCGACGATTGACAGCACTATGTTACAGGCGCCAGCGATCGCGGACGAGCACGAGTGCGCGGAGCGCGGGCGCTGCCGCAACGGCAGCTGCGTGCCGTACTGCGAGACACAAGGCATGCACAGCTGCATGTGCGATATCGGTATGTACTGACAACCAATTTGGTTCCACTTTGTTAACATCCCACTAATATTATAAATGCGAAAGTTTGTAAGTCTGTTTGTTTGTTTTTCACCTCATCACGTCTAAACCGATGAACCTATTTAGAAGAAATTCGGTGTACAGATACTTGGAGTCCCGGGGAAAGACATGGGATAGTTTTTACCCCAGAAAATTGTATATATTCCGCGGGATAATGATGAACGAATTCTGCGCAGACAGAGTCGCGGGCAACAGGCTAGTATTTTATATACTCATGCCAAATTACAGCTTTCGGGCACTAACACAGTCTAGAGAAGCTAAGCCGCGGACGGACGGACGTAGCGAAACTACAAGGGTTCCTTGTAGGACTATAGAAGCCAAACAATAGGCTAGTTATCTATCCCACGGAAATAAAAAAAATGTATTCTGATATTTTGTCTCGAATATTTTTTTTCATTTCATTTCATTTCCACGGAAATTTCGAAAGATTTTTTCTTACAAGTCCCCAAAATTTGAAATCTCAGTTTCAGTTGTTTAAGTTTCGCTCTGTCCGGTATTCTACAATATTTGTATAATGTTGACCTTGAGGCCCCGGGTTCGATTCCCGGTCGGGACAAATATTTGTATGAATAATACGAATGTTTGCTCTCGGGTCTTGGATGTTTAATCAAATCAACTGTTACTCAACAAATGTTAATTAAGTGTATTTGTGCGTTGGTCTGTCAGTCGCGGACGCGTGCAAGCGCTGCTGCCGTAAGAGCCTGAACAAGACTTGCTTCCCGGTCGCGCACAACGACATCCTGCCCGACGGAACGCCCTGCATACAAGGGTTCTGCAACAAGGTACACCCCTAGCGTCCACTAAACTACCCGCGTTGACCCTTCACGAGTACGGCCACAGCTTTAACTTGACTTACGTAAAAACGCCATTTGCATAGTAAAAAAAGCCGCGGTGGCTCAGTGGTTGGATGATTAAACAAACAAAATAAATAAAGAGATTTATTCAATAGTTTGTATCTATTATCTGTCAAGTTCCCAATCCGCACTGGGCCCGCGTGGGAACTATGGTCCAAGTCCTCGTTCTGAGAGGAGGCCTCTGGGACGTATATAGGCTGGGGTGATGATCTGTCATATCTGTCAAGCAGAGGGTTCGAGCCCGGGCTCGCACCTCGTGAGTTTTTTGGAATTTATATGCGAAATTACTTTCGAAATTTACTATGAACTTAAAGGTGAAGGAAATCGTCGTGAGGGAATCTGCACACACTTGCGAAGAAATTGGTGTGTGAAGTTCCCAATCCACACTGGGCCCACGTGGGAACTACAGCCCAAGCCCTCTCATTCTGAGAGAAAGCCTGTGCTCAGCAGTGGGACGTTTATAGGTTGAGATGATTTGCATATATTTTGTAAACAAGAAGCCTGTCTGTTTGTCAGGGTGTCTGCGAGAAGACGATCCAAGATGTGGTGGAGCGTTTCTGGGACATCATCGAAGACATCAACATCAACAACGTGCTGGGCTTCTTACGCGACAACATCGTGGGCGTGGTCGTGCTCGTCACCGCCTTCGTATGGATCCCCGCCAGCTGCGTGGTCGGTTTACTCGACCGGGAATACACGAGCCTGTAGCACGCAGTGGAGGCGTTAAGGGGGGCGTAAGGCGGAGAGGGCGGTCCGCCCCGGGTGCCGACGACAACTCACTCGTCGTATCCAAAGCAGGCGCACAAAATCTTCATCCTTGAAGACATATTTTAGTAAAATAAAGTAGTATTTATGTAGGGGTGCTCAATACAAAACCGCCCGGGTTGCCAATCTACCCTACGCCGCCACTGGTAGCACGTACATTTTCATGCAAGTAGCTGGCACGCTTGTGTCATGTTTGTATGAAGATTGACATTCGCGCGCCAGCTACATGCACGAGAATGTGCGGGCTACAGGCATGTGTACTTCCAGTCTAAAGCAAAGTTAAGACGTGCAAAAAATATCGTGCAAGTTGCATTACACAGCGGCAGTCGATTGACCATTTCAAACTCGTCCGTTTTACGGCCTCGTATTTTTTCTTGCAGGTCTAAACTGAGCGTAGACATGGATTATCTCGACTCTGAAAAGTGAACATTAACATCACTATTTTCGTTTTTGTCAAACTTAAAACCTAAAATTGCTAAAAGTGGCTCCGAAGCGGTAACGTTTCGTGTGCTCTGCCTACCCCATTTGGAATACAGGCGTGATGTTTGTGTGTATGTGTGAAATGTGAACATTATCCTGTGTGATTGAACGAATCCGCAGTGAGTGCTGAATCACTGATCGCGGGCGACTAGATCCAATTCGGTTGGTCGGAGTTGCAGCTCCTCAGAGTCGATAATATTTGAAATCCAAAGACTCTTGATCTAGGGTAGACTTTATTAGTAGTTGCATTTTTTTTTTCAACTTTGGTCACACAGATCAGTTACGTGGACCGGCGGCGGCAGCGGCAGCACCAGAAGTATGTGGAGTGGGAGCGCCAACACGACCTCGTGCACCACTCGTCGCCGCGCAAGATCATACACACGAGGTAACGATGCGAGGATTGGCCGTCCTGACTGAGCGAGCAGCCTCCCGAGGCACGAGTTGGTATTGTAAGGCTCAATGTTCGAAGATTATAGTTGCCTAGCTATGAAGTTCGCTCGGTCAGTACTCCGGTAATAGTAAACATGTGAGAGATGAGTTGAGATGACTGTTAATATGTTGAGTGCATAATATTATTTATGTATATACTTGTCTGTACTGTTTACTGTATTGGTGTGCAATAAAGAGTTATTGTATTGTATTAAAAGTGTACAATCGCGGTTTCGGTGGTATGGTTTGGAGGACATGCCATGTACCTGACGTACCTTGGCAAGAGTACTCATTTAAATCGTGTGGTTATTGTATTGTTTTTGTAGTTTCGGCCTTTTGGAACTGACATGTTTATTAGTTTATTACCTATTGATCAAAGTTCCATAATAAATAAAGAAAAAATAACGTTGATAACCGTTTAAAAATTCAAACTTATGATGTCCTATAGTGATGTTATTGTTTCAGGTTGCCCAAGCAAAAGCCGCCGGGGATGAAAACTGTTATTCAAGGCACAAGCCAACTATAAAACATCGTCTAATGTACCATCAGCCAAATATATGCTCTACTACCCTAAAGTTGATAATCGTTTGCATGTCATAAAAATTAATGTCAACACCTTGGCAACTTGAAAGTTCGACTTTAGCGACATATTAATTTGATAGGAACTTGTTTAAAAGTTGATAGACCACTTATTTTGCTGATGGTACGAGTATAATAATTTAACTAACTGAATAAATGTAATTTAAATAAAATAAACTTTTTTTTTATTATTGAATTTATTATGTAAATAGTGGTTACAATTTATTACCAGAATAAATACACGAGTAAGCTTAATAAATAATATAATTTAGTGCTTATAAGGTATATTGCGATATGCGGTACTGAGCACCGGCTGCGTGAAAAATAAAAGCTGCACTGGTATAAAGATAATTTTCCCGTCTAAAGAATATAAACATAATCCATACGAGCGATATGACCGCGGATCAAGGTATGCTTAGTCAAAACTAAATGTGTTTTATAAAAACTTCTCAAATTACTCTGTTTTAAATTAAGTGCGATACGGTGTAGCAGCACAAGTGTGGCTGTAGTTGATCCTGTCTTGCGAACAATCAGTCGCTCTAAAAACGCAACCAGAGCCTGTTAATCTTTTGAACTACACTAGTATTTTTAATACATTCAATTTTTTTATTATTATTCGATTGGATGGCAAACGAGCAAGTGGATCTCCTGATGGTAAGAGATCACCACCGCCCATAAACATCTGCAACAACAGAGGTATTGCAGATGCGTTGCCAACCTAGAGGCCTAAGATGGGATACCTCTTTACCTAGCGTCGTAGGTAGTAAGGAGACAGCTCTAGATAAGTTTAGGCATTGTTGGCGTTCATAAGGTTAAGTCTCATGATTGCTTTAGTCTTAGTTTCGCCAGTTTAGTTGAGTGCAGTGGAGGTGAGTAGGGCGACGCCGCGTTCGTAGAAGGCATGCGGCTCCTGCCCGGGCGCGATGGGCAGACGCACCGTGAACAGCAGCTCGGAGCGCGCGCTGTTCAGGTACACCGGCAGCGTGAGCGACTGGCCGCCGCTCGGGACCGTAGTGGACTCGGGACCGCTGTGGGGAAATTATACCTCCTGTTATAAGCCGACTACAAAAAGTAAGAAACTGCTAAACTGGGTTTATTTATTTATGTTTGTTACCTGGAAACAACGTCATTTATGGACCGACTCGGAAAATTATTTTTAGTTAGGAAGGGTATGTATTCCGATTTAGGGGCTGTTTCACCATCCATTGATTAGTGTTAACTGGCGGTTAGGTGTGATGCCATCTCTATTTATTTTGTTCAAAAAGACGGAGACGGCATCACATTTAACCGTCGGTTAACGCTAATCAATGGATGGTGAAACAGCCCCTAAGTCTTATTTAAATTTCAAGAAAAAAATCTGTCGGTAAGGACCTTAAAAAAAAAGTAAAATTATTTTGTATCTATTTATGTGCGTTTATTCGTTTTCAAGTAGCCATAGTACTAAAGCGTTGCTTGGTTTGGAACTAGATCGATTTTATTCTATTGGACAACCACAGAAATTAGTGTATTTTTAAGTTTAGAATAAGCGTTAGTGGAACGAGGATCTGCACCTGCTACGCTATGATATGATAGTGACGTCGTGAGAAATGTTGGGCAAGCGGTAGATGCAGGTGTCAAATTGTCGTTCATTGAAGCTAGTGTCTCAAGGAGGAGCCCTTTGTTCAAAATTAACTGTCTTCCAAATGGTTAGGGCTCATAATGTCCCACTCGCAAAATGTTCCACCACCAAAATTAAGTCCCTTTCGCAAATGGTCCCTTATGCAAAATACCCCATTCCCATTACGTCCCTTTCTCAAAACGTCCCGTCTGCAAAATGTCACATTAGCAAAATATCCCGTTCGCAAAATGTCCCTTTCGCAAAATGTCCAGCCTGCAAAATTCTTGTTTAAATAAAGAAATTAGGCTCTCTCTCATGGATTGAAAGGAAGGACATTTTGCAGAAGAGACGTTTTGCGAACGGGACGTAATTTATGTGTCGGGACATTTTGCAGAGAGGTCGTTTTGAGAAAGGGACATTTATAAAAGGGACCTTTTGCGAAAGGGACAGAGGGACATTTTGCGAGTGGGAAATTATGAGCCCTAACCTTCCAAATGATGATGACGATGAATATGATGGCGTGATAATTACCGTATCCAAGTGAGCACGGTGAGCGGTAGATCCACCATGATGGTATTCGTGAGCAGCAGCCGGTGCCCCTTGACGGTGGCGCCCTGGAGCTTGAGCCCCGTCACCTGGAAGGACCATTCCGCAGAGCTCTCCGCCTCTGAACCCGCCTCCGGAATCGTCACCTATACAAACCAGTTACAAGAATATTATCGCCGGCACCCGGTAGTCTGAACCAACAGTTGGTGTTTTACCAAGCCATTATCTAACTTCATCCTAATATGTGTTTGCTTCAAATCTTGCAACTTAATTTTAATCCGCATTTAGTGGTCGGATTGACAATTGTATGCATATGAAGGTTGGATAAAAATGCGAGTACAGTTTACACAAGTACAGTCAGTAAAAAAAGGTTGTATTCCTTAGAAGTTATTCGTCGAAAGTTTCTAAGGTATAGTATTATTCTTCCACAGAAGCGAAGACGCGGAATAGTTAGTTCCCATATAAAAGGAAGCCCTAATCAGATAGACATATAATATGATAGATATATTATGGTATCTGACCTGCAAATGGAGTTCCTCGAGCGACCATGAGTTAGCTTGCGCCACGCACTGGCGGGTGGCAGTGATGTACGCCTCAGGGTTCAGCAGTCCTCCCAGCCACACCGGTATACTCTAAAAATGATTGAAATCATTAAAACACTTTGCTAAAGTATTCGTTTTCTGAAACCAAAAATGTAAAAGGACAGGCACAGTGTAATTGATAAGATAAATGACCATTCTGTTTCGATAACTTATGGCAGAAAAATTCTTCGAGTAATTAATGATCGCGTGCCAAACCTACTGAAAATCGGAGCTTTACATTCTACACAAGGTACACAAATCTGTTGAAAGACACGAGACTCCGTTTGGGCAGAGGCAAAGCTACCGCTTTCGAGGATAGCGTGTGAAGTGGAAGAAGTGTTTCAGTTCTTATGACGATGACATTACTTTTTGCTAGCTAGGCATCAATGTCGTAGCATGTTGGGAACTCTCAGCTGCTCTATTCCCAATTCTGCACGATCGCCTAAACTAGACATTATCGAGGTGTTATAGCTGAAAAAAAATATTTGGCAGTCGTAATAAAGTTTAAAAGTGCGTCGGAGCACTTCCCGCTGTAAATCCTGTTAAATACGCTGATATTGCTAATATCTCTGCCAATACTTCGAGGATAAAATGTATCAGAGAACAGGGTCATCCGGACACAAGGACGATGGAACATTTAAGCTGGATATGGACAGGATGAGATTTAGGGAGCTGACTGCCTACCTTCAATGATGTGGCACTATAAGAACCAGAGCTTAGAGGTGAAAGCAATACCTATTGCCTACTTTCAATGATGGGGTACCTGCAGACGGCGCGCGCACCCTGGTCGGCGGCCACGCACTCGGAGACGGCGGCGAGCTGACGCGACGCGG
>NC_133492.1:7898301-8059780 GCF_025370935.1 Choristoneura fumiferana
CGGACGGACGGACGTAGCGAAACTACAAGGGTTCCTTGTAGGACTATAGAAGCCAAACAATAGGCTAGTTATCTATCCCACGGAAATAAAAAAAATGTATTCTGATATTTTGTCTCGAATATTTTTTTTCATTTCATTTCATTTCCACGGAAATTTCGAAAGATTTTTTCTTACAAGTCCCAAATTTTGAAATCTCAGTTTCAGTTGTTTAAGTTACGCTCTGTTCCGGTATTCTACAATATTTGTATAATGTTGATCTTGAGGCCCGGGTTCGATTTCCCGGTCGGGACAAATATTTGTATGAATAATACGAATGTTTGCTCTCGGGTCTTGGATGTTTAATCAAATCAACTGTTACTCAACAAATGTTAATTAAGTGTATTTGTGCGTTGGTCTGTCAGTCGCGGACGCGTGCAAGCGCTGCTGCCGTAGAGCCTGAACAAGGACTTGCTTCCCCGGTCGCGCACAACGACATCCTGCCCGACGGAACGCCCTGCATACAAGGTTCTGCAACAAGGTACACCCCCAGCGTCCACTAAACTACCCGCGTTGACCCTTCACGAGTACGGCCACAGCTTTAACTTGACTTACGTAAAAACGCCATTTGCATAGTAAAAAAAGCCGCGGTGGCCAGTGGTTGGATGATTAAACAAACAAATTAAATAAAAAAAAAAGAGATTTATTCAATAGTTTGTATCTATTATCTGTCAAGTTCCCAATCCGCACTGGGCCCGCGTGGGAACTATGGTCCAAGTCCTCGTTCTGCAGAGGACTCTGGGACGTATATAGGCTGGGGTGATGATCTGTCATATCTGTCAAGCAGAGGGTTCGAGCCCGGCCTCGCACCTCGTGAGTTTTTTTGGAATTTATATGCGAAATTACTTTCGAAATTTACTATGAACTTAAAGGTGAAGGAAATCGTCGTGAGGGAATCTGCACACACTTGCGAAGAAATTGGTGTGTGAAGTTCCCAATCCACACTGGGCCCACGTGGGAACTACAGCCCAAGCCCTCTCATTCTGAGAGAAAGCCTGTGCTCAGCAGTGGGACGTTTATAGGTTGAGATGATTTGCATATATTTTGTAAACAAGAAGCCTGTCTGTTTGTCAGGGTGTCTGCGAGAAGACGATCCAAGATGTGGTGGAGCGTTTCTGGGACATCATCGAAGACATCAACATCAACAACGTGCTGGGCTTCTTACGCGACAACATCGTGGGCGTGGTCGTGCTCGTCACCGCCTTCGTATGGATCCCCGCCAGCTGCGTGGTCGGTTTACTCGACCGGGAATACACGAGCCTGTAGCACGCAGTGGAGGCGTAAGGCGGAGAGGGCGGTCCGCCCCGGGTGCCGACGACAACTCACTCGTCGTATCCAAAGCAGGCGCACAAAATCTTCATCCTTGAAGACATATTTTAGTAAAATAAAGTAGTATTTATGTAGGGGTGCTCAATACAAAACCGCCCGGGTTGCCAATCTACCCTACGCCGCCACTGGTAGCACGTAGATTTTCATGCAAGTAGCTGGCACGCTTGTGTCATGTTTGTATGAAGATTGACATTCGCGCGCCAGCTACATGCACGAGAATGTGCGGGCTACAGGCATGTGTACTTCCAGTCTAAAGCAAAGTTAAGACGTGCAAAAAATATCGTGCAAGTTGCATTACACAGCGGCAGTCGATTGACCATTTCAAACTCGTCCGTTTTACGGCCTCGTATTTTTTCTTGCAGGTCTAAACTGAGCGTAGACATGGATTATCTCGACTTTGAAAAGTGAACATTAACATCACTATTTTACCGTTTTTGTCAAACTTAAAACCTAAAATTGCCAAAAGTGGCTCCGAAGCGGTAACGTTTCGTGTGCTCGGCCTACCCCATTTGGGAATACAGGCGTGATGTTTGTGTGTATGTGTGAAATGTGAACATTATCCTGTGTGATTGAACGAATCCGCAGTGAGTGCTGAATCACTGATCGCGGGCGACTAGATCCAATTCGGTTGGTCGGAGTTTAGCTCCTCAAAGTCGATAATATTTGAAATCCAAAGACTCTTGATCTAGGGTAGACATTAGTTGCAATTTTTTTTCAACTATGGATCTATTTTGGTCATACAGATCAGTTACGTGGACCGGCGGCGGCAGCGGCAGCACCAGAAGTATGTGGAGTGGGAGCGCCAACACGACCTCGTGCACCACTCGTCGCCGCGCAAGATCATACACACGAGGTAACGATGCGAGGATTGGCCGTCCTGACTGAGCGAGCAGCCTCCCGAGGCACGAGTTGGTATTGTAAGGCTCAATGTTCGAAGATTATAGTTGCCTAGCTATGAAGTTCGCTCGGTCAGTACTCCGGTAATAGTAAACATGTGAGAGATGAGTTGAGATGACTGTTAATAAGTTGAGTGCATAATATTCTTTATCTATATAGTTTTTTTTTGTACTGTTTACTGTATTGGTGTGCAATAAAGAGTTATTGTATTGTATTAAAAGTGTACAATCGCGGTTTCGGTGGTATGGTTTGGAGGACATGCCATGTACCTGACGTACCTTGGCAAGAGTACTCATTTAAATCGTGTGGTTATTGTATTGTTTTTGTAGTTTCGGCCTTTTGGAACTGACATGTTTATTAGTTTATTACCTATTGATCAAAGTTCCATAATAAATAAAGAAAAAATAACGTTGATAACCGTATATAAAATCAAACTTATGATGTCCTATATTGATGTTATTGTTTCAGGTTGCCCAAGCAAAAGCCGCCGGGGATGAAAACTGTTATTCAAGGCACAAGCCAACTATAAAACATCGTCTAATGTACCATCAGCCAAATATATGCTCTACTACCCTAAAGTTGATAATCGTTTGCATGTCATAAAAATTAATGTCAACACCTTGGCAACTTGAAAGTTCGACTTTAGCGACATATTAATTTGATAGGAACTTGTTTAAAAGTTGATAGACCACTTATTTTGCTGATGGTACGAGTATAATAATTTAATTAACTGAATAAATTTAATGTAAATAAAATAAACTTTTTTTATTATTGAATTTATTATGTAAATAGTGGTTACAATTTATTACCAGAATAAATACACGAGTAAGCTTAATAAATAATATAATTTAGTGCTTATAAGGTATATTGCGATATGCGGTACTGAGCACCGGCTGCGTGAAAAATAAAAGCTGCACTGGTATAAAGATAATTTTCCCGTCTAAAGAATATAAACATGCGATATGACCGCGGATCAAGGTATGCTTAGTCAAAACTAAATGTGTTTTATAAAAACTTCTCAAATTACTCTGTTTTAAATTAAGTGCGATACGGTGTAGCAGCACAAGTGTGGCTGTAGTTGATCCTGTCTTGCGAACAATCAGTCGCTCTAAAAACGCAACCAGAGCCTGTTAATCTTTTGAACTACACTAGTATTTTTAATACATTCAATTTTTTTATTATTATTCGATTGGATGGCAAACGAGCAAGTGGATCTCCTGATGGTAAGAGATCACCACCGCCCATAAACATCTGCAACAACAGAGGTATTGCAGATGCGTTGCCAACCTAGAGGCCTAAGATGGGATACCTCTTTACCTAGCGTCGTAGGTAGTAAGGAGACAGCTCTAGATAAGTTTAGGCATTGTTGGCGTTCATAAGGTTAAGTCTCATGATTGCTTTAGTCTTAGTTTCGCCAGTTTAGTTGAGTGCAGTGGAGGTGAGTAGGGCGACGCCGCGTTCGTAGAAGGCATGCGGCTCCTGCCCGGGCGCGATGGGCAGACGCACCGTGAACAGCAGCTCGGAGCGCGCGCTGTTCAGGTACACCGGCAGCGTGAGCGACTGGCCGCCGCTCGGGACCGTAGTGGACTCGGGACCGCTGTGGGGAAATTATACCTCCTGTTATAAGCCGACTACAAAAAGTAAGAAACTGCTAAACTGGGTTTATTTATTTATGTTTGTTACCTGGAAACAACGTCATTTATGGACCGACTCGGAAAATTATTTTTAGTTAGGAAGGGTATGTATTCCGATTTAGGGGCTGTTTCACCATCCATTGATTAGTGTTAACTGGCGGTTAGGTGTGATGCCATCTCTATTTATTTTGTTCAAATAGACGGAGACGGCATCACATTTAACCGTCGGTTAACGCTAATCAATGGATGGTGAAACAGCCCCTTAGTCTTATTTAAATTTCAAGAAAAAAATCTGTCGGTAAGGACCTTAAAAAAAAAGTAAAATTATTTTGTATCTATTTATGTGCGTTTATTCGTTTTCAAGTAGCCATAGTACTAAAGCGTTGCTTGGTTTGGAACTAGATCGATTTTATTCTATTGGACAACCACAGAAATTAGTGTATTTTTAAGTTTAGAATAAGCGTTAGTGGAACGAGGATCTGCACCTGCTACGCTATGATATGATAGTGACGTCGTGAGAAATGTTGGGCAAGCGGTAGATGCAGGTGTCAAATTGTCGTTCATTGAAGCTAGTGTCTCAAGGAGGAGCCCTTTGTTCAAAATTAACTGTCTTCCAAATGGTTAGGGCTCATAATGTCTCACTCGCAAAATGTTCCACCACCAAATTAAGTCCCTTTCGCAAATGGTCCCTTATGCAAAATACCCCATTCCCATTACGTCCCTTTCGCAAAACGTCCCGTCTGCAAAATGTCACATTAGCAAAATATCCCGTTCGCAAAATGTCCCTTTCGCAAAATGTCCAGCCTGCAAAATTCTTGTTTAAATAAAGAAATTAGGCTCTCTCTCATGGATTGAAAGGAAGGACATTTTGCAGAAGAGACGTTTTGCGAACGGGACGTAATTTATGTGTCGGGACATTTTGAGAACGGGACATTTTGCAGAGAGGTCGTTTTGAGAAAGGGACATTTATAAAAGGGACCTTTTGCGAAAGGGACAGAGGGACATTTTGCGAGTGGGAAATTATGAGCCCTAACCTTCCAAATGATGATGACGATGAATATGATGGCGTGATAATTACCGTATCCAAGTGAGCACGGTGAGCGGTAGATCCACCATGATGGTATTCGTGAGCAGCAGCCGGTGCCCCTTGACGGTGGCGCCCTGGAGCTTGAGCCCCGTCACCTGGAAGGACCATTCCGCAGAGCTCTCCGCCTCTGAACCCGCCTCCGGAATCGTCACCTATACAAACCAGTTACAAGAATATTATCGCCGGCACCCGGTAGTCTGAACCAACAGTTGGTGTTTTACCAAGCCATTATCTAACTTCATCCTAATATGTGTTTGCTTCAAATCTTGCAACTTAATTTTAATCCGCATTTAGTGGTCGGATTGACAATTGTATGCATATGAAGGTTGGATAAAAATGCGAGTACAGTTTACACAAGTACAGTCAGTAAAAAAAGGTTGTATTCCTTAGAAGTTATTCGTCGAAAGTTTCTAAGGTATAGTATTATTCTTCCACAGAAGCGAAGACGCGGAATAGTTAGTTCCCATATAAAAGGAAGCCCTAATCAGATAGACATATAATATGATAGATATATTATGGTATCTGACCTGCAAATGGAGTTCCTCGAGCGACCATGAGTTAGCTTGCGCCACGCACTGGCGGGTGGCAGTGATGTACGCCTCGGGGTTCAGCAGTCCTCCCAGCCACACCGGTATACTCTAAAAATGATTGAAATCATTAAAACACTTTGCTAAAGTATTCGTTTTCTGAAACCAAAAATGTAAAAGGACAGGCACAGTGTAATTGATAAGATAAATGACCATTCTGTTTCGATAACTTATGGCAGAAAAATTCTTCGAGTAATTAATGATCGCGTGCCAAACCTACTGAAAATCGGAGCTTTACATTCTACACAAGGTACACAAATCTGGTGAACGACACGAGACTCCGTTTGGGCAGAGGCAAAGCTACCGCTTTCGAGGATAGCGTGTGAAGTGAAAGAAGTGTTTCAGTTCTTATGACGATGCCATTACTTTTTGCTAGCTAGGCATCAATGTCGTAGCATGTTGGGAACTCTCAGCTGCTCTATTCCCAATTCTGCACGATCGCCTAAACTAGACATTATCGAGGTGTTATAGCTGAAAAAAAATTTTGGCAGTTGTAATAAGGTTTAAAAGTGCGTCGGAGCACTTCCCGCTGTAGATCCTGTTAAATACGCTGATATTGCTAATATCTCTGCCAATACTTCGAGGATAAAATGTATCTGAGAGAACAGGGTCATCCGGCACACAAGACGATGGAACATTTAAGCTGGATATGGAGAGGATGAGATTTAGGGAGCTGACTGCCTACCTTCAATGATGTGGCACTATAAGAACCAGAGCTTAGAGGTGAAAGCAATACCTATTGCCTACTTTCAATGATGGGGTTACCTGCAGACGGCGCGCGCCCTGGTCGGCGGCCACGCACTCTGAGACGGCGGCGAGCTGCGCGACGCGGCGCGCGAAGTCGCCCACCCACTGGCGCACGGTGCAGCCGCGCGCCACGGCGTAGCGCCGCCACGCCGCCGGCAGCATGCCGCGCACCAGCGCGCCCACCATGGCGCGCGTCTCGTTCGTCTGCTTCATCGACCCCTGAACACATAACACGTCATTGAAAACTGTTAGCCAACACTGAACTGGTCGCTCTACTACATTTAAAGCTGCGTAAACTGTAAACCTTTACAAATGATCAGTTCAGGGTCCAAATGCCTATATTAACAGAAGCAAGGTGACTGATGATGTCTTTCAGCTGCCTGCATGAATACCTCGCTGCAAATATGCGGCTAAAAATGTAGTACATAATGGTTTCCCATCATGTTTTATCGATAACGTGCTCTCTCAATTAGTTTGATTACTACATACTTACAAAATATAAAAAAAAGAAAAAAATATGCCTCAAACAGTTGTTTTGTGAGACAAACCGCTAATTTTCTAGTTGTCCGTGCACGTGACGCAAAGGCATCGTTTAGTCGATGCGAGAATCATCGTGCGAGTTACTGTAAATTGCGGTATAAATCCAAAACGCAAGATATTTCGCATACCGTCTAGACCTCAATGCTTTTACTGTTACCTCGCAGATGGCGAGCACGCTCCGTCTAGACCTCAGTGCTGTTACCTCGCAGATGGCGAGCACGCTCCGTCTAGACCTGAGTGCTGTTACCTCGCAGATGGCGAGCACGCTCCGTCTAGACCTGAGTGCTGTTACCTCGCAGATGGCGAGCACGCTCCGCAGGTCGTTGTGGACTTGCGCGAGCAGCGCGGCGCCGGCCGCCACCTCGCGCTCGAAGAAACGGTACAGCGGGTCCTTTATGTTCTCCACCGTGCGACGCAGCGTCTGGATAACAACACGCGGGCTTATTTTACTATGTCTATCCTTGTAAGACGCACGCATATCCTTTATAAGCATTCCTCAACAAAAAATAATTCAATTTTACTTTAAAAAATAAACTGTTAGGCTTAGTGCGCACTGCGATACCAACAGTGGTTTGGGAGAAATTACCGGCAGTTTCTCGGGAAGTAATTGCAGCCAGCCGGTCGCGGTCTGGTGCAGAGATTTCATCCAAGCGGGTCGTCCATCTCCCTCTACCACTAACGCATCTGTATATAAAAACAGACATAAAAATAGAGTAAAAGAGACATTAGTCTCCAGATTTTTATTAACCCATTTGTCAGCTGTCGCCCCAGTCAATTTGGGTGCTATAGATTATAAATTGTACCTGAAATGATAGCTATCAAAGTGGATAGTAAAAATCCGAGGGACTATAACATCAATAGCGATACGAACAACAAGAAATATTTGAATTAATTATAATAATTACCATCGACTTCTGCTAGGTGAAAAAAACAAAAACGATTAAAGCTAAACTACCAATTTAGGTTCAGGAGTGGGTGTAAATTTTGTTGCTATGTGTTAATTACAAGTCAATTCGGGATAATTACTAACTAGAATTAATGAATCATTGGTCTAATAATCCCTATTCATCCTACAATAGGTTAATTAAAAAGCACCAATCGACTGTGAAATGTGACGTTTACTTATAATAAGCCAACTCAATTGACTATTTTTTCAAAGTTACTAAAAATAATTTTCACAGCTAATTAACATTTTATCTCAATAAAATGAAACGTTGTTTTACTGGAGACACTTTTGGCTAATAGTGTCAAATTGGCTATTGAACAACAGTGTCTTTTTTGTGCTAACTATGGCCCAAGATGTAGGGATTATTTAATCAATATTACGAGTATCGGTGCTTCATCCAATTCACAACGTGCTTGATAGCAAACAAATCTACATTGTTTTAATGGGACACAAAATTGATAATTACAGTGTGCGGTGTCATAACGTGAGTGGTATGAAAATGTATAATGTAGTATGTGGACAGAGTAATAATACAATACTGACTGTCGTCCTGAGTGGCGGCGTTATATGCAAGCTCCTCTTCGTCTTCTAATTGCTGCATCTTTAGCAGTTTGGATACCAGGTCGCTGCCTTGTGTGGTCAATAACACCTGGACAAAATAACGTACATAAATGACAGGTGATTTAAAGCAATTGAGCCCTAAGCTTTTGTTGCAAGATTTGCTACAGTATCTGTTACAAACCGTTTATAACCCAGTTTAACTAAACTGTATAGCTATAATATTTCGTCACTATTTGAAAAAATCTCGTCTCTCGTCTCGTATCTAAAATCAATATGTCAACAAAATTGAACCTTGCCATAATGGTAATAAAGTTCACTCGAAAAAATTATCGATTTTGAGGTTCGAGTTTTTTTTTAAATAGTGACGTTTTGTATATGCGTCGTATTTTAAATTTCAAAGTGACCGATAAGGACAACGAATAGTAAGTTAATAAAAGCTTAACAAGCGGTTATTAAAGATTATACGGATATCATAGTAGTACTTTAGGTATTAGGTAATATGCAAGTAGTTAACGCCAAAACAAAATTAGTGAGTAAATGTGTTGAATTCCATAACTTCCTAAGTAAGTAACCTAATCACTTTTCTATGCTCTTGTCTTTTCAGTTTAGGAGTTGTTTACCTTTTCGGCGTTGTTCGGCAAGCCGAGCCAAGATGGCGTCTGGCGGTCAGAGAGTTCCTCGATCCATTTGAGGAAGTGGTCGCGTCGATTGCCGTCTGGCATCGTGATGTGCCTCTGGTTGCCGGTCGCCTAAAAAAAGTGTTGTAACAAAACGCAAATGATAACTTTACAACAATGGAGAGTTTTCGCAGATTCCCTAAGATCTTTTATCTATGAAGCTTTTTTTCTTTAAAAGAAAGAAAGAAAATAATTTATTTATAACAGCAGTGACACATACATAAGTTAGAAATATACATAGTTGCCGTTATAAAAAGGTCCCGCCTCAGCATATCAGCATATCTCTTTAGAGGCACCATCAATAGACTCCCTTATGTATCTCTATATAAAAAGAGAACGCCACTTTCTAGGTAACATTTCTGACGTAAAATGCCTGAATATGGAAACAATTTTGCATGGAAATATTTTTATATTTGTTAATCGATTTCGATTCGACCAGGAGTTTCAACTTACCCCGTCGACGTTAGCAACAAGCGCGAAGTCCGCCTCGAAGGAGCGCGGCGTGAACAGCTTGCACAGGAAAGAGTGCAGGAGCCGCTGGTCGAACAAGTTGTCGATCTTGCCGCCGTAGATGCACTGCGACAGCAGCGTCACGAGCGCCTCCCACGGAACCTTTTCCGGGGGCAGGTTGGTGCGGCCCTGCGAAGCAATGGAACTTGCTACTGCTATTCTTTAAATTTTCATGGTCATATTTGCTGGAAGAAAACTACGGCTGTATTAGCCTTCGTTTCGGATATCAACGTTCTATTACACGAAGAGGCGAAGAGTTCTCACATTGAACATGCGTCCGAAAATATGATGATTATGATGATGAAATATAATAAGGATTATTTCAAATCGCACGTATTTGCTGTACGAGCCGAAAGCCAGGGCGATTAACATTCAGAGGCTTGTCTTGTCGATAATGTTTACAATTGTACATGCAACGGAATATCTATTTTTTTATACCATAGCGGTGGCGTCAATCCAGGTATCTAATGTGTCGCAGGCGACACGAAGGTCGGACTCGTTGAATTCGTAGTATTTAGCCCAGCCCAGTGGCACGTAGCGCAGGCGTTCTTGTACGATACCTGAAGCGAAATTGCGATTAAGGGACTACTAACAAGTATATTTTTTATGTTAAAGGTATCCTTGGCTACAAACACGCCTTAAAAAAAACACTGAAAGGATAGTCGATTTCGTTAAATTGTATGTATAAATTACCATGGAACCAAGCCAGTAAGAAGTACAGCCTTGCGCGTTCCGATGGTGGCTTCATCATGCGGGCGGCGGGTACCTGAAAACAATTGTATCATGTCATGTTTTGTAACAAACAATGCAAATGGTTATTTATCTAACCTTGAATTAACTGCTAAACCAGAGTTATTTAAGTAGTGTCAAAATCTATAGAACTGTCATCCCTAATCCCATGTTAACGATTTATTAAACCCTGGATTGTGCAAGTAACCCTAAGATATTATCAGAGATAATTATATCTTCATTAGTCAAGTCTGACAAAGCTGGTAAAAGCGTTGATCAAGAAGGGTGGCGAGAGATTTGCATCTCTAGTCATTTATCATATCTGTTTTGGTAAAGAAATTTTAATGAGAGGTTCCGTCAAGATCGGAGCAGTCATTTTCAGAACCAGAAAGGGTTATTCGATAGCACTTCGGGAGTATTCGAAGAAAGCCCACCGAACTGATCTTAGTTGGAGTTGTAGGGAACTTAACTACCTATATTTAGTGTAAAGCAAACGGACGTATTTCAGTATTGACTTATTAGTTCTTCTCAGCCTTGCCATGATCGACTTGACCAATAATCATCGAGCGTTCGGCCACCCCTGGGTATAGTCCCCGTGTAGTCACCGTGGCGAAGGTCCGGAGCAGGTTGGCGCGGATGCCGGGCGGCGGCTCGAAGACCAGCACGCGGCCGGCGCGCAGCAGGTTGACGGGCAGCTTGGGGCTGATCTCCGTGGTGAGGAACAGCCGGAAGGCGGGGTGCGGCTGCAGCGAGTGCAGCTTCTTCTCCAGCTGCACCAGCCACACCGGCGCCAGGTGCACGTTCTTGAGCATCACCCACCTAACAATACAGTCACGCATTATTACTTGACTTAGGGTGCGTTTCCACCTGATATGTGCGAGGATGTGTTGCGAGTAATGTGTTTTTCATGAACCAAGTAGAAACGCTTCATTTCGTATATTGCCGAATAAAAATTTTCTTACTAACCGTCCAGTCTTGCACGCGGTGTTGATGGCGCGCTCGGCCTGGTTGAACCCTTCGGCCGAACCGATGGCGATGCTCGACAGCGGCTTGTTTAACTCCGTCGCCATGTCGTCCACGCGACCTGAACACGATTAATATACGTTTTATTTGCATAAGATTTGCTCTCTGAAGGAGCTGTGCCTTTTAACTTGTTAAAGAAATGCCGGTGTCTAGTAATGGGGACACAGACACAAGTCACCCCCTGAGAGGCGAGACCTAATGGAGGACAACTTTTAGCCACTAAAAATCTTCGCCACAGGTAGCCCAATATGCAGCAGCATTCATGGTATGGTCAAGTCTACGCGTGCTTACCGCTAGCGTCATATCCAGGCACGGAGCACAGCAACGCGGGTGTGGTAGCGTTGAGTTGGTGCTCGGTGATGGACGCTAAGTCGAACTCGGTCTCGGCCTTGGCCATGAAGCCGCCGCCCAGCACCGCGCTCACCAGCTGAGTTGCCGCCGCAATCACACGATCCGGACGGAAAGCCTGCAAGAATAGAACGGAAGGTTTATATAAATTACCGTCCAAAGAATAATAAATCGTTGGAAATGGCAGTGACAAGCGTAAAGTTGCTTATTATGCTACACATAAATAAATTACCACGGAACAGGAAAAAACAAGGGGAAATGTCATAAGCTTTGGATTGTACCAAAATCTCAGTTGAACTTATTTTTTATTTTTCCACTTGTTTTTCTCTATTGCATGAAAATAACTTAATTTCTCTTCATGGATTTGATTTCAGCTTCCCAAAACCCACCTCAGTTTGGTCAACTGCATGCAATTTACCTCAAACCTTTTATATAACTGCGCTGCAAATTTCACAACGCACATTCAAATCAAATCTTACGCGCTAATAAGGATCATATCACCCACATGCTTGTGGCAGCTAGATAGGGAGTACATCCTACTCCTACTAATGTTATAAACGCGAAAGTTTGTGAGTGAGTATGTTTGTTACTCCTTCACGCTGAAACGGCTGGACGGATTTGGATGAAATTTGGCATGTAAATAGCTGGACATCTGGAATAAAACATAGGCTACTTTTTATTCCGATATTCCCACGGGATAGGGATAAAATCTAGAAACAACAACCGCTGGGTTTAGATTCATGTCATTTGATATGATTGTTTAATGTAACGTCAATGAAAACCACGATTTAATTTTTGGGATTTCAATTCAGCTGCTGGATCTAATGATTTACAAATACAAATATTATACATTTACGTGTTTGTGTGTGTGAAGCCGCGGGTAATCACTAGTAATTGTGTATATATACGTTTGCTCTTCATGAAATAAATCAATGAAAGAGCATGTTAATGTGTGTAATGTGTTAGTATGAGTGACCTGTATGAGCAGCAGCCGGTACATGGCGAGCGTGTGCGGCGCGGGCGGCGCGCTGGCGTGCGCGTCCCACAGCGTGGGCACGCACTGCTCGGGCGCCGCTTGCGCCAGCCAGGCCGCCAGCTCGGGCAGCTCGCCCGCCTTCTCTAGCAGCCGACGGAACGCCACCAGCCTGGAACGTACACCTCATTAGGCAACAAGTTAGGTATAACGGTAGCCATAAGCGTAAGAGTCGGCAATAACAGGATCTGTTAGGCTTTCTCTGGAAGCTAGGCTGGCACGAATAGTGCCTAAGCCAATAACGCTAAATAAATAGACGCACTAAGTCGTCGAATTGCAGAAAACTGGTCGCTACTACCTATACCTATATCTAAGGGCCTACGTTAGCTGACACGGTTTGCACTTACGCCTATTATAGTATGAGCATCGCTAACTGCACGCGTCGCGTGCGACGAATTTTACCTGTACCCACAGTAACGTACGCCCAGCTAGCGTATGCCCTAAGGGCACTCCGACCCATTCTCTGCCTGTCCAGGCTGTTGGCAGTGTACTGACCTGGAGCTGAGCCTTGCGGCGGCGTCGTGCTGCTGCTGCGTGAGCGGCTCCAGCGGCGCGCAGTGCGAGACGAAGCCCTCCTTGCCGCGCAGGAAGGTGGCGAAGGGCTGGTCCAGCGTGTCCTCGGCGCCCGTGCTCTTCAGGTGGATGCGGCACAGCAGCAGCGCGAACGTCAGCCGGTCCGTGTGCAGCATGCCGCGCGCCACGCGCTCGTACACCACCTGACATATCGTACATTTGATTTAATATTTCGCATTTGTTTGTATTATGTGGGTAGATTGACTTTTTCTTGTACCTTTTTATTTATTTATTTTTTGATCCTGTAACACAGGGACTCCTACCACAGGATCCAGTGCCGTAGACTCTTGTTTATAAGCTTTTCATGGAATAAATTATTTTTATTTTTAATCTTTTCATATATATAGGCTTGCGTTTGGCCACAATGTTACATGAGTTTCAGTATGTTTCCTGAGGTTACATTTCATCGAGGTTACGCTCATTAATTAGGACTGTCTTATTAAGTGCGTAAGTAGTATATTATAAAACATTTTTTTCAAGAAACTGTTACTGTTGTTTCTTGGACAACTGGACAGAAAGTTTTAAGTTTGTACAATATTTATTGATATAACAAAAGTTGCTTACCGTAAACAACTCCTCAGTGATGATACTGAGCCGAGCCGTGTAGTCAGAAGCACCGTTGAGCAGCGGACACACCAGCACAGAACTGAATATGTCCAGGAACATCTTCAGCGAGTACTGGTACAGGAAGTGGACCTGGTTCAGGGCCTCCATTGTGAAATAGATGCTGCTGCAGGCCTGTTGACACAAAAATAAATGACTTGGTTACCACCATTCCATGACACCACCACATAGTTCAGAATAAAAAATGTAGATTTGCAATTACGTAAGTGGTATTTACGGGTGATTTCTACAAGCATCTAGAAATCAAAGATATAATGTGATTTTAAATGCACAATTGAACATGCTTCTAGAAGCAAAAAGAAGCTTGTACTCACTTGAGAAAGAGGTAGATATTGCTGGCTGACAGTTTCAATTTCAGCAATGACTTTGTCAGTTTCTTCCACCTGTGAAAACAAGGAAAAATTATTGAAATTTTCTGAACCAGCCTCTCAAAATAATAATCACTTTCTAACGTACACAATGTTACCTTTTGCCCGATGTCATCAGCTTCTTTTTTGAGCGTCTCAAGGGTGGCGATAACGGAATCATCGTCTAGAATCTTGCCTTTAGCGTCATTGAGCGCTTGTAGCAACGATTTCTCCAGTTGTCGTAGACGGAGATGGAATTCACCTATGTAAACAAACACATTTTAATTTTCCGGAGAACAAACCCATTTTTATTCATAAGACACCTTTTGTTCACAGCCGCACCCGTGAGTTGAAAAAAATACTAGTCAGCTCCTACCGGCACCCTACAAATTCTAATATCATCGATTGGCGTCCTCAGCCCCAATTGCGATCTATTTATGTTATGCTTCGTACTTCATCGCCAAGTTAAGTTTTGATCTAGGCTAGGCGTTTCCTTTTTTAGCTGGTTTAGGTCACCAGAAAATCACAAGACACAACAATAGTTATTAAGTACGATAGTATAGATTGGTAGTAAGATAGCATGTGCCATTGCGGTTGTGAATCGGACACTAGCTCAGCATAATGCTAATATACCTTGCAGTTTGAGCAGGTCTGATCGCTTGGTGTCGATGTCGGGTCGCTCGGCTTTGAGCACGCGGTGCAGGCACTGCGACTGCAGCGACGACCGCGTCACCGTAAAGTTGACGAACGTCACACGCGAACACATGTCCGGCGGGAATTCCACCGTCGGGTCCCTGATAACACAACATTGTTTATTTAGTGATCTAAAAGGAAATTGGTTGATTTGACTGCAGCTTCCCAAAGTCCACCGCAGGTCGGTGAACTGTGAGGCAAGACTAAGGCTGGAGTTTAAATTGCTCATAGCGAAGAGTAATACTATACATTAATCCGACCTCCGGATACTGACAAGCAGGCTTAGCTTAGCCAAATTTACAAGATCTTAGTTTAAAATAGATAGATAGAATCAGTATGACTGCTATATATTGCTAATGTATTGAGTTTACCTGGTGCTGAGGAAGATCACGAAGGAAGGAGACAGATCGATGTCCTGGTCGCCAAGCGTGATCAGAACACGGCCGCCAGTGCGCCGCAATTCGCGGTTCAGTACCGGGTTCAGGATGGGATCATAGTTTTCAACGTCCTAATAAATTAAACAAAATTATTACAACTGACAGGTGCCTGTAACAAGCTCTTCCTGGTCAAGCATTCTTTGTATTGTTAATATATTCTTGTATTGTTATATTGCGTCATTAAAGTTGCTGTAGCGTTCAAATTTCTGTGAAATTAAGTGGATCCCAAGGATATTTTAGAAATATGTCATTAGGTTGAAGATTCAATAGTCTAACTAAGACTTTCTGAGTGCTTGACTGCTTGTATTACGAACTTTGACGAAACATGAATAGGTGTGCTTATAATGCTTAGTTCAGTCGCACTATAATTATGAAAACACAAACCTGGACCAGCAGTGGGTTGCCGAACCGCAGGGCAGACTCGAGGTTCTTGCGGAAGGAGTCGTCGAGGAACGAGGTTTTGGTGATCTTGCGGTCGCGGAACTCACGCATGATGAACTCCGTGGCTTGCCCCGACGGGTCGATGATCAGTGGGTACCGGTTGAAACGCTGGAATACGAATAACAAGTAAATATCCCTATTTGAGATACCATTTATTTATAGTTTTAGTTACCTTTCATTTACATAATTAATAATTTGATTTCTTGACAACTCCCCCTTGAGGACGAATTTAATTTATTTTGACATTGTATTTTATTGTTTTTTTTTTTATATTTGCTTATTCTTACAAATTTTGACGATCTCAGCATAAATTCTTATATAATCTGACTTAATGTATTTATATAATGTAATTGTTATGTTGAGTGAATAAATAAACTAAACTAAACTAATATCACAGTTAGAAGGCACGCGGTATAGTATGAAATTCGCATCCCTCCGGGCTGGCAATGCAAGCCCAATAATATCACATTGAGATTAAGAGTGACGGTGTATTGAAGTGATCACCACCAAGAGCCTCGTTTGCCTGTATCCACTCTCTATCATAAAAAAGTCACAACAACTTAAAAGCGCATTGTGGCCTGAAGCCAGTCAAAATCCAGAAGGTGAAGGGATCGCAGTAATAGCAGATAATTAACGCTGTCAAAGAATTCCTGAAGTACCTTCAGTGACTGAAGATAGGTCAAATCGGGACATACAGGTAGCTACTGTCATAAATACCCACAACATGCAAACTTCTTCATCGTACGCCGTATTGGCACATGAAACTAGAGTGTTCGTCCTTAGTCTTCTCCAAGTGTACTCACCCGCAGCATGATTGCATTCTCGACGCACAGTTCATCGGTCGGCAACGCGTTGGCCTGCCAGCGCAGCCGCTCGTCGGGGTTACTGAGGTATTCGGTGCGTGCGATGTCGGCGCGGTACCGGATGTTCGCAGCCGCCAGGTGAGCCGTCCATGTTGAGAACAGGTTTTGACGGTACTGCGAGAAAAGGAAAGGAGCTTCACTAGTAGTTTAACTAAAGAAACCGATTCGTCCAGCTCTATGGCCTATGGCCTAAAAGTATTTTTCTACTTCTATACTGCTCTGTGATTTACTTAATCTCGAACACTAATAATAACAAAAATAACAAGATTCTGGAAAAGTTCATTGTCTACGCTCACATCGTAACTCATGACACTCGCCTTCTTTGATCCCTGTTTTACAACTTTTGCACAAAAGACTATAATGACTAGAGAGCACTTACATGCTGGTCGAAGTAACCCCCATAAGCGATGAAAGCGGCGGACAGCAGCACGTCGCCGACGATAGTGCTCATCTGCGAGCGGAAAGTCTCCGAGCTGCCCTCCCAGCGCTCACGTTCGATCACTAAGCTCTTAAGCAGCGCGATCGATCGGTCCACCTGACAAAATAATATAAGTATTGCATATGCGTGTGGAAGGAGAAAGAGGAGGCCTTTGCCCAGCAGTGTAACACCGTATAGAATATGTAAAAAAAATTTTTTTTTTTTTCATAGTTGTTTCTTAGCTTCTCTTACCTTAGCTTGCACGTTCTCGAGATCAGTCTTGATGGCCTGCGCTTGGCTGATGAGCTGCGCATACTCCTCCTTGTAGGAGGCGATGGACTTCTCGAGCTGCGCGATCAGCTCTCGCACCTCGTCGCCGGCCGTCACGTTGCTTTGAGCCTGGTCTTCGAGAGCTTGAAGCTCGTTACGCAACGGCTCCACTCGTTTTAACATGTCCGCGTATTCGATCTGCATGGGACAGTTGGAAAAAAAGTACATTTAAGGGGCGGTTTCACAATCCATTGATTAGTGTTAACTGACGGTTAAATGTGAAAGACCTCAAAGATGCAAAACTGAACGCGAGCACGGCACATGACCGTGCGAAGTGGAAATTGCGGACAAGGAAGGCCGACCCCAAGTAGATGGGGTAAGGTCTAGCCCGGATAATGAAGATAATGGTTAAATGTGATGCCGTCTCCGTCTATTCCAACAAAACAAATAGAAACGGGATCACATTTAACCATCAGTTAAGACTAATCAATGAATGGTGAAACAGCCCCTAAATCTTCGAAGAAATACTAGTACAGATACTACAACTACACAACAACAGACACAGATACTACTAAAATAAAAACATTGAAATCCTACTAATATTATACATGCGAAAGTTTGTGAGCATGTGTCTCCTTGACGCTAAAATTACTGGACGGATTTAGATGAAATTCGGTATGTAGATAGCTGAACATCTGGAATAACATGTACTTAGGCAACTTTTTATTCCGATATTTCCATCGGATCGGGATAGAATCTACAAATCTCAACCGCTAGGTAATCCTAATACTACATCTAATGATACAAGCAATTTGGCACGGATGTCTTATTTGCAAACATTAATGTTAACGTTACACCCGCGATGTAATTTTTGGGGACTCCCATGGGAATTTAGTAAAACCCCAGAATTTCAATTCAACAGCCGGATCTAATGGTTTACGCGTGCTAAGCCGCAGGTAAAATCTAGTGTAATATAAAACTAATTCAGCTATGTAATCTGGAGCTGTTATGTTTGAGCTTGTCTGGCTTGTTGTTGAGGATAAAAGTAGAGAGTAAAAATTAACATATTAATTTATCTCACCTGAGCAATGGCCCATTTGACCATAGGCCCGCAGGCCATACTGGCGCGGTTGACTTTCTCGAAGTTGTAGTCGGGGTTACTCAAGTATCGAGTCCTCATTTTTTCGCGGACGTCGTCACTGGCCACACACAAACGGGTGATTAATACTTAGAAATAAAGAACTTCAAACTTTACCTATGTTCGTGCATTGAACCATCCTCCTATACGTTAATATCCAAAAATCCCAATCTAAAAATAAAATCAACATATCCCCCATGCAATTATTTTTTTAAATGAGAACCACGTCACTTACCGGCACAGAAAAATTACCGACATGGTTTTGTATAAACGCAACAATAGCAAACAGAAGAATAAAAATAAAATAAAAACAAAACAATGAAGAAAATCAAAATAGCAATCGAATCACTGTCGGTGGTGACGTTCAATTGTTTCATTATTGACGAACGAATGATGAGAATGAACACAATTTATTTATTGGCAAATACATGCAACCTGGTGATGACTGAGGAGTTTTGGCTGAGGAAACAAATTTTAATTAACACTTTTACTATTACTCTTCTATTAGTAGAACTACAACATTGTGAACATTTTGTCAATTCTACTTGTACATAAACTGAGTCAATTAAATTTATAAACCAAATATTTACTTGTAAGTCACGAGCTACCTTCATTTTCGGTACCAAGGTTAATTAGCCATCACCACAAACACCCAATGTTACAGAAACATAGAACACATAGTGCAAAAGCATGCTTCAAGCATCTGAGACAAACGGTCGTGCGAAGTTATCTAAAGACTTGCCAAACACCCTGTACTTACCGGCATTGGGAATAAAAGGAATTTGAAAGGGGAGGGCGGGGAACGAGATAAGCGGCGGTGCTCACGTTATGTCCTCGGTGGAGAAGTTGGAGACGATGCTGTTGATGAAGTTTTCGCGCATGATGACGGCGCGAATGGCCTTCCAGTCGGTAGCGTTCTCCCCCAGGAGCAGGCAGATGGATTCCAGCGCCACTTTGACGAGCGCCGGCGGGTTGCCCATCGACCGCACTTCCACCAAATGCTGCTTCTTTATAGACTTGACGGCTGCACGGCCGAAGGTAACCGAGCGGTGCGGTGGGCGCATCCGACACCAGCACGAAGCGAGAGCGAGAGAGTACAAAAAAGAGAGAAACAAAAAAGGCATTTAGCAGTCTGTGACACATGCGGCTGGCGTTAACGATTAAATATTTTATCACGACTAGATTTTAAGAGTACTAAAACCTACAACTGAAATATAAAACGATTAAATACGAAAATAATGTTAAATAACGATTGTTAATCTTGTTGTTCATGACGATGCTTAGCAGAGTTAGTCACATACGAGTACTGACGATGTTATTGGTGAGTAGGGAATTGATGCCTTCTTACTACACTTGGTGATCACAATATTAATGTAATTTGACATATTAATAACAACAGTCACATATGCAAGCAAGCTTAGCTTATTTACAAAATAAAGTCACAATAATATCCATTCATAACAGTAACAGTATTAAAAATATAAAATTATATTAAATTAAAAATACAGAAGTACAACTGTCACTAAGAATTTACTCGATCATTTAATTAACATAAATGTGCATAACAAATCATTCCGTGTACAATGTTTTTGCCAATAAATATAAAGTATTTTAAAATGATTACTCATCAGCAATCATTATTATTCTTATTAAATGTCCCATCCCGAAAGCTAGCAACCGTACTACGATTAAATTACTTCTACACAATAACAAATCAATAGTATCATTCTAGTTGCCAATTTTCTCACGGACAGAATACAAAGAGTCGGAAAATATTGCTAAAATTTTAGTTTCCATCAAATGCGGTTTTTTATAGGGATATTTTCTTCGAAACTATGGATAAAATGAAAGCATGCGAAATAAAGAAAACTACACGAATTAAAAAATTGCTACTACGAATTCTATCATCTGCATATTTTCCGCCTCATTTTCCACACACAGTTCGTCAAACTCCCCACCCAATACGGTTGCGCTAAACGCAAATCAAAGATGAATAATACTCATTCTAATATACCCAAAGCCGTACATTTCTTGGAGAGCGTAATGAACTGTCTGTGGTAAGCTTAATAATAAATCGGCACACTAACGTGATGTTCTCAGTTTCGAAGTTAACAATGGTGGATATGAAGTTGTCCTTCATGACAGCTGATCGGATGCCCTTCCAGGTGTCTCCCTTTTCTCCGAGGAGTGTACAGATAGACTCGAGCGCCATCTTGACGACCGAAGGCGGGTTGGCCATGGAACGCACCTCCACTAGCTGTTGCTTCTTGATAGAACGGACCGCTGTGTCGTGAGATCGTCTTCATATTTAATACTAGATTACACGATTATCACGTACAATATCGGGCGCCTTTCAATGTTGAATTAAAATGTAATTCAAATTAGGTTTTTCTACCATTCCGATGCTGTACGTTGAGAGTAGCGATTGTTATAAATTAAACACTACGGTTTACAAATAAACAATAAGGCATCGTCTTGCTGTGACTGTTTGCTGCTCTAACTACTGAACTATGGATGTTAAGCAAATCGTCATACATGTATGTATAGTTTCGACCAAATTTTACCACCTAAATCTAAACAGTTGCCATGTACAAGAGAGTACAATGATAAATACGTGTTCACACCAACATTACCATTTCAGTGAAATCGTCTGTAAGGGAGTGAGTAAGCATTGTGCAAATGAAGTAAAGGACCAAACCGTTTTGCGCCTCGATGACAGCGGGCTCCACTTGGGCCAAGTCCGCCATTACGTCTCTGCGTTTCGCTTCAATCTCCTTAGTCTGCTTCTCTAGAGCGACCTGATTTTGAGGAAAAATATTCAATAACAGTTCAGACACAACACGAAATATGTTTGATGACTGATATAAATGTGCTTCTGACCTGGATTTCCTGGCTCTCGACCTTCTTTTTCTCGGCTTCCTGCTGATCCTTAACCATCTGACGTAGTTTAGCATTAGCAGCTTCGTTCTTAGCTTGGAGTTCCTAAACAATAAACATTGTTTTGATAAGTATAAATCAACTACTGTTCTCTTGACGCTGTTGACGTATTATTTTGGAAATATTTTTTTCATTATATTATAACTGAATGCAGTAAAGCAGTCATTTCTCATTGTTACCTGTGACTTGACAGCGAGGCTCTTCTGCATCTCTTCGACTTGCTCGACAGTTTCGGCGATCTTGCCGAGACCCACGTTCAGATGCAGTTGCTGTTCCTCCAAGTCAGCCCGCTTCTCTGCATACAGCTTCACCATTTGCTGGATGAAATCGAGGTAATGCCTGAAAAGAATGGAAAGTTTTAAGGTAATTTTCCGCCGGCGAGGCGAGACGAGGCGGGGCGAGACCAGAATTGAAATTTGTATGGCGGCGTCCGCGGCGGGCGCGCGAGAATGCATACAAATTTAAATTCTCGTCTCGCTCCGCCTGGTCTCGCCTCGCCGGTGGAAAATTACCTTTAAACGACTATGTTTTTGGGAGAAAATCGCCTCAGAACTCCTCGACGGTTAATGGCAATGCAAGTACAGTCAACAAAAAGTACAATCATCATTAAAAGCTAGTATTTTTTATAAAAAACGTATTATTTATTGACCTGGGTGTAATGGCCATGGTCCGGTTGGCCCGCTTGGCGAGCCTGGCGTTGGCCTGGTGCAGCGTCTGGTGCACGTAGACGCAGGCGTTGACGACGGCGGTGCGGTGCGCCGGCCGCGCGCCCACCTCGCCGCACGCCGCCGGGAACAGCTCCGGCGGCACGTACTCCGCAGAGTCCAGGTCCATGCGCGTCGTAAACTCCTTGCCCACCTGGGTGTAACCACAAAAATGTTAGACTGCATGATCAGAGACGGTCTCGAACTGAGATTTTGACCATGTTTTTGATGACCTCCATTGCGCGTCGTTAACTCCTTGCCCACCTGGTTGTGGCTGGCAAAATGTTAAAACAGTGTATGATCAGAGACAGTCTCAAACTGAGATTTTGACCATGTTTTTGATGACCTCCATTGCGCGTCGTTAACTCCTTGCCCACCTGGTTGTGACCGCAAAAATGTTAAGACTGCACGATTAGAGACGGTCTCAAATTGTGATTTTGACCATGTTTTTGATGACCTCCATACCTCCCAAGGTATGAGACATTATACTGTAAAACGTAAAGAGATCTGTTCTAAAAATCTATGTCGTAGATTTTAGTGACATGTAAAACTGCATTCTAAGGGGCTGTTTCACCACCCATTGATAAGTGTTTACTGGCGGTTAGGTGTGATGCCGTCTCTATTTGTTTTGTTCGAATAGACGGAGACGGCATCACATTTAACCGTCGGTTAACGCTAATCAATGGATGGTGAAACAGCCCCTAAGATTATTACTTCAAATAAGTTACTTACGTACACAATAGAGAACACAAACAACGAAAAAAGGGCGACCATCTGACCTGGAACAGTGCCCCGTCGCTCCAGTCCCCAAACCAGTTGAGCACGCATCGGTTGAACAGCGCGGGCGACGTCGCGGCGCGGTCCTTCAGCCCCTCCGAGGAAGGGTTCATCGTGAACACCACGTGCAAGTTGCGCATCACTTGACCCGTGAACCTGGTACACAGTTATACTTCAAACTTCTGAATCAAGTAAATCAGTCATGTCTATAAGTCTCAAAAAAACCGTTGAAACAGAACTTTTCGGCGGGAAAGATATAATAAACTTTAATCAACACTTTGTTATAAAAAAAAAAAAATCATCACTTGAACCAAGTTAATATAAAAAATTAATGAATATAGGTTATGCGCATAAAAAAGCAAAAATATCGAGCGTTGACTAGCGAAACTTCTTTCCTGTCGTCGGTTGAAAAACATGAGCTAGAGAAAGATAAATTATAGATAGATCATGGAAAACTTGGATGAACAAGTTCCCTCGAAAAGTGCTGATGTCACTAACCATTTGTACAATTCGTCGTTAGAGTCGAGCATTAGGCCTTCTCTTTGGGCGCCTTCCTTGCACTGCGTCATGAGCGCAGCAAACTCATCGCCTTCGAACAATCCAGGCACCTAAAGATCAAATCACTATGAAAAAGTGTCTACAAATCAAACATCGATGCAAAAGAACCTAAAATTATAGTGCTTCTATTTTAGTACGTAATAGCCGTCAACTATCTTCTTGTGTACAGCCGTTATCTTTTGCGGTTGATGACAATTGCTAAGTTAAGACTAGTAACAATCTCTAGGTTGGTTTTTTCTACGCAGCGCGGTGTGTTCCAGAGCCGCGCCCCCCCAACGATAATACCCAGTTCATCCAACCTTCCGTGACGACAGCGGCAAAGGAACACTATTAGAAAGTATTGCACATTTGAAGATTCTCGATGGCAGTTAGTTTGATAAAAATATTCTCGTATACGTTCACTGACCTCTCCGTTGGCCAGCAGCGTGTTCATTCTCTCAAGGAAGCCGCTGTCCAGGACGTTGGACTCGTCCAGTATAAACGCAACTTTCTCGTCGCGGCAGCCGGCTCGCCGCAGCACGGAGCGCAAGTCTTCGTCGAAGTCCGCACCCGTGTATTTATTGTGGACCTAAAAAGCATAATATTCAAAGTGACAGGCTGTCTCTCCAAAATCTAGCAAGCGTATTATTAAATTTAATTCTAATGGTCACATAGACACTTCCAATTTGGTACATGTTCCTAAAGTTCTGAGAACAATTCAATAATAAAGTACAGTCAGCAAAAGGTTTGGATTTTTCACTCATAATTACTATCACTCACGGAATTTATCACACAACATATTTTAACAAATATCTCGGTGTTTTATTCACATTGCAGCAACCATGGACACAAATGGACGACGATCACGATTTATTTTTAATATTTGTATGCTTAAGTCCTGGGAGTACCTAGTAGTGAAAAGCTTGAGATAAATTTCTTAACCCATAAACTAAATGTAATAATTTTTTTTGGAAAAAAAAAGCATGGGACTCGCTTGTAACACGAGAAGCATCTATTGCTAATGAGTTGGACAGATGTTTAAACGTCATAATTTGTACCTTGATCTGGAAGATGCTGAGTCCGTTCATCCAGGCGACGAAGCGACTGAGCGTGGTCTTGCCGGCGCCCGACACGCCAATCAACAGCAGATGCCCTTGCGGCTGCCGGAAGATACGGTCTATACGCAGGACGTGTTCTAATACCTCGTCGAATAGGACTAGAGGCACGTCTAACTCTTCCTCGTAGAACACCTGGGAAAAGTGGGAGTGGGTTAAATCAGCCATTCTCTTTAACTTGTTTGGCGACGGAACTCTATTGGAAAGCTAAGTATTTGCTACAGCCTCAAAATAGTTAAGAACAACTAATAAATGGCAGATTGTACTCTGCAACCTTATGTTATGGTACGCCATAAGCATTTCTTTTAATTATGGTTTAGCCCCCGCAGAAGCTAAGAGGAGTATTACCACGCCGTACTTACAGCTGAAGTGGTTGGTAAATTGTTTTGTTTATTTGTTTGTTTATTTATTTATTTGTTTCCCAAATAAATAAATAATCAATGAATAAGTCTTTTAATTTTTTTTATAAGAAGGCGTAAAAAATCAAAGAGTTACCTTTAGTCTGGCTTTCACGTATTCACGCAGCTGGTCCCTCTGTACTGGTACATAGTCCTTGCTGAGCCAGTTGCTGTATAGGATAGGACGGGCCAATGCTTGCTCACGGTTAATACCTGAATACATCAGGCACAATTTGGTTACTATATTCAAAAACATCTTGCGTCAAATAGCTTGTTAAACAAGATTTTACTGTGGTTACTCAAACCATGAATTACAAATCATCATACATAGATACATATTGGTAAAATCAAAATAGTTGTATTTACCTGGGAAGAACCGCATTGCCACAGTATCGATGTTTTCGTCGGTCCATTGCCTCTCGACATCTTCGACTAAGCGATCCTGGAAAAGCCGCAGAGCTTCGTGCGCCCACAATCTTACAAGCCCTTCTACGCTCAGATTGTCAAGAGGTCTGTGAACGAATCAATAATTCGAGTAATATAACCTCTCTTTTCCTACTCGCCCCGATTCGTGTAAAACACGTGGAGAGAACGAATGGAGAACACCAGCAGTGGATTTTCTCCAGGCTAGACAAAATAATATGGCAACCTCAGAACAAAAATTAAGGTAAACACCTAGTGAAGATGAGATTACTGTCATTGAGAACAAATGGAAAATCGACAGCTCGAAATTATACATCCAAGCAGAAAAAATACAATTTGAAATACTACAAGAAGGAAAAGTGTTCATCCTGAATATCGTCAAAAATGGAATCTCGTCCATTTATAAAAAATACAATTTGTATCGAAATTCGGTTCTGAATATGTTTCAGCACAATTACATTTTGACAAAATTCAATTTTGACCATACTCACTCATTTCGGTCAGAATTCAAAACAGTCAATTCATGTGAACTTAATGTACTGTATTGTACTGAATGACACTAAATCGAACACGAGTATTTTCAACGCTTAGCGTACCTAATAGCCTCACAGATGCCTCGCACCCATCGGGTCATCTCTCTGGGCGAATACACATAGTGCGGCTGCATGTCCTGTGTGAATCGTTCCTGCGACGCGAGGTACAATTTGACCATGGCCTGAGTTAGCGGCTCCGCGTAGCCGCGCAGTGCTGGCTGCATGCGGAGCATGGCGCGAGTGAACGTGCCGTAAATCTGAAATAGACGAAGATTTGTACGTCTTGATCCGAGGGCCATCAATGTCGCAAAGTCTTGTGATTGATTTGGGTAGTACGAGATATAACAACACAAGGGTGGATCCAGCTTTATAACAAGGGGGGGGGGGGTCGGGTAGACCTCGTGGTCAAATTCATTCAGGGAGATCATGACACGAGTGTATGACATGAGCCCGCCTTCCGCTCTCATACCAAAAACGTGATTGTTTTGCCGTTTTTGGCTTGATATTAATAACGGCAACAGGTAGATGCTAGAAATATTCACAGAATTTTTAGTTTTATAACCACTTTAAAAATAAATAATTAAATTAAAATAAAATAAAATATTGGCCCCATACAAACTTTTTTTTTTGCCGTTTTTTGCTGATGTCTAATGTTGTATAAATAATGGTACGGAACCCTTCGTGCGCGAGTCCGACTGGCAATTGGCCGGTTTTTTCTAGCCGACTACGAAGCTGTTTCGTGCTTGCTTGAATCAATTCTTGTAGCGCACTTGTGGGTAAGTGTACTAATTTCCTTCAGCCATTATTTAGTTTACCTGTTCGAGCGAGGTCTCCCCGGGGTAGTCCACATATATGACGGGCACGTGCCGCAGCAGCCGGTGCGACAGCGGCTTGCGGCCCGGGTCCGTCGGCGGGTTGCACGCGCCCACGAACTGGATGCGCTCCAGGTGGACCCACGAGTGATCTGGCCCGCAAAACTCATTTTTAGAATAATGACCATTTGTTTCATACGCCCTTTTTTATCCATAAGTGGGAGCAAAGCCGATTTGCAAAATCTCGTAGAGATATAGATACAATGCAAATTAACTAAAAGTTTTGTTTGTGCTTCAGTTTATGGCTCAGTTCACGGTCGGCTTTCAGTTTGAGCCTACCTTGAGAACGAACTGCAGATTGGTTCGAAACGTGCAGAAAATATTGGCATGAGTGATTCTGTGTAATTTTTTTTATTAGTAATTAAATAGGTGTCTCACGGTAGTTTAAATTAAAAGAATACTGAAACAGTTTGAATTTCAAACCGTGAAACGTGTCAAAACAGCGACAGTGACAAAGTACTAGGGGTTTAATTATTTAAAGAAAGATAGAAGGAAAGAAAGGTTTATTTTGGCTCCATAAGTACCACCTAAAACTAAGACTAAAACTAACACTAAAACTATGTTACTTGGTGACACGGCAGGATACCAAAAAGGGTCTCCACTAAGCATGTGTTGCCGCACATTATGTGCAGTAACGCTGGTTTTCTGTGGAGCCCAAACGTTTACTACTACTATTTACTTTTAAGCTCCATTGTACATAAGTATATTTGTAGTTAGTGACTGTACATTAAGTTTCTATTAAACAAAACCTATTTTTTTCAGACTTACCGCTAGCCCTGTAGAAGCCTTTATGTTCAAGTAACTGCCTCAGGAAGGAGATGACGCGCTGAGTGCCGTACTGATCCATGTCGGGCAAGTTTATCTCGTCACAGAAGAGCACCAACCATTTTCCCAACTAAAAAAATAGCAGAAATGTCGTCAGCACAATATTATACTAAACACGCGGACTGTTACAAAATACCGAGGGCTGCCTACGATTGCATCACATTAAAATATACTGGCACGCTCTACATGGCGTATTGGTATATATGGACAACACGTTTATTAATTATTAAAAAAATAGACAGATGAGGGTTTTTCATAAGTAGACTATTTTTATAGGATCTAACGTAGTGCTAACAGCGTATTAAAAGCTTATGCGGTGCCCCACTCCAAGCCAAAGGCCGCTTTCTCCTTCCACTCGTCTCTCGCTTCGGGAAAATGTTGCCAATCCGGTAGGAATCGCTCCAAATCGTCCAAATGTGGAAGTAACAAATACATTACCTTTAAAAGTTTTAAATGAAATCGCAAAAAGTTAGGCTTTGTCTACATACGAGTATATCTCGTCGAAAATTTGTCTAAAGTATATTACCTGCACTGGCGCGAGCACGACGCCATTAGGCGTCTTCCGGTACTCGCAGTAGTGATCGAACGTCTTGAGCAGCAGCTCAGGAGTCGTGGCCGACGAGAAGTTCAAGCCCACAACCTCCATGTCGGGCAGCGCGCGCAGGGCAGAGAACAGCGTCATCGTCTTGCCAGACCCCGGCGGACCGCATAACACTAACAAACACATCGCTGCATTAGCAAAATACTTATGTGAAACCGAAAGCGAATTGCAGTGAAAAAATATCTTTTAAAGATTTGCCTTCGGACTTCAGTCACCTGTTATGACTGCACACGAGTTCGCCACATTTGACTCAGGCTAAATTTGGACCTTATCTTACTTGGAATTTGTATGTTAGTTGGTAGACATGAAGCTTAAGTAAAATTGAGTCGCAAAACCATCATCTGAAAACCATGACGATTGCCAGGGCCTGCAGTGACCATGTTTGTGAAGACGTGACCATTTCTGCAACCTGTGGCGGCCATAAAGTTACCATTTTCGTTAGATATGTCTTCGGATGCATCATCTCGCGGTTAGTGTACAAAATAATCACGATCGCCATAATTGGTTTCGTCGATGTCCCGAAAAAAAATAACGCAACCTGATAGAATCAAGTTGTTACGGAGTAAAGCTGCTGGCGGCCACTAGCCACTATAGTTTACCGCCACCGATGGCTCAATGTCTAAACGAGTTAAGAAAATTGGCAAGCCTTTCTTCGCCTATTACCTAGCGGTTTGTGCTCGGCGAGCCACGTGTAGAGTAGTGCCTCGTGTCGCACGGTATCCAATGTGGGCACGACCACATCGGGCGCCGCCACTTTGTGTGTCTCCACCTCTATCTGTGGCACTTTAGCCGACCACGGCACCCACTCGCCAGTTATCGACACCTGGATATAAATTCAAAGCATTAGAGTAACGCTGGCACAATAGCAACCAAACATAGGTAGGGCTTTACCACAAAAAAATTGACTTAGATGTGTCTAAAATAATAGGTGTAAGAACTGATACATGTTAGGGCCAGTACAGATGAACTGCGTTCCAATTGTAACGTAACCACATCTGCCGACTGCCCATACATTTTAATCTCAGCCAGCATGCAGTTGCAATGCAGTTCTGCTTTGATAAATTGGGCAGTTGCAGTTTTGTTGCAGTTGGAATGCAGTCCGTACTAACCTTTAAACACATGTTCAACGGTTGCTATGCTTTTACGGTAACACGGCTCGCGTTTGTAGTGACAACGTACCTCGAAATCGATGATATGCTGATTGGCCCCGCAGTTTGGCAGCGGCATCGTACTAGCTGACCTTATAAAATCGCCCAATTCATTGCGGTCCTAAAAAAAATAAACGTTTTACAATGAAGTGCCAAAGCATTTTTGGTTTAACCTTAAACATAATTAAGTTTACCTACCTTGAGTTTAGCATCGCCAGCGAACGACCAGAGTAACGAATACACAAGCCATTTGGGCACATAAGCTTCCAATTGCTCATTCGTAATGGGGAAGTCAGGGTGCTGACGATTGTAGCCGAGGATATTTCTAAAAGAAATAACCAATATTACTTTCTGTGTTCTTCTAAACTTTGACTTTAGTAAAATAGCTCACCGATTTTGCTAGCAAAAACCAGCTGAAATCATGTTACTTTATTTTTATTATGCAGCAGAAAAACGCATGTTTAATTTAGGCCTTCAGTGAATAACTGTACCATAAACAATGGGTATGCTCTTATCTTACCTGACACCACGATTCAACATCGAGTGTAGAGAGGAAAGCGCGCGGTGGCGAGTAAAGTCCATAATGTGGTCCAACGACACAGCGCGTTCGAAGCACTTCACCACCAAACCGTCGCTGAAGAATAGCGGCTGGAGTATCATGGCTACGTCTCGTTGAGTCTATAAAGAAGTTAGTCAATCTCAAGTAAATAAAAGACATAAGTTAAGGCCAGAATAGAAACACTCTTATAGGAAAGACTATTCCTTGCAAAGGGTGTAATGTCTTAGCGCTACCACCGTGGGCTTAATCAATGAAAGTTCAAGTTATAAGTGAAGACATACCTGTAAAGCCGGGGAGAGTATATTTTCTGTGGCATTTTGATCCCCACCGGCAGTTGGAGCGGCCATTACGATACTGAACGAGTCTTCTTCACCATCCTCCAGGGGAATATTTCTCAATCTGCATTTACAAAAAGCATTATTTTTGCACGTCTCCATACAGATGATACCTACTAAATAATATGTAACTATTTACCTCAACAGGTAGTTCTCGAAGATCATTTCAGTAGTTAGCACATCTTGAGAGAACCACACCATACCGCAACGCGACACAGTTGCCAAAGTTGCGTATTTCAAATCTTGTACCTGTGATAAGAAGAATAGATTTTATGATACTTATATTTAAAAGATTTACCACACCGAAGCTCAAAATACTGTGACGATGTGCTAAAATTAAATAACATAGTCTTTTATGGACGTGCTCTCATCCAGCGGTATCAAAAAGACGACGCATTGGACTCACTACTGATTATCCGTCGCCTCAGCGTATAGCTTTGATATTGTCAATTTATAAGAGCGTTACACACGCTTACATTTTAATAGAATGACAAAAAGACCTGATAAATCTGATGACCTAGTAAGGGTCACATTGTGGCAGGCCTATGTCTAGCAACGGACGAAAAATTAAAAAAAAAATTACCTCGAACATAACTCGCACGTTGGGCGGCAGCGACAAACGCTCGCCATTGGGCAACGTGAGCAGTTTGTTGTCATCAAGCACCGAGTTCAAGTTCTCCACCCATTCGGGGTCCACATCGCCGTCGAATATGATCCACTGTCGCTTGTTGATCTCACCACGCACGTTATCAATTATCTTCCTATTATAACAAGATATAGGATTTTAGAGAACTTCTATTAACTAAACAATCAACAACAGCATACATATCAAAGTCAAAGTCAAAATATCTTTATTCAATTTAGGCTATAACAAGCACTTATGAATGTCAAAAAAAAAACTACCACCGGTTCGGAAAAACCTCAATATGCATATTTCACAGGTATTTATCAACTTTAAGATAGGATGATGTAGCTCTGGATAGGAAGATGCGATCCAGGTGGGAGGTTTGCCCACAAATGTAGGTTAAGTCTTAATAAGGTAGAGGCGATTTAGCGACCACATGCATTGATTTGGAAATTCAACCTTATTATTTAAAACCTTAACTTTATAATTTTCATTGTAATTATTGAAAATACTGCTAGCTTTAAAAATATCCTTTGCCAGGTATATATTCGATAGTTAACTATCGAATTGCTTTTGATTCTGTGGTAGTATGCTACAGTAAATGGGGCCTTAATAGGGTTAAGAAATAAATACAATGGTCTAAAAATCGCAAATCATTTTGTACTGAGAAAGACTATTGCAAAAGGTTGTAAGGATGACCGCACCCAATAAACCACAAACAAATTTTATCGACGATAAAACAAATTGTGATACCAAGCTGTCAAGCATAAGTTTGTTGCTAAAGTAGAGTTTTTATGGTTGTTGTCCATGTTTTTAGGATCTAATTACTGTCTTAGGGGCTGTTTCACCATCCATTGATTAGTGTTAACTGGCGGTTAGGTGTGATGCCGTCTCTATTTGTTTTGTTCGAATAGACGGAGACGGCATCACATTTAACCGTCAGTTAACACTAATCAATGAATGGTGAAACAGCCCCTTAGTATCATATAAACTAACCTGAGAATATGTGTGAATAAACCATCGGTCCATTCGCGAGTATTTGGATCAAGAACACCATAAAGCGACTCCTTTGACATTGCCTTAGGATCAATCACGTGTGCTACGCCTTCGACGCCTTCGAATCTAGAAATAAAATTGATAATGATAACACCGCCAAGTCCAATACTGCATTTGAAAATGTTACAAAACAAAAGTAGCTCAGTTATGCAAGTAGAATCGAATCGTGTATTTAAAGTCCCATAGTCAAAGGCAACCTGTAGATAAGGTTGTTCTATAGATAAAATTGTTTTGGAAATACTGAATTTTACCGTCAAAGTAGTTTATTACCTTTCCAGAGCTTTGAGTAGAACCCGCCACGCGGTGGATTTGCCGCTGCCTGACGGCCCGACCATCATCAGACCATGGTTCAGTTTGCAGATCTGATATAGTTGGAGGACCTAAACGTGAAACATTAAGGTCAGCATATTCCTGTCTTGAACACGTTGGCTGCCTAACTCATTTTTCAATGTATTGTTTTGGGGATTATTTTGGGGGCCTAATATTATTTACCTTCGTAATAGAGCGGTGCTGTGAGCATCACCGGTGGGATCACTAAATTTGAACGGAGCGTGAGAGCACCACTTAAGGTGAAGTTCGGTGAGCAGCCAACGTGTTAAATTACGAGTAAGTAAATCAGAGCCGTAGACAAGACGTCCACAAAGCTGATGCAGTGAGGAATAAAACACCAATAAATCCACATAATTTTCATGAAATTTGTGTATGGCAAAAAAAAGTTGTGACGTCACGTATTTGTTCTCAATTGCCTATTGATTTATTTTTTGAAAGCAAATAAAAATTTAATTTTGCAGTAAATTGTAAATTTATCTGGTCTGCTGAAATAAGGTGTCTGCTCAGTGTAACTAATCTATTCTATCGCATTTCTTTAGCGTAAGGCTTGTGTGTAAGAGGGGGATATGATTTTATAGATGGCATGTAACGTACACGTTAATTATAATCGTCTTGTCTGCGGTCTCTGATCATGTTTTAAATGTTTTATTTTCTCCTTAAATGTATAATATGTATAAAGTTAGGGCAGCTAATTGTAAAGGTATCTAATAGTGATGTAGTTAGCTATGTATTTACAAGAGAAAAATGATAATAAGTATGTGCTGTGATGTTATATTTAGAGAGTATATTTAACAAAAACTAAATTCGAAAGCTCTGTTTTTTTCATAATAATAACGTAAATATAAAAGTATAAATCTTGTTTTCTTATTTTATCGATTAAAAAAAATATAATTTGCCCAGACAATCACGTCATTGAAGAATAGTTCAAGAAGAATTTGTTAAGGAGACTATTTGCGCCAACATTTCTTACATACAGAACACAACTAAAATAAGTATAACAGAAACTGCTTAGACACAGTCTTATGCTACGAACACGACATTATTATCATTTGATAGACTCCTTTATTAAAGTTAGTCACATTAACAAGTAATCTAAATGACATCAACATCAGTTCATTTTGATAGTAGAAACAAAGAAATCATTCACCGGCAAGACCTGAAAACACATGGAAGAGTCCAACACACACACACCAGCACCGGACTAACCTTTTCGATCCACGTGCTGTGATGCTCTCGCGAAGGCTGCTGTCGCCTCTACGTGCCGTTAGCGGTTAGCATGGAAACGCATATGCATTCACACTCACGTTCTACCGTATGTATGATTGATACACGGCATGGATTGCGCTTTCTAATGTTAGATGGATCCGAGTTTACGGAATTGTAGCTAGTCGTAGTAAAAGCATTTAAGTTTTTAAGGTTCGGCTTCTGATGCAAAAAGGAGGTTCTCAGAATAAAACTATAGCTCATAAGCTGAAGACGGAAGACTGGATAACCGTTAGTTCATTATTACAAAAAGAAACAACTAAAATGCAAAATAAATTCATATTTTTTTATTTTTTTATGTTCATTAGGAAACGCAATCTTCATATAAATAATAAAATATTCATGATAAAGCAAATGTTATTTCAATTGTTATGTTATGGGACTTATGGAGTCAAAATTGCATTAATGGATAATGTTAATAATGGTCATTTATAAAGTTAAAACGTCATAATCATAATGCACCATCACCAGCTGTTATGGTAAACATCTAAATAAATATCTGAATCGGAGTGCAAACAAGATGAATCACATTCATATCTCAAACTGTGCGAATGACAATTCTAGTGGTATGAGATCAGTGACCGATTGAAACAAACGTTTTGGGAGCGGTTATTATCATTATTACTCGATATAAATCTTTCACCAGTTTACTAGCCACCACAATCAAACTGGTTGCAGTTAATTGATTAGTTAAATGTTAATATGTATACCTTATCCATCCAGGTTGAACCTTGTTCGTCGCCCTCGCCGCAAACTAAGAATTCTTCGGCACAGACTGTACGAATCTCATTCTTCAGACCTGGCAACAATCAGTCAATATTAATTAAATGGTTTGTCATTATGGTCTTTCAACCGGATATCGAGTCTGGTTTTTCAAGACCGTGCTCTTGTCCCTTACAAAGTTTACGATGATATCATTATTTATATTACAATACGAGTACAATATTAATCTCTAATTTAAAATCAAATTTTTAGTATAGTATGTAATTAAGTAGCTTTTTGTTTTACTAACAGCAATTTTGGAAACAACATTCTTATACTAAGAATCGCCTCATGAAACTTGGCAGAATGTTTTATTAATTTCTAAAAATAATAAAATCATTCAGATTGCAATTTATTACACGATAAAAAACATGAAAAAAAAAACACTAATGGTTGAGTAACCATTACTTCCATTTTCAAATGGATGTAACATAGTTATGATATTTAAGGGTTAAAACAAAATCTATAAGAGAGTTCATTTAGTCATCATGAATACGTAAGAATTCCTCACCAGTCATCTCAGCCCTAGTGTATCCAACATTTGGGAACACGTCGTTGAGCAGAGAAAACAGAAGCGGGATGTCCTCGGCGACCAGCTTGGGCACCATCGTCTCGCAAACAGATTGAATTAGGATGTCTTGCTCCGGAAGAGACTCGGCAATCGATGCTTCGTCAGGCACTTCCGTACCGCGTTCAATCAGATTTTCCTAAATAAAGGCATATTTGAAGCATAAAACAAACAGTGTAGAAGAAAATATGTAATTTTGGTAATGTAAAAGAATTACCTTGATCTTCTGAATTCGATCACGCTTGACGTTACCAGCTGAAACGAGCACGGATTTCAAAGCTCGCAGGCCGAAATCGTAGTGAGACTGATTCGACAGCTGTTCGTCACAGAGCCTGTAAACATATCACAATTTAGTATTTAAAAAATACATACATAAAGATATCTCTCAAATCTCAAAGAATCCGCAAACAAAAATTGAATATTCTGGCAATTTCATCGAAGGACTGAGGGAGGATCGAGGGAGGAGTCATGACGATAATAGCTGTTACAAATAGGTAAATTACTTACTTAAAGAATGGTACGATCTTGCAAGCCAGTTTTTCAGCAGTCCTGAAGCCTTGGCTGAACAACATGACTTCGGCAATGAGCTGCCTGTCCGGGGTGGTCATGGCCAAGCTTCGGAAGAGCTTCTTCAAGTTGTCGGGCAGATTGGACCGGCCAGCGTAGCCCGGGTTCATCGTGATGAATATCGCCATGTCTTGGCTCACGCGGACTTGCTTGCCTACTAGCTCCACGGTTATGGACTTGGCTGGAAAAGGACGGTTATATTATTTGTCGTTTTACGTATCCTTGCAGTAGACGTATCTTCAATCATGATATTGTATTGCTATTTACCGGTGTTATCTCCCTCTTGATGGCTCTTGAGTGCTTCTTGAATTGTCTGAACTTGTTGCGATACGGCTGACAACATTCTCTCCTCTAGACGATTGAACTCGTCAAAGCAACCCCATGCACCCACCTAAAACAACTCTCAATGAAAAAAACTGTTGTTGGGTATTGGGGAACACATGTGACTGTTAGGCCATACCTTGGTATTATGTAGTTCATTTGATAAAACAATTGAATAATGTAATCTGAATATTACGACACGATTCTTGGATTGAAGTTTACCTGGCAAAGACCGACGAAGATACGACCCATAGCTTGAAAGTCGAACGTTTCGTCGCAGTTAAAGACGAGCACGAAGCGCCCGAGTTGGTTGCCGAGGGCTTTTACCGACTCGGTCTTACCCGTTCCGGCCGGACCTGAGAATTTATGTGCAATTAATAACCAAACTAAAAGTAGCATTGGACGAACAGTTACACGCCATCTACTCTGTTTTAGTTCGAATTTAGTTGCTGCATCGTAGAATGCACACTTTTGTTAATATATCTTCCGTTTTTATACGGGATGCGTCACCTTTGCGCTTTGCGTGATCGCAGAATAATTCGAATAATTACACATGAATATAAGAAAGTTAGCTGCGAATGCTTACCGAACGGTGAACCACCGAGTCTAGCCTCCAGCGCTTGGGTCATAGTGAGGTAGCAGCGGTCCGTAAGTGGAGTCTGTACTAGACGATCTTGCACTCCCAAGTATTCAAAGCCGTAAAGGAACTTCGCGTTTGCCATATGGATCGTAAGCTGTTGCAGGACCTATGAGAAAAAAAAACTACTTGTATTTTTACTTAAAACAGTTGAAAGGAGCATCTGGTACACTTTGGGAATGTCAATTTTTAAAAGTATAGTCTCCGTTATAAATTGCTTATAGATTTGTATTGTACTTACGTCGTTGTTTCTCGGGTCGAAGTAGAAACGCATTTCACAGAGCCACTCGAACGAGCGAGCACTGTTCACGTCAGAAGCGATCAGTCGGCGAGTCACTGTGCGTTTGTGAACGAACTCATTGATCTGTAAGCAGTGTTTGTATGAGGTATTTGATATACTTCTAAAGTAGTTTAACCTTAATTTCCATACTTGTCAATCAGTAACAAAAAAATGTGCCCTAGCAGTTGTTGATCTTACCAAGTGCTCCAGTTTCCTTCTCCTCAATGGTGGTTGTTCCTGCAGCACAGAGTCTGCTAGTATATTAAGCATGTTCTCGACGTGCGACAGAACTTTCTTTAATCCGTCGCCGCCGCCGTTGGTTAAAGCGGCATCCACATCTTCCGACCAGAGGATCTGAGCGGCTAGCACTACGATTTGGGCCTAGAAATCAAAAGTTCTTGATAATCTTTACGAATTTGTAAATCTAAATGTAAACGTGATAATTCATACTGGGAACGGATTTTTGGATGTCTGGATGGGAGAAATAGAGCTACAGTCTTCCAAAAGCCGAAGCAAGGTAGATCGACAGCGAATGTATTATTTTATTTTTTTATGATGAAGGATTAAAATAAGCCGCATCAATAACAAGTCGTAAGCAGATACCTGATATTTATCGCACCATTCGATGAACTTGTGAGGGTCGACGTTTCCATCTTTGAACTGTTTGACGTCACCAACGGCGTCTTTGAGCCTGCACGCCAGAGTCACGCGCATTTCACGCTCTACCATAGAAAGCCAGGAGTTGATCTTTGGGTTCTCTACGGTAGATACTGGCGATAAGAAGTAAACCTAAAACAGAACATGTGTTCGAACAACGCGGAAGTAAGTCACACTAAAATGAAAATTTAACTAGTCGCATTTATCTTTGTGAGTGGAGAAGGTGTTTACCTCTTCTCCTTCACGCGACGCAATGCCGTTAATAATTGTGTTGTCCTCGTTCAGAATAATGGCGGCGACACCGGCGAACATCTTCTTGAAATGCTTTTGTAGGCGAGCGATGTTTTTGCTGTTGCCAATAATCTCGAGCAGATCCTCGTCACCCACGAAGTAGAATCTATAATTATGAATTCATCTCTCAAGTTTTAGTTACGTCAAATTTGTTGTACGAATGACAGTATTGATTAAAACAATCGGTGAGTGTAATAATTGGCAAAAGTACGTAAATACTAGCAGGCACGTTTTTTCTTTCTTTGCCGCTAAATGTGTCCATTTATGACGAATCTAGCAGGAAAAGGACGCACAATGTGACCAGCTAGAGAATATCGCACGCGCTAGCCATTCTGTATCAAATTCAAACTAGTATTTGTCACTTGTCACGTGATCACAACTGTGTAGCTGAGGCTAAAAAAAAAGTATGTACCTGGGGAAGCTGCTTCTCTCCCTCTCGAGATATTCGCCGAGAGCCTTCTGTATTTTGCCCAACAGATCGGCGAGGCGCTCCAGAGAGCGCTGCACGCCGGGAATGTTCAACACGTCCATAACCATCGGCGACTTGCTGACCTTCTTCATGAGACCCAGGAACTCGGAACTGTTCATAAAAACACTCATTACTCGTCATTATGTTATTAGGAAATATAAATTAAAAAATATATAAAATTATATTTTAAAGTTTACACGTATCTATTGATCAGTAATTATACCTCAACTAGTTCGTATGTGACTCTCGAGCTTGTCAAGGTATAGTAATAAATTCTATTATTACATAAATTAATGTCCAGCAGTGGACGACATGATGATGATCATAGAATTGTATATTATTGGCGTTACAGAAATATTTTGTCGCGCGCCATAGCTGGCAATTGGTTCCCAATCCATGCTACATAAGGCGTAAAAAAAACGATGGTCTATTTGGAGGTATAATAAAATGACCTGATGCTCTGGAAGCGGCTCGTCTCGACTGGCAGCAATGTCTTGATGTCAGCGGAGCCGCTGAAGATGCCTTCCAGATAGACCCAGCGCCGCTGCACGTCGATCCAGACGTCGAACAGAGCGTTGATACGGTTCAGCTTCTCTTCCCAGGTCAGGGCTTCCTCTTCGAATACCTTACAAAGCAATTTTTTTATTGTCAATACGGTATTTGCCAACTCCTGCTTTTGCCATATCTTAATATTATTATGAAAATATAGATATACAGATAGTGTTTAGCGAAGAGAAAATTTAAATAGGTTGAAAATTGGATTTATAGTGATTTTTTGAAAAATCTATATACCTGTCTCTTTCTCAAACGCTTTTCTCTATGCAGCAAGTATGGCGGTACTGGTGTGTGACGTCACATGCCAGTATGTCTTTCTCTGTCTAATCTTGAATTTCAAACCTTTATAACTTTGTTATTTGTAAAGGTAGCTTAAAATTGTTTTTCTATTCGATAACAGGCATTGTGTAGTTTTAATTTATAAAACACATACAAAATAGTCAAATACCGTATTACATAGTTATCCGGAAACACTGCTGACGGAAGCTAATTCCATAATTTCATTGCACTATCACCACAAATACAAAAATATTACGGTTTATGTTTCACTCAACCAACAGAGTTTACGTTTTAAATAAAAACCTCATAAATAAATTTAAAGTTCAATTTAAAGGCTGTAATGGAAATTATGTAGATCCAAATATAAGGACCGAGAAAAAAATGTTTATTACAGCGATTCATGATTTTGCTTCATAGTGATTAAATATCAGGTTATTTGATACAAATTTAAATATGATACCAACTTTGGCTTTCCCGTGATTGGTGGGTCTTGTGATCTCATACCTTGTAGTAAGGCGACAACTTCATAGCAGCGACACTGTTGATGTGTTCCTTGACCTTGTTGAACAGGTCGTCCCAACCGCGGATGATCTTGCACTTGTTCTGGTAGTTGATCAGATCCAACTCGTAGCTCTGCCACGACTCGCGAACCTGGACAGTAAATACTGGAGTCATATGGGCTGTATTAACTCTGCACAAGGGAGGGGTGACTAGACTGGAATGCGACGATTAACGGTGGCGAACATGAGCTAGTCACTAGGGGTAGTCACCACTCGCGACCACTTCTTCCTAACTGGACCCGAAGATACTTTACCGAGCCCATGTTTCATAAACGTGACAAGTGATACGAGTACTTCGGTTAAACTACTTTCGGAGCTTCAAATTGGCAATGAAATGGCTCCATGTCTCAAGTCAACAATGTGTTTCCAACTGTCTTAGTCCACCTGTCATATTTATGGAATAGATGCCTGTTTTAGCTACATCCTTATTGTATCTGTCTAGCAACGTACGAGATAAAGAAAAACGAATATTATGTCAAGATTATTTATAGGCGTTTAAGAAAAGGGGGTTAACTTCCAAGAATTCTAAGAGAACGAAAGACACAGAAAACGACATAAGCAGCGAGTGATGACGCAGACTGTGACTCGAAAAAATTTTACAGCATTCCGCTTATGCAGATCCCATTAAAATAAATATCGGTTTTTGGTCATCCACAATTTGTAAAACCTAGTGAATTAGCTACGGTCACCACTGTGTTAATAGCCATACCTGTTTCAAGAACTCCTCCAGCGCCATCTCTCCCTGAGCGACAGAAACGACGTCCTTGACGGTATGTTCGTTGTGCAGTAAGTCCGCGTCCCACACTTGACCCAGCGTCAACTCAGACAGAGACCAATCAACTTTGAGCGCGCGGCACAGCTGGCGCCAGTGACGCTCTTTTAAAGCGTCCGACTTTAGCTCCACAATAAGCATGTTCACCTAAAATTATTGGAATAGGTTTTATTTGCAAAGAAGAAACAAAGTACGATGCCAGATTCATTCATATTCATTTAACAAAAAGGTTTAACGGTTAAGTGAAACAGTGTACACTAAATAGCTAGATAATAAATACCTTCGTGTAAGATTGCAGCAGTTTGCGAACGTATTCGTAGCTGTCATACATGCGGAGCCGAGCGGGCAGCTCTTTCAGTTCGTTGAGCATCGCTTCCAGTTGTTGTCTATAAAAATAAATAATCAACCTTACAACAACTACTATCAACTTAGTTGCAACTATGAGAGGAGCACCACTGGTGCGTTGCGTTGTGTCGCGTCCTCGCAACCGCAACGCATCAATGTGGTATATAAAAAAATATATGTAAAACGCAACGCACCAATGGGGCCCCTCTCTATCTGGTTTTAATCCACACTGTTACTGACCTTAGTTTCCTAGGCTGCACGGACAGCCAAGGCTTCTCCCTGATGTCATCGATCTGTGTCCAGATCTTGCTGAGCGAAGACCACACGCCGCGCAAGTCTTGCAGCTCCTCGAGCGCCACCGTCATACGCTCGTTGTTCACTGAGCTCCCTGTTACAATTTATTGGCAATTAGTAATAAGTATTTCGGTTAGTAAGTGAGAATACAACCGTGAGTATAGAATGGTGAAGTTTTTTAGCATCAATAAATATAAATTATACTACAATACCAAATTCAACGCCTGACTGGTCAAAGTAAATATTAACCTAGCTAGAGTAAAGAATAGTAGACATAAATATTTTTTCTCACCAGTATCATGCAACTCCAGAGCCTCCTTGGCCTTAGCGACATTGTCCCTTTCGTCTTTAAGCTTGGTGTATCTGGCCTCCATTGCTTGGAGCCGAGCCAACGCGTCTTCGGGTCTAGTGGAGCCGTCGGTCGGCTTGCTGCGTTCCCATTCGGTGAGGAATTCTAGAGTGCGAGTCTCGACAGCTTTGTCTTCAGCTACGATCTTTTGTTGAAGCGACGCCACCTATTCGGAGCAAATAAAAAAAAACTGTTCAGTTTGTATTCAAATAAAATTTTATGCAAAAAGGTTTTGTTTTGTTCTGTGAGCTAAAAACTAGCACGCAAATTAATGTAAGCAAACATTGAGATCCTTACTTGGGTCTGAATAGAAGAGTCCTTTCTGCGCATGATCTCGTTGAAAGCGCTCCATTCCCCTTCGATATTGTCCACATGCAACCATTGCGGCGGGAATTGGAATCTAAAATGTATTAAAATATAAATGAGAACAATTCAGTATATTATTTCCTAGTCATAATGTTATAATATGATCATTTGTTAGATTTTTACACGTCAACTAAACAGTTATTAATTTTACCTCTGTCGTTCTAAGATGCGCTGCGCTTCTCTGTAGACATCGACTTGTTTCTCCCACGCCAGCACTTCTCGCTTGAGTTGCTGCACATATGTGATCAAAGACACAGCATCACTGGTCGAAGCAGCCTCTGTAAACATGAAATATTGCATTAGTTTCCAATATGGAACATGATTTCTGGAAGAGGGATATCGTGATTGAATTAATTACGTTAAAAAAAAACTGACAACATCACCGTTGTGCGCCACGATCCCTTACTAACTAGTAATAATTGTGTTGTTGTGTAAATGAGAAATCGGGGACAATCAATGTCCTTTGCACAGTGGTGATGTCCTGTAGTGGATCATTGTATACCGGGGCCATAACGTTCACTCACCAATGGTCTGCTGTTCAAGCTGCGAGCGCGACTTGGCCAGCTGTCCGTGGAAGTGTACCATCTCCCCGCCGAGCAGTGCGCCGAACTTGCCGAGCACTTCCTTGTGCCAGGCGTCATACTTTAGAGCGACCTTGCTCTGGACGCGCGCGAAGTCTATCACCACGGGGCCGTATTCGCGACGGGTGTCTGACGTGTCGAATGTTGTGCGGGATTTTCTATGGAACATTCAGTAGTTTTAGACCATATTCAGGTGTCTAAATTGTCATGCGGCTGGGTTAAATTCAATTAAAATGTGCGTAAGCATTATACACGCTTTCAAATGTCGCGTTAACTACGGTTGTAGTACTGTTAATGCTGCATTTTTTTTGTTTGTTACTGTTGACACCTGATTGGCTTGGTCTTAGACGAAGATTTTACTTTATGCACTAGAGCATAAAATGACATTTTATGTCGCCTAGATCCAGCATAAATAGGAAGTTTACGAGCATGAGGAATGAAAAACTTATTTTTATTACTTACTTGATATCATTTAGACACTTGATCCACAAAGTGATATCTTCTCCGAGGCGACCGTACAGCGTTTCCGGCTGAAGATCCCACAGAGCTTGATAACTAAAAAATAAATATATTTAGCAATCATATTTCAAATTTAAATTAGTCTTTATTCCGAGTTAATAGTTAAGATTCTCACCGCAGCCATTCGTCCACGTATTCCCGAACTTGCGACGTCTTTTGTTCAATGGCGTCGTAAGCGTTTTCCAGGGGGGCGGAGCCTCCCGGCAGCTTGGTTAGCAAGTTCCTGTAGGTGGCAGTTTGAGCGCGCGCCACCCCCACTTGGTATCTGAAATTAATATGCATCTCATTATAACGCTTCTTCGTTGTCTTAGCTAAAGAAGCATAATAATAATAATGAAGGAAAAGGAAAGATATGAAGATGAGATATTATAAAAAAATGTCGCATAAGCCGTACTTATGTGTAGTTGTGTACTTAGTTTATGAACGAAAGACCATCGAGACCTGAAACAATTCTTTTTCGCTAAAGGTAATGGTACCTGGTGCTCTGCAGCCGATGCTGGCTGGTGACGACGGCTTGCCACGCGAACATCTGCCGCATGAGCTGGAAGCGCGCCTCTTCCAGCGACGGAAACAGGTACATCTGCTGGTTCGTGATGCGCACTTCGTGCACAACGCGCGCGATCTGTACACACCAATACCGCGTTACTACATTTTTTTTAAATGTGTCGTAAAAATTAAATGTAATAATTAAAAATGTTAATAATTATTAAAATCTTTAGGGGCGAATTAAAACTTCATTACTTTAAATAGTCTCAGTACTTTAAAAAAAAAATATATTTTTGGTAAAAAAAATATTTTTCACATATTTTTGCCGATTTTTTATTTTGTTTGATGTATTTGCTTTGTCGCTCTATCTACGTACGTATACCAAGTTTCAAGTCAATCCGACACTTATAATTTGACCCTAACCCAAAATAAAGGCTTGTAAAAAATATGGATGGTTTTGGATGAAACTAGTATTCGATGGTACTTTTCAATCCTCCTCTCCTACTCCTCCTAATCCTCCTCTAATACTAGCATTCGACGGTACTTTTCAATCTGAGGCGGTTACCTGCGGCTCGCCGCCGGGCTTATGCGTGGGTTCAGCGGGCGAGTACGTGTCCATGGAGAGATCAAGTTCGTTGCTCTTGCCGAGCAGAGCCGCCGTCCATGCCTCGACGCCGGCTTGCAGACGCGCTGCTAGGCTTTTCTCCACCTGAAATAAACGAGTAATTATAATAACAAGCAAAAATGGAATGATACTAGAGACGTGCTACACTGTTTTTCACCTGAAATCGAATACAGGCAAGAATAAGCACTTCTTTTAGTGCTGATAGAATTAATGCGGACTAAATGTGAGCAAAAGATCTCCCGCTTTTTATCGATCCTAAAGAATCAACGACCGAACCAAGGTATGGTAAAAAGTTCGGTTAAAAAAAATATCGGATACAAAATTAGACCATGTAAGGCGGGATTAAGATTTTTCTTCGTTATCGTTACCTCTTCATCGAGACGCTGCACCCACAGATGCAAGTTGCTGTACTGTCGCAGCGACAAGTCGTCGATGGCTCGCTGCAGACGACCGAGGATCTCTGCGAGGCTCGGCGCGGAGTACGGGCAAGTTTCCAGTGAACGGGCGTCCACGGAGATCTGCTCCTCTACTGCTAATAGATCTTCCACCTAGGGCAATTATACAACGTTTAATAACATCACGATCAATGAAGTAATAAAGGATTGAGAGCATAAATTGTCATTTTGCGATTAACTAGTTCATCTCTTTTAATTGGCTAATTGAAAAGAGACGCACATGTTAATACAATAAGGCGTGATTATTTGTGCTAACGGGGAAAGTTAAGCGATATGTTTTCTACCGACTTTCTAAAAATGTAACTAGGCTGTTAATTTAAAGTTAAAATAAGTAAACGTGATTTGACATGATATGCTACATGATCTGCTAACGAAGAGTACTGTTTTATTTCACTGCCAAATTACAGATCACCCTGACCACAGCTAGTGAGTTAAAACACACTTCCAACATTTGACTACCTTTTAATTTCATACCGACAAGTTAATCTAATAACAGCGCGTTAAAAACTGTTCTACTAATTCACACAAACCTTTTCTTGGAACAGCAGCACAACTTCGCTCAACTTCTGCACGTACGGGTCGAGCTTGTAAGACTCCCACACGAGCGCCATCCCCTCTGACACTTGGTTCAGTACGTCGCGACGCAGCCCGGCCACAAGCGGGATTATTGACGCCTTGTCCCGTATCTGTAAAACATACATTTAATTATTTGCGGGCTAGAGACGTGAGGATTAAAGATGGGAGTAAGCCTTTACCTAGCAGTACGATATTCTCGGAACAAATAGAAAAAAAGATATGCGATATAATATTTTTGCACAAGCTTGGGTTTCTTCTTTTGTTTTTGTTACGTCATTTCATTACTCAGCAACAAAACTAGAACGTAATACTTAAATCGAAACTACTTTGATAAAAGCTCGTATATTAGGGTCTTTGCACACTGCGTTTTTGAAACGCGCCGTCGAAGTGCGTTTGTATCGATACAAACGCAATACGCACGCGAGTTGCATGGCTTCTCTATGGAAAGAAAAAAGCGCTATGCAAAGACTTCAAATCAATATGTCAACTAAACTGAATATTCAAGCTAAGTTTACTTAGCAAGAATAAACATTTCGCGATATGAGCTTTTATTTTAGTTTAATTACGAAATTAAAAGTTTCTTTACATCTCAAGGTATAAAAAAAGGAGTTGGATCGTGCACAATACAGGACGATATATGAATACCAGTGAATGTCGACGGTTGCACTTGTGGACAGAGCTGAGCCTTTAAAATTTATGTTGCGCACCTAGCTGACTCTTTTTTGTGATATCTGTGACATCAATCTTTACTTTAAATAAAATACGTATTCATTATTAAAAAAGGCACAGCAAAAAATTGCTCAATTATGGCTTAGATTGTAGACAAATTCACAATCGCTTTCACCACTTATTTCTGACGAACGGTATAAAGCCGAGTTTAGACTTGCAAGAAAAATCCGTGCAAGTTGCATTATATTGCGAGGCCGTAAAGCCAACGTTTTTGGAGTGGTCAATCGAGCGCCGCAATGTAACGATTGCACGATTTTTCTTGAAAGTCTAAACTCGGCTTAATTAAGATGAGACTAGAAAGCAATCGCGAGCAATAAGGGTTTTTGTGACAGATTAGTTGGCGCTAATATCGTGAGGTACCATCAGCCAAATATGTGGTCTACCACCCTAAAGTTGATAATCGTTTGCATGTCACAAAACAATAATGCCAATAGACGTGTATGTCAACTTGAAAGTTCGACTGTAGCGACATATTCATTTGATAGGAACTTGTTTAAAAATTGATAACCACTTATTTGGCTGTTGGTACGTTCGCCATTTGAGTCACGTTTGGGCTAGGTTTATAGCTAATGAATGAGACAATCTTAAGAAAGACTGTAACGTTAAAACTTCACGGTGCTAACGTCATCTAGCGATATCATCCGTCACCTGTCAAAAGACTCATTAGACAATACAACTTTAGAACTCCTCCGTTCAGAATTATGGCAGGGGGACTATTCAGTAGCATTTTGTCACTAATATTGTTCATGCTGTCGGCACTTGCAATTATAATAATTTTAATTGTATTATAATTTTTATAATTCATTCGGTTTCTACAGGGAACGGAACAGCAAGGGCATGGGGATTTTACCAAATCTTATAAGTATTAACAAAAATGGTACGAGTTCTTGAATTGGATGGTATTTTCCAAATATATTTTTTAAGATATCTACTATCATGCTACATAGAAGTATGTACAACAACAGCGTATCGTGAGACCTAACTAGTGATACAATTTGTGCAAAAAAGCAAGCAAAAATAAATATAATTATGGATCTAAAGTAACAGCGATTGATAGCATCCATGCAACTATTTCGGCTCCAGAATAGACAACTACCTTTGTATGATTCCTATTATTTAGCTGCATAAGTAAAAAACGCATTCGTGTTAGTGTCGTCACACAATAAGTTCGATATGTCTCAAATGGTTATTGATGCTAGCCTAATATGTTTAATATAAGTAATAGATGGACTTCATGTAAATAATTAAAACGGTGATTTATCCTGTGCCAATCATTTGTGTCAATATCTATCTAGCTGTGCTAAACTCTTGTGTTATGTTTCGGATTGTTACTTTATCGTGGTTTTGTTGACTTACCTTCTCCAAAGTACGCTCGTAAGTGCGCACACTTTCAATGAGGGATATCGCAAATGGATAAAGTTGGTTAGCCTGGTGAGCCTTATTGACGATAGCTAAAGGCACCCTGAAACAAAACAGCATCAAATGTATTATTAGGGTTGCCATACATCCCATACATACACGGGACTTTAACCATATTTAAGTAACATGTCCCGTAATTTTAGGCCGCGGCCACACGAAATCGTTCGACGCTCGTTTCCATTGTCAAATCTGGTCACGTGACATATAGCGATAAAGTTGAAAATGTTGAGCTTTATCGCTGGAAAAAAACCTCTTCTGTTTCGGCAACCAGTCCGGTGACCAGTATTATCGCTGCTATCGAGCTAGGACCTTTATTTGTCCCGTTTAACAATATACACCTAGTTTTATTTGCACAGTAATAAGGCTAGTTTACATTATGAAATTCGGCGTCCCCCTAAAAGTCCCACCCCGGGGATGCGCCCCAAGCTAGAAATTAGAGATATCCCGTATTAGTTTATGGCAACCCTATGTGTTATAGGAAACTTCTACAATATCCAAGTTTTTTTATATAAAATAGGCTTACGTTATTATATGTATAAACCTGGTGAAATGTGATCTCTATACTATTTTCCATCTTTTGTACCATATTTTAAGCGAAATAAAATTATTTGTATTTGTATTTTTTTATTATCTTTATAATTGTCTTAATTATTACATTGTAAGTTAATATAATTTATAAGAGACTACATATTTAAACTGGCTGATATAGTGGCGTCTGATCAACTGATCTTGATCTATAATTGTTAGTAGGTATATGAGGGTATATGGGTATAAAAGAAAGTAATATGCTTTTTCAAAAAATACTATTATTATAACTCTTTTTAACGTTAAAAGATGTATGAAAGGTTACTTAAGAGAGTTGGCGACTACCCATCAGAAAAGTTTTGGAATTAAACTTACCTGAATCCCAAATTTTTCAAGTTGCGCACTTCCTTGTACAGCGTGATAATCTCAGGCAAGAAGTTGACTTTCAGCTTCAAGATGGTGCCAGTTTTGCTGGACCGCGCACGTACAGATTCTATGGCAAAAATGCGACCCGAGACGCCAAGGTTACGTTGTTGTACCTGGGAAATTATAGATATCAGTATAGCGCTCTACTACTGAAACATTCAAACTTTGATAAGAGCTAAAAACCAAAATGGCTTGTATGCATCATCAATAACCCAAATTCAGCAGCAAAAACAGATTAATTATAGACTAATTCTTATTCGCAAATAAACATCAGACATTCTAATTACCTTCCGCGCCCAATCATCGAAGACCTCTTGGGTATCCAGTTTAAGTCGGAAACTATCACCATCCGCTTTCAGTTTCTGACCTTCAATGTGGTTCTCCCATCCTTTACCTAAACACAAAAAGCGCTGTTAAAAATACCCAAAAATACGATAAGTGGAGACATAAAGCTGAAGTGTTTCTTACCCAAAACATCTTCCACTCTTTTCAAATAAGCAGTGAGTTGGTGGTCTATCTGCTTAGCCCAAATGATAGAACCAGCGACAGGCGGCAAATCTCGTACGAGAGACAGCCTGCTGCATTTAGATTGTGGGTATTGCACCTACATGAAATAAAACAACTTAATTTTAGAATTAAACACGATTTTCAAACAAAAACGAGCGTGTTCTGACATTAATAAGTCACAGAAGAACATACTTTGCGTATTCTCTTGCTATATTTTTATCTGTGTTTACACACACCGTATTTTTGTTACGAAAACATGCGATTTTAGATAAAAAGAAAAACAAAAAAAAAAACAATACCTTAAATTTCTCATGCAGAGCTTCAATATCATCTTTGACTCTTTGTATGAGCTGAGTCTGGTACTCCCGTATGGCACCACGGATGTGGGGTCTAACAAAGAGGGCGTTGAATCGGGAGAAGATTCGGAACATTTCGTTCGCGTTTTTAGCTGTGCCCAATTGGTCGCGGAGGTGAGCTGTGATACGGGTTTCGACGCGATCTGTACAACGACGGTTAATATTAAATGTTATTATAACGGATAACTCACGTCTTAAACCGAGTTTAGCTCGACATGTTTCGGGCTATTTCGTAGCCCTTCTTCTCAGGAGCACGCAAACCGGCGACTGCCGTGCGTAGTGTGCGTGTTGCGGCAGCCGCCAGTTCGCGTGCTCCTGAAAGGAAGGGCTACGAAATAGCCCGAAACATGTCGAGCTAAACTCGGTTTAAGACGTGAGTTATCCGTTAATATGAGTGAGTCTCACGGTAGTTTCATGTTCAAAACGACGGTTAAAGATAAATTATCTAAGTTTTTAGTGTACAAACTAAGGGCGAAAGTGATGTACTGTCGAATCATTTGATTCCGTATCCATAGTGGAACGATTTCGTAGCAAGTTTCATACTGAAATTCTTTTGTATAGCAATACATATCACTATGCCTGTTTCTGTGAAAAGGTTTCACAGTGGGCGACGATTTAGTTAGTTTTTTCAGGGTGTGCACCTATAACGGGCTTGGGAGGAAGTAAAAAGAGTTCATAAGTAAATATAAGCAACAATAATGTAGTCAGTTCACACACCAATTCTATCTTCGTAACGACGAACGGCTGCTTCCCAGGCGTCGCAGCCTTCGCGGGAAATGTCCAAACAATCCACTTCTTTAACATTCTCGTAAGCCAGGTTTACCTTCGGGAAAGAAAACTTTATAAGTATGCATCCAGCTATTATGGGCGTCATTTACCAATTATCTTATTAATTATTATGTATGAATGAACTAAAATAATTTCCTTGCTCACCCGCGACCTTACGATAGCTAAGCTTATGCAAAATATGCGTGTTCATGCAGTTCCTCCACCTCCACACTGTAAGAACACACACAAATCACACAAACCCATCTATCACCACCACCACACTACACTGACGCGTTTCGAACTCAAACAGAGCTCATCCTCAGAGTGACACAACCGTACACCATGCTACCAGTTGTTAGGAAATTATTTTAGTTCATTGATATGGACCTCCGCAAAGTAACGCCTGATTCAATAAATTAATTATTATGTATGTATTTATACAGGCGTTTATCCGTTGTCTAGTACCCACGATACAGTTAAATTATCATTCAGGATTATCTTAACACCATGTAAACCCGGAATTTGAACCCCATGGAAAAAATGTAGACAAAGGTGTCGCCGTTATCGAAAAACGTTTGCAGCATTAAGATATTAATTCTTTCCACAGTTGTCTGAAATCTACTTTCCATTAAAAAACCGTATTTCATCAAGATAAAATATTTTAATTTATTGACGGCGAACTTTATTTTTCCATTTAAAATTTCATATATTAATTTGCAAATTTACAAAACTGTTTTCGTATTTATAATTTATTTATTGTTCTGGTATTACACCCGGGTTTTTAAGCTGCGGACCGCTTGACGCGAGACGTCATTCAATGCACTAACAATCGAGGAATTCGTAATCGTTTTCCAATTACTCTCGTTCTGTTATTTTTTTTATTGTTGACATTGTTATGTTTTTATTGTAGTTAAGTAGTCATTGTTACCTTTTCCGTCGTTTTTCGTTCATTGTTGTATGAAAGCATGGACTCCGGTCCGGTACTTCTCGGTCAAAAGACGACTTATATAAGTTGTTTCCCGTAAAAAAACGACCATGTCATGCCTCTTCGGAAATAGAAAAAACTTATTTCTAGCTGCCCCATACCTTGAGATCCCTTGAAATGACACTTTGACAATGACGAAACTTTGTTTACATTTTCTCCATGGAATTCGAAATCCGAATGTATATATTTATATAATATGAACTTACTTCGGCAATAGCGTTGGCATCGGCCGCGTCCATGGGCAGAGAAAGTGGCTGAGCGGGCTCCCCGCCGGCGCCTTGATCGGCGGCGACGTTGGCGCGCGGCCGGAGCACCTGTATACAAACGTCCATTAATTTATAATTAGGCATAAAACTAATTAATTTTTTCGCTAGTCGTATCTAAAATACCGGGGCGCCTAGATGGCTATAAGTCTGGCCCTGGACGCAGACACTGACCCTAAGCATGACTGTGCGCAGCTGCTCGTGGTGGCGGCGGAAGCGGCGCATATGCTCCATGCGCGCTTGCAGCCGCTTGTGCGAGGGAGACACGCGCCAGACCATCTTGAGGTGCTCGTCGCGCTTCTTCTTTACGATGTCACTGCGCCAACACAACATATCAGCATACAAAATATACACTTAAAAAAAAGTTCCTTGAATGTCTAGTCGGTTTCCGTTCAACGTTAATTCTATGAACTGAATTCGACGGAGCTCCGCTTTGCGGAGCTTCTATTCCGCGTGGTTTGAGACACTTAAAATTAAAAATGTTTATTGCCAAAAAACTTAAAATAAATAAATAAAAGAAAAAATACCGTAGTTTGCTAAAGGTTTAGCAATGGGTACCAGTCTCAGCTTGTGCTGGGCTCGTTAGCTGAGCACTTCCCGCCTAGACGTACCTAACTCTAACCTAACGTGACCTATGTTTTTTCAAGTTTCCGACACTAACGGGTTAGGACGAGTTGCTTTTTAGACCACTTGCTACTTAGACCAACAGATTCGATAGTAAAATTTTAGTTTTCATTTTTCTTTTATTTTCTAATAAATAAAAAGTTATAAACACGGTTATTCAACGCCTTAAGTGTAAGGTTGTTTTATGCGATAAACGCTGCATTCATCGCAATGCGTTTGACGCACATCTAGTCCAACCAATCACAATCCACGCAATCTAATTACCCAACATGCGTTTGCCGCTGCGCTCACCGCGTAAGACAATGTTTGGTAGTTAAATTATCTGATGCAAATTGATGTGCGTCAAACACATTGCGTTTAACGAAGCGTTTATCGCATAAAACAACCGAGCGCTTTAGGGTTGCCTAGCAAAGTGCTTTGTGATAATTATTCTTGATACTTGTATTTTTAACCGACTTCAAAAAAGGAGAAGGTTTTATGTTCCAATGTTTGTATTTTTTTATGTATGTTCACCGATTACTCAGTCAATTGTGGACCTATTTTCAAAATTATTTTTTTATTCGAAAGTGTATTCTTCTGAGGTGGTCCCATTGTCACCAAGTCAAGATCTGATGATGGGATCCTAGGGAAATCGAGGGCAAACCTCAAATTTTATAGGCACACCTATGGCGATTTTGGCATTTGTAGCATTAAGATAAGCATTTACATTCAGGAAGTATAATTTGGTAACCGGACCTGATGAAGAAGACCGTAGATGACCAATAGAACTCGTCAAAGCTATGTTATGCTCGCTCGTCTATAAACGTAACAGAAATGTAATATAAAAATAACAAAAATGGAACAGACTACAAAACCCTTGAAAATATTTTTCTAGGTACTTACTAGATCGAAGTCGGTTACTCAGCACGACCCAGTAGGAGGGATTGAAACCCATAGTATGTAGGTGAGGTAGACGACTATTGTTTCACTCCTGCTGGCTCGTGCTGAGGCACCGACTTCGAGCTAGTAGGTACCTAGAAAAATATTTTCAAGGGTTTTGCAGTTGCTTCCATTTTTGTTGTTTATTTTTTTATTTTTGATAATGGCTTTAATTCGTTTGGAAAATATTGTCACCTCGTCTACCGCGACTTTTGTTTCGAGTTTTTTAAGGTACCTTCTCTACGGCACTTCATTTACTTTCCAAACAAGTGCTTTAGTGGGACCAACTATGCACGCCTGCAATAACCCTGTCCGCTAAAAACTAAAAACTAAAAGAAAGCGTGACTTTACACATACCGTAATAAACCTTGAAGCTTCTCATATTCATCGTCCCAGCATGAAAACACTTCAAAGCACTGAGTCATCACTTTCTCGAAGTCTTCGAACGGTATATGCATAAGACGCCGAGTGCCAAGCACCTGAAATAGACAACAGTGACACTTAATTATGCTCTTTAAGCTTTATTTATATGGTGTAAGAATCCATTATTGTGGTCGATCAATCACTTTTTCAATCCACAGCTTCAAAGTTCCCCAATGTAACGCAACTCGCAGGATATTTTCTTGTACCGTTTAAATAAATTATAAAATAGTAAGGTTACGTACGCGCTATTCGGATAGCCGCGCGGTTGTAGCGCATCGTTTCATTCCCAAGCAATACTTTGAAGAAGGACGGCGCGCTAAAACCGCGCGGCTAACCACCGCATACTGCGTTACCTGCACTAAAAATGGAATAACTTTAGTATTGCCATACCTTCAGAAGTTGTTGACCAAGATCCCGCGAAATAGCTTCGACCAGCCTCAAACCGCGCTGTATGGGGTATTTAGTGGAGCGAATCTTCCGAAGATGGGAGAAGATTTGCTGCACTGCCAATCTGTTAACAGATCATTATCAAGTTACCTACATGTAACTACTAACAGCAACATAACGGCTTACGGCTCACTGACGAAAAGTAAGAATCCTCTGTCAAAAACAATGTCAGTTTTTAGTAATTCATAGACTGTGATTACCTTTGATGATTGATTGAAATCCCTTTGGCTCAAGTTTCAATTTTTGAATTGTTATTTCTAATCTAACTTGTAATATAAATAAAAATATCTGTATTAAAAACTTACTATCTGTATTAAAAACTTAACAATTTACCAATAATTTACAACAAAAGATACATTACCAAAACACAATTTTTATCCACTTTAACTTTAGTTCCTTTAAATCAAATCAAATTGTACCTATTTATGATTTAATAATAGTATTAGTAACCTTAACAAAAGACAAGTTGAACATTCCTTAACTCAAATTATAAATCGTACCTGATTCTCTCCAACTCGGTGGCACTCAGCAGGTCGTTGATAGGAAAGTCTTTCATGAGGGGGTTGTAATCGGAGACCGTAGCCAGCGCCTGCTTTAGCCCAGTGTCAGTGTCAAAAGACACAGTCGCGTGGAAACGCTTGCCATATTTAAGGATCTCCAAAGTTAACGCCACCTTCAAAGATATTAAAATTATTTACATAACATCATGACAAGTACCAATTTAAAAAAATATATATGACTCCTTTTGTTGTGTTTTAAATTTTATTTAGTGAATGTACAAAACTAACACTAGCTCATTCTTGAGTCATTGTTACTAACCTAATTGGACTTTGCCTGAATTAAATAATTCAAATTGAATTATAAAAAAAATCGTCATACCCTCTAGATTAGACCTTAATTTTTATTAAGCAAGGAGAAAAAGATAAGGAAAGTAATTGTTTATGTAAGAAAAACAAACGATTTTAATTACATAACTGGACAAAAAGAAGTAAAGGATGGATGTACAAAAATATTTTGACCGCGACCGCCTGCGTAGAATACGGATAGGCTACCTATATTACGCGGGAACTGTAATTTTTCAAGACAAAAAGTATCCATATTAATCTCCTGAGGCCTTATTGCTCTTGGAATTACAATCGTTTTCATCTCTTCTTTTTGTCACATGATATAAGACGAGGATAGAAAGAGACGGTGAATGTGATTGCGAACGTCAGCGCGTAAGACAATACGGCCTCAGGTCATTCATGATCCATCTAAGTGCGAAACTTAATACCAATCCGAGAAGCTGTTTACGAGTCATTAATTACAAACAAACCAGCTAATCTGCTAACTTCCACATTCATATTATTAAATACGAAATAAGAGGGATAGTGTACAAAATTACACCTCAACATAATTATATTTGAACTGTTCCTTACCTCAATGCTCTCTCTTTTCTCTTGAATCCGATGAAGAGCTCTCTCAAGATTTAGCCAGAATGAGATTTCTTGCAGGGCTGTCCCATTAGAGGGGTCGCGGTCCAATTTGGTGACCTAATGAAAAAGATTATTTTTTACCAAAAATCTTCGCAAAGATATCTTTATTATGTAAGTAAACTGTTCGCAACTGACTTTCTGAATCTCCTTTATCCAGCGGTTGACGCCATTCTGGAGCTGGTTGAGGAAGGTAGAGTCTTCCACTTTGTCACCAAAATCGGCAACGCGAGGTTTGCGCCCTTCATCTGCCGCCCTAAACATTTAGAAAAACGAATTAGTCTCTATTGAAATAGCTGCCTTTGACTTAAAATTAAATATGTATAATTCATTAGTCATAATATTACAAAAAAAAATACCATTTTTTTACATTGGTTTCAAGCTGAAATGTTTGTTGAGTGCTTTTTTTATGTCAAACACCTGGCAAACGAGCATGCGGGTCACCTGATGGTACGTGATCACCGCCGCCGATGGACACCTACAGCATTATTAGGACTGCGAGTGCGTTGCTGGCCTAAAAGGGGGGCTAAAGGGGGGAGGGTAGTTTGGCCTCCGGATCTCCCACTCACCGTACGAAACACAGTAGCAGAACTACTATTTCACGCCGGTATTCTGTGAGAGTGAGGTACTAACCTGGTCGAGCCGGCCCATTCGTACTCCAGCCAGCAAGTGCTTACAGTAAGGTTCTACTACATAAACAATCAAGTGCTCACTTGGCACTAAATACAATTAATTGAGGTATGAGTGAGAATTTTGTAAACAATGAATATTACACCAGGCAAAGTTACCTTTTAATGACAGCAGCCACAATGGGGTGCACTGGGAGGGTAATCTCAGGAATGTCAATGTTCTGCTGTAAATGAAGCAGACCCATTTCTAATTCAGCTATTTTCTTCTCCACAGAAGGTGCCATCTTGTCTCCATCCCTTAAAAAACGGTTTTAGGTCATTCACTTTGTTCTTTATAACGGTAAAGTATAGTAGATTTTTAAAGACATGTAATATGTAAATTATAGGAGTTTTTAATAAAAAAAGGGATATTTATGTATTTTACTAACCATACTATGGATTGATTTTATAAGGTCTGAAATAAATGTTTTTTATTTATTTCACCCTGCAACGTCAAGGTTGTTAAAATAAAATATGAACATAGCTGAAAGTTACCTGTCAGCTCTGCCACTCTCCTTCACATAACTCTTGAAGAAAGGAGCCATAGTTTTGCTGATAAAAGCATGAAGGGTCTCATAGGGAGAGCCATCTGACAAATTGATGAGACGTAGCTGGCTGTGGATGGATTTGTCAGCCTCTATGACAGCACCACGCTTAATGCACACAAATGCAGCCACTCGGGGGGAAGTGAAGTGTACCTATTCGTAAAATACAAATATATTTTTTTACATTGAAAATAAAATAATAGTATTTAATAATTATTGTATCCATTCATTCCAAATAATCAAGTAAAATTATAAACATTGACTGCAACAATCCTATTAATTAAGGATTAGTAGTTAATTAATGAAATGTATGTGTATTTTTTTATTGAAATAAACAGCTTTTAATTTTTTTTTATCAAGAAAAGAAATGCCAGAGCCAGGAATCAAAGCTAGGTCTTCATCACTCTGGGACACATGCTATGCTATAATACCCCTACACCGCCTCTGAGATTGTAAGCTTATGGTGAAATTTCCTAATGTATTCTGGAGACGAATGCTATTTTTTTTAATAAAAAGTAAAAGTTTTTAGGGTTCCAGAGCCAAAATCGCAAAAACGGAACCCTTAAAGTTTCGCCATATCTGTCTGTCTGTCTGTCCGTTCGTCCGCGGCTTTGCTCAGGGACTATCAATGCTAGATAGCTGTAATTTTGCACGGATATATGTGAAAACTATGCCGACAAATTGGTACAATCAAAAACTAAAAAAAAAAATTTTTTTTGGGTACCTCACATAGACGTAAAGTGGGGATGATTTTTTTTTCTCATCCAACCCTATAGTGTGGGGTATCGTTGGATAGGTCTTTTAAAACCATTACTGGTTTGCTACGACGATTTTTCGATTCATTGATTTTTTTGCGAAATATTCATCTTTAAAGCAGGCGCAGCGCACTCCGCGAATCCGCGATATTGGTGCGATTCTGTAAGTATCAAAACACCCCACGGCGGCGTGGGTTAACTCACTAGGGCTATGAGCACCGCCCGGCATGCACGCTCGCAGTCTCGCTCGAACTAGTCGCGCCGCGTAACGCTACGTGTAGCTGTGTGATTTTCGTGAAACTGGTTCACGATGAGTGCAAAAAAATATTACATTCATATTTATTTTATTTATATATTCATATTCTGTACATAACATTACACTAACTTACCCAATTCTGTTCGAAACCATATTAAGTGCGAGTGCGACAAAAGAACAGATAGGTAATTCGCGATTTACCGATGCCCACTGCGGGCGTACAAAACCTTTGAGGCAGCCGACGACGCATTCGGCACGCGACCTTGTACAATTATCTATTTTGTGACCATCGGAGACCGTAGGTTTCAAAATGCTAGAAAACTAAGTATTTGTCCGAATTTACTCTTAAGTTATATGTGAGTATTATTTTTTTATTGATTTACAACCCTATCCTAAACCAAGACATTGGTCCAAAATAATTACGACCTTCGCGCCCAGCACTAGAGTTCAATGTTCCTTGGTGGTGCGCAGTGATTTTGCTAATAAAAATTATGTAGGCATATAAAATGGTGGCTTTCATCAACATCAAAAGAGAGAACCGTCTGTACTTGTACTATTACTTGTTCTGTGTTTAAAGTGCAAATTTTCATTAAAATCGAGGGTCCCCCCCCCCTCTAAAATCTAAACCGGTTGGTGGAAAATTAAAAAAAAAATTCAGGATGGTAGTAAATATATCAAACTTTTAAGTAAAACTATAATGGCTAAGTTTGCTTGAATAAAATTATTAGTAGCTTTACTCTTAAATAACAGCCTAAGGTATAAAATATACCTAAACTTGGAAGATTCTGTATAAAATGCGATATCCTTAGAAAAATATTACTTAATTATTTCGTAATGGCTACGGAACCCTATTTTGGGCGTGTCCGACACGCTCTTGGCCGGTTTTTTTGTTATTTTTGTACTAGTAAATAATATTGTATTTCATAAAAAAATACTGGTATCATTTTAAGACACTGACAAAAAATATCATAAAAAATAACTGCTATGATTGCTATGATTTTATTAAAACAGTTAAACAAATCATAAATAGTTTAAGCAGCTTTGTTTACCTCAGTGCTGATCTGGTAGGTGACAGCTTCTTTTTCTTCCTCACCCTCAGTTGGTTGTTCATTGTCATCTTCTGTACAATCAACATTTTTATACTCAATATAGGTTGAATATTTGATACCAAAGAAAGAATAATCAATATAAGCAATCCAATGAGTTGTGAGCATAGATAGAGACTCCCGTGAGTAATAATATTGCTATTAGAATTTATGCTAATAAGAAAGTAATGGGTGGAGGCGTTACCTTTCGAGGAGAACCGCTGAACATACAACGACGACACTTGAGGGTCCGAAATAAACTTCCTAATGCAATCTTGGTTTACTTTGTCGTCCAGCGAAGCATTTAGCGCCGGCGGAACGATGTCATCTTCAGGTAAAAGTACCGTTGCGGCTCTTCGCAAATAATTTGCGAAGTCTTGGAACTCGACCACGACGACATTTTGCGCCTCCGGCGCGCCCTCACTCCCATCAAGGGAATCTCCCATGATGTCCTAAATAATTATATACTAAAAGCCAATAAGTTAGCCGTAATTAACGATATAGCTAATTCAGATTCAGCTGTTCAGTATTCATGCAGCTGCAATCTGACAAGCTGACAACCAGGGTAAGTAAAATCGTGGAGAGAGCGGACGGCGGGGAGAGAGGGAAACAGAAAAATGACGCATCAACCAACAATGTTGCCACCTGAATTAATCCAAATTAATCTTCACATTTATAAAGGTGCGGCCTCATATAGCTGCTCGACGCTGGTTTGCAGCGATAAATCTGGTCACGTAATCTTATTTTGAATTTCCCGCAACTCATACAGGCACGGTCTTATGTAGTCGCTCTCATATACATTACTTTACTCTTTGGCTGCTACGCTCGTCATTCCAATAGATGTTGTTTGTCTTTTTCCAGCCATAAAGCTCAACCTTATAGTCTGTCAAAAAAGAAAAGAAATTAAAAAGTGACAACACTGTAGTGTCATCCCTTTCAAACCCTGTCAAACCAAAAATGGAGGACACTACAGTGCTGTCACTTATTAATTTCTTCTCTTTTTTGACAGACTATAGCTCAACATTTTCAGCTTTGTCACTATAAAGGTGCGGCCACATGCAGTCGCTCATTTGCAGCGATAAATCTGGTCACGTGACCCCACTATGAATGTGATTTTCAATTTCCTGCGACTCAAAAAAGTAGCGTCAAGTCGCCGCGTAGAGCAGCAGATTACCTTTAGGTACAGTTTAGGGATCTTGATACGATGAAAAAACATTATTCACTAGATCTATAGGCAGGTAACTGACTATCCTACCTACTTATTATATTATAATGATAAATGCGAAAGTTTACTTTATATTATAAATGCCAAAGTTTGTGTGTGTGTATGTTTGTTACTCCTTTACGCTAAAATGGCTAGACGGATTTTGACGAAATTTGGTACGTAGATAGCTGGACATCTGGAATAACACATAGGCTACTTTTTATCCCGATATTCCCACGGGATAGGGATAAAATCTAAGAAATAATAACCGCTGAGTCATGAAATTTGGTATCTGGATGTCTGAAATAACACATAGGCTTCTTTTATTCCACGGGATAGTTGTTCTTAACACAACACCTCAATGAAGATAACGATATAAATTTTGGGATTTCCCATAGGAATTTTGTAAAATCCTGGAATTTCAATTGTAACTACCAGATCGAAATGCGAAGCGCGGGTAAAGCTAGTAAGTAATAAAGGTCAAACTTTTGCGTTCGGCGTTTAACCTCCAGTTTTGTAGAATAAGCCTCTTGGTCGTGACCAACTCGATTTTTTTTTATAGTCGGCCGTGGCAAGTGGCCAGTCCAAAAGGTATACCGTTAGAGGTTGGATATAAGTAAATTAAATTTATTATCATTCTCATTTTTTTAGGGTTCCGGGGCCAAAATGACAAAAACGGAACCCTTATAGTTTCGTCAAGTCCGTCTGTCTGTCCGTCCGTATGTTACAGGCATTTTACTTGAAAACTACAAGATGTAGTACATCAATGAAGAGTACAGATGTCTTGTCAACAGTAGTAGTAGTTCGACAGCTCTTTTGAAAAGATTGTAAGGTTTCTGAAGATTTCCGAAAATAATCGCTCCCAAAGTAGCAAAAATTGTGTCCCCCTCCCCCCTCTATTTTGTAAACCGTTCGTCCGAAATATATGGAAAGGTAACGCTTAATAAATACTTTCAACGAAAATTGGTTTCAACATGATCGTTTTTGTTTTTACCGAAAAACTGCGCTTCTCAACAAAAGGACGTAAGTGCCGTGAAGATACGCTCTTTTTCTGGTAATAGATTTTAAGACTGTAGTAAGTGTTTTAATTGTGTTATAACGCACATAATATTACTTTTTCGTAATGGCTACGGAACCCCATCTTGGGCGTGTTGGACACGCTCTTAGCCGGTTTTTGTGGCATTTTACTTTCCTCACAGTCAAAATGAAAAGTAGAGTGTGTCTAACTCGGGTGAAATTACCCATTTCCCCTCGAACTATTGAAAGGTCACTAGGTGAAATGGGTCAATTTCCACCCTTGGTTATCAATCTACTAATTAATCATCACTCAACTGTCAACTAAAAAGACGAAATGAAACCACACATTTCATTGCATATTATTCTTTTTATATTTTTTTCATCAGTTTAAATGGAAAATACAATTTTATTTATTTATAATGTTGTCATTTATTTATTGTAAACAAATATATTATAAAAGATTTACATATTACTATCAAAACAAAATATTCACAAATGGCAGACTAACTAAACAATTACTTAGCTGTTTCATCAAGCATGCTAACAATTGCATCGTTTTGAGCTAAACAAGAAAGAGAAAGTTTGGCACTGATCCCATAATCGAAACTATAATGAAGATGGCATAAATGCACATTGCAGCATATCTGTCATTCAAATAAGTTAGTCTGTTTGTCCAGATTTTGAATAGGTACCTTTTATAACGATACTCTTCACAACCTCTCTCCAGCTCACGATTTGCTTGATGTAATACTGACTAGCCCCGCCGCGCGGCAGCGGCCGCCCGGCCAGGACGACGCCAAAGAGAGCCTACCTCTTGACTATTGTTCCTGTGGTAACTTGACAGTTTAAAACTAATCTGCTGCCTCATTCGAACTTCAAATTGACTTAATTAAAAAAAACAACTAATCGGGACTTCTTTCATAACAATACAAATCCATTGAATGGATAAAATCAACTCAATTTTAAACATTCAAACAAATCATCAAGCATTTCAAATTATAAAAGTACCTCTTCTCATTTCTGTATTACCCTGCCTTAACAAAATCATTATATATATTATTACACTTAGCCTGTTGACAAAACAAGAATAAAGCAATGGAAGAGGACATGAGCAAAAAATTGCAAACATAATGATAGAAGTTTCGACAGGTTGTGGTCGCCACGAGCGCGCAGTCGGTGCGGCCGAGTGGGCGAGGGCACTGCGCGAAACCTAAGCCGGGTCCCTTCCACTCTTACATCAAATGCCGAAAAGAAAAGTATAATTCATAAATTGTACCTATACTTTGTTTATACACTAATTTTTTTTTTACATTTTAATAATTTAAAAACAACCAGTACTTACTTGGTCGAGAAATTTATATCCATTTTTTTTTTGTGTATTTTATATTTTGATGAAATATTAAAAGCTAATTAACGTGAGCCGATGTCAGGATTCATAGCTAGTCGTCGTTCGCTCGAACCGGCTGGCAAGTCTCCGTCTGTCCGCCTGACTCGAGCTTGTATAAACACATCTATACACAATAACACTACCGCATCGTCTATACATCTTGACTCGTATCATAATGCACTGATATTTCGAGGGCACAAGGAATATCGCAGCATTGTTTCTAGCGACTGCACACTGAGCCGGCCGCCGCCGCGCGTGTCCGTTGCCGTTCACGTTTTCTTTTTATTTCCCCGCAGTAATAATAAAAATACAACACTACGATTACATCCCTTAACATGCCTAAATTTCTAATTCGTACTCTATTTACATGACATAATCATATTGAACTGTCCGGCGCAGGCGCCGCGGGCGGCGGCGACCTCCCTCCACTCATCACTGTACAGTCAATTTACATAACATTTGATCAGAATACGCAAACTCAAAGATCTATATCTAAAATAAAGTAAGGTAAGGATCATTCTTATGTAACGCCCGCCTTAGCCGCTATAATATCAGCTATGTTAATTAATATAACGCATGAGTTTGCACATGACAAATTAGCCACCCAATAACAATATTCTCAATCATAATAAAATAGGCCCAATTCATTGCTTTGTTACTAAAATTGGGGTGATTGTAACCAGACCGATACCTTCAGTAAGACAAGAGGCAGACAAATAAAATGAGCCACGTGGCGCGTTTGTCATGCCGCAAAGAACAATACATATCTCGGAATTAGTACTATTTTACTACTAGCTCAGTTTAAGAAAAGGTGATACTAGACTCTAAATATAGTCTACTCTGTACATTGGACTATGATATTTTCATTGAGATACTTTTACTTTGTATATAAAATATGACAAAATACATAATATATATATTTATGTCCAACCTCCTACTTTCTTATTCGGTAACAATCGAGCAACGTTTGACATTTTATTACTCCCTTTTGTGACAATGTATCGATATTTAACATTTAGGGATATCTTATCTCATCTAAAATATTGTTCCTCCAAAGAAGTCGATGTTACGTCGGCAAAGCCGAGAAACTGGCACGAAGACCAAGTTTCATCGCTTTTTCAATGCAGATTTCAGACCAGCTTTTGTCTACAAAAGGATATTAAATCTTTGTAAAAATATACTTTCACGATCTCATACACTACTCATGTACTAGGTGCGTCAATGAACAGTGCTTAACCAACGGTTCTGACAAATGGAATGCATCTTACACAATATCCACTTCAATAAATAACAACTTCTCTGAAATTAGAATTACTAACATAAGAAATCAGTATCATGTGCAGCAAAAAAAAAAACAAATAATTATCCATAATAACCAAACTGACATTACATATTATAATAAAACAATTGAGAGTGCTTAAACTAGTGGTAACAATAACATTTTTAACGTTTGTTCATATCGATTTGATTGAGTTTCCTTTTACCATTTTAAAAAGTGATTGTGATGAGCTGATGATACAACATTTTAAATGTAGAAGGGCAAGCAGTGTCATGATAATTAAAACGCGATGTCTATTCCTATTCCCGACAAATTGATGACCTCAAGAACTACCATGACGGACAATAAATAATAATAAATTAAATTCCAACGAAAATTTTATTATCTAATATCATGACCACAAACATTGAGCATTTTAATGAGTAAAAAAGCAGTAAAACGACAACTATTAACTGAGCAACTAAAGGCCACGCGTGCCTTGAATTGACTAAATAACTAGAATGTCGTCGCAGTGAAGGCTCCCGTGTTAGCGCACTTTTAAAACAATTGACGATCATAGTGAAATAATACCAACGCCAAGTTGACACAATAATTGACGAAATTAACCGAAATAACAGTATCCTTCAACAAGGTTTCGTAAACCCACGCAAACTGCTCGCATTATACTTATTATATTACAATAATAATGATACGTATACGCATTAAATAACAAAGAAGTATATACATTATTACATGAAAGTATCAGTATTTATGTTAAATGACATTAGAATTTAGGACGCTTTTGGCGTTTAGAATTGATTCACATGCGTTTTGATTTTAATTGGACTTGCACGAAGTTGCTGTTTCAACAATAAAATCAGAGTTACTTAATGCTATAAATCATTTTCAAATATGGACGTTAAATATCAGGACAAATGATGCAAGACGGCTCTCCTCTCGCTCGGCAAGTTGGCCTCCCGAGTCGACTACATTTACTAAGACGTTATTGTGTTTTTTTGGAGGGTATTTCCGAAGAGGACCAAAATAATTTCTTACACCTAGTGGATGTTTCACACTGGCCGGTTGTTGCTAACTTTTAGGACACAAGTAAGTTCTATGGAAATTAGAAACTGATTTAAAAATATTATTTGTTAATGCTCAGCTTAGCCATTTAATATCCAAATTACAGTGTTAGTTTTAACCACCAATCTCTATCGAAGAGTTAATTTTGTGACAACGAGAAGTTATTAAAGCGTTTTTAATATTTACAAGATCTTATATGGTGATTAGATGGCTAAGCTAATAATGTAAGATAAACATATTATTATGCTGAAAACACGACACGCGATGGTTCACGTGGCATTTTTTAAATATAAAGGACTATATACACGAAGCTAGGCAAGACAAGTTTATAAAACAAAAAAATAACTTCCACATTAAAATGGATGGATTGCTTAGAAGCAAAGGGCGACGCTGGACTTAAAACATCTGTGACCAAAGATGTTATAATTGTTTTGAAAGGCCGATTATATTTAGAATTGACCTTTGAAATTGTGAAATCAGGTTTTTTACTCATTGACTCCGAAGAATAATAGTAAAATAATTTAGTAATCAGTACAAGCAAATTTCATTTGGACAACAATAACATTCATTAGACGGCAATTACGTTCGAATGGAATAAAACGTGGACGAAAAAATAGTGGACTATATATGTAGATAATAAATTTAAATTTGATTTTCTAGATACATATATATACAAACGTTATTTACACAATTAATACATGCTTGAAGTCACTGAATGACCGAAATACGACTTTATCTTTATAGTTGTAGATACCTTACAGCGTCCAGACATTAATATAACATTGGTCTCTTTATCAATGGAGTGTATATTTCCTAAATGATTTTCTGGAGGCAATCTCGTTCAAATCCAGTAACTGAAATGTTCTGATGAATTTGATTCGGTTACATTGCCACCTAAACGTATGAATGGGCGATACCTAATACCTTGTATTTCTGAATGAAAAAAATAAAAAAAAGACCTTTTTCAGGAAAATAATATACAACAAATGGATTTTGGACAAAAAATACTATATATATATAGGAAACTACACACGATTATTATTAAAAATATAAATCTCTTGTTCTATTCAGATGTATCATCGTTACAATTATTTTTTTAGTGTGGGACCTCAAAAGTGGTATTTTGCGACGGTTTACATATTATTTACCCATTGCAAATAGGTATGAGGTATGTATGTCTGATACTGTCGAACGGTTAAGGCCTGAGCATGTAAGAATAATGGAAGAACGATTAAACTAAGATACTCCTCATAGTAATTATACAGAGACTAAAACTGGCGACTTATGGGAACAGCTTAAGCCTTAACCACAAAATCGACGCCAGTTACACTCAGTGCCCTTAGTTTGCAGACTGGCAACTTGTGCCGGGACTTCATTACGAATAAATTGGAAGTTGATCCTTGAGAATTGATAGCACATTTGATTGTTAAAACTATAAAAATAACTCTTAAAATCATAAATGAAATAATTATGTGTATTCAGTCCACACAACTGCGAATCTGCAAATGATTATGGCACTGCGATAAAATAAAACCAGTGTTTCAAGTGCAAGGCCACGATTAAAATCGGCCTGAACATTACGAAGCGTTAAGCATACGGACTGATTACAATTATGGCTTACCGTAAACGTAAAAGCAATGTCGTCATTAATGAGACTTTAATATGTACATTAAGTTTTAGTCCGACGTGCGCTAATGCCACTCCCGTTCCCAATTTCACTATAACAAGGCACGGTAGGGAGTTGCGAAGTGAGACGGGGCCGCGAGCTTCTGGAGCGCACCCGGACTGCTTTAGTCTGTATCTTCAAGTCTTGGAATAACTGTCACTGTTCGGGGGACACTGACACGTACAAAACTTAGATGCTAGAGTATGTGTATATAGATTGTCCTGTGAGTGTTGCGTCGGTCGTCGAGTTGTTAGTACTATAGACAGCGAGCGGCGGGCGGCAAGTAACGTAGGTGTCAGTACGCTTGCGTCGTGCTCGCGGTGGAAACGCGCTCCGATTTCAGGTTACGCTGTAACAAAAGACAAATTAAGTTTAATAATAATTGTAAAAATAATATGAAGTACCTATAGTTACTATTTACGTTATCTTATTCACTTACAGGAAGATCCTTTAAACGCGTGACAGACTTGAAAGCAAAAATATAGAAACGTAAGACTAACATAAAGAAAGAATGAATACAGATTCTCTAAGCCTTTATTTTTATCTAAGCGCATTGCCATAACAGTAACTTCCTAATATTTCAACACTTTTATACAAGTTTTTATTTTACTTGCCATGTTTGATAACAGTTACCAAACATTTACGCGTGTTAAGGTAAAACCTTGCAAGTCCAATTTTACCCACTTCTTGTGATCGGATCGACTTGAAATTTGTTACAGATTTGTAGTTTGCGCGGCAAAACAAGTGCAGCTAATCAAAAACAGCTGTTACTAAAAATATTTTTACAAAAAACGTTTTTAAGTACCTCATTAGTTTGTCAAAAAAGTGGTCGACTCACCAGCTGATCGTAATGCTGCACCATCCGCTTGATATGAGTGAGCTTGCGGTGCAGATAATTAACGCGACTCTTCTCCGCCTGGTACGTGGCGTCGTTGCGCACACGCCGGTACTCGTCTACTATGCGTTGTTCTATGCTCTGGAACAAGAGTAACTGGCGTTGAGCATCATCTATTTAATAAAGCATTCTTTCATTTCAAACCAATCTTCTTTTTCGAAATGCATATAACGTTAGCTGTACAGTTTATGTTACTGAGGTGTGCTGGTGATAAGAAGTATCTGAAGTATTCTTAGTATACTTCAATAGTAATACCGTATAGTGCGGGATAGGATAAAGCACTCAATAATATGTAAATCTCTATGTATATAGGTAGCAGTAGTTGTTTTAAGTGTTTGTCTTATCCGATATTTATTATTGCAGGTGATCGAACTTGAAGTAGTTTCAGTATACTACAGTATGTCGTTTGGAGTCTACGCTGCACAGTGGATCAGGTCATAATTCAGAAGTGTTTGTAGAGTACAGTACAGACAAAGAAACTAAATTGTATTCCAGTGTGGAACTTATTCACTGAAATTATATTGACGTTCCACACATCTACCAAACACATCATCGTGTAAAAATTCCATCCTGGCACGTGATCCAGTGTCTTTGTCTTTAACATTGTAGTAGTAGCTTACGAGTGGGGGTAGTATGTAAGCGCTGGTAGTATGGAAAAGTGACATATAAAAGAGCCCCTTGCGGCCTATAACAGAATATTTTTTCGTTACCTGGTGGTGAGGAGAGTGCGGCGGCGCGCGTTTGAGCTGCTGCTCGAGACGCGTAAACAACGCGGCCACCTGAGCGACGCGCTCGTACATCGACTGGTACTCTGTATAAAGCTCCGCGAACTCGTTTTTGTAGGCTCGCCGCGTACTCGCACTCGTAATAGGCGGGTATTGCCTGAAACAAGACAAGTGTTAAAAGTTTATATAGGGTTCATAAATAATGAGGGACTGATCGGAAAGTTTCGTTAACTCTCTTCAACAATACAATACTACTCCTTATTGGCGTATTGTAGATTTTTTGCTATGACCTTTGAGCCAAAATGCAAAAGCGGTCTATGTTGACTTGAAAGGTTTTGGCTGTAGCTGAACCTGTCCTAGTAGCTTAAATAAAAACCGGTTATTGTCTAATGGGACTTTAAGCCAAGCTTGTTATAAGGTCAGGACAATTTTCTCTTGACTCTTCCGAAGATTATTTAAACTGTAACGTTAATACCATAAGTTAGGTAATAAGTTAATCATCAGCCAAGAAATGTAGCAAATTACGGAGCAAAAAGGACTCTATCAATGACTTTCACACGAAAAAAGTTGAAAATGATTGATAAGATCATGAATTACCTTTCAATCTCTTCAAGATCAGTCACATTCTCTTCAGGTACTGACGTTAAGTCAGCATTTTCTAATGTTTCCGTATTAGTTGTGATGTTATGTGTATCTGTAACAAAAACAAATGAATGTGAGATTTTGAACAAGAGACACTAAGAGAGAGAAAGCATGCAAAATCCATCAATAAGTAATTGCAATTAAGGTCGAAGTAATATTTACCTGTGATACTAGGTTGTTCCGCTGGGGGACTACTACTTCTAAAGCCGTTTGTCTTCACAGGACTTGGGCATATTTCCTTAACAGTGTTAAAGTTGAGGGTGTAACCATTGTCCTTTTTGACTGTAACCAAAAACATCACGGTAAGTCAAATATTTTCAACTATAAATTATTTTACATGTTAAGCAAAACTCGATTTAAGACGTGAGTTATCCAGATTAACTTTCATTTAATTAATATAATTGTTTTTAAAGGTGGTAATGATAGTTACACCGCTAAAAACGTAGTCTACATAGTTTTTCGTACTAAATTATGAAGCGGCGTGAATACTAGTAAGGTATTTAAATAAGATAAGACAACTATAGAAACTTGAAAGTAACGTTTTGATGAAGATTAAACTACTATATGTGTAATTATGCAATTAATTTGCTCAATCCTAACTTTCATAAATGTGTTTTATTTTTGGTGCCATTAAGAATTTTTATTTTAAAGCATAAAAGTTAATGGTTCATAGAAATGCATGTTTGCTTTGTCTTAGCGTAAATAAGTGAAGGACTTACTAGACGGAATATTGGAATTGAATTCTAGATAATTTATTACATAGCAAATAATAGTTAGGTTCCCGCATACCCAATTGCAAAATAAACATTGTTATATTGGTCTTGTTATTTGACGCCTCAGGTATCAATTGCCATATCCTGTTTAGTTTGACTAAACATTTATTAATCAAGAAAATAACGACTTAACCCTCATTACGAATGTTGACTTGTATTTAGATTAACTAGAGGATATGTCAATGTTTAAACGAATCCTAGTAGAATCAGAACAATATTTTTTGTGAAACGAAAAAAAAAACTATTTTTTATTTATTTAACTTGCTTGAAATTGCTAGGTAACTTTACTTACGTGCTAGCTAACTAAGTACACTTTAAAAAGAAGCACGTTTTCAATTCATTAAAATAAAATAAAAAACACTTTATTCTACTTAAACGAAATGAGTGATACAGATTAGGAGATGGATACTGACCAATCGTGCGTTCATCCTCATTATCCGATGCATGTCTTTCTCCTGAAGAAGCGCCGGAGCTGCCAGTGCCGTATCCCGAAGACTGCGGCGAGGGCCGGCGGCAGTGCGATACGCGCTGCTTTTTAGCGGCAACAGGCTCGACGCTTTCCAGGACCGGCCTTTTTCCGCCGGGCGACGCGCGCGGCGATAGGGGGTTGGTGGGCGGGTACTGACCATTTGTCCGGTCGTCCTCGTTGTCAGAGGCGTGTCTTTCTCCCGAAGAGGCCCCAGAGCTGCCGGTGGCATAGCCCGACGACGGAGGCGAGGGCCGGCGGTAGTGCGAGATCCTCTGTTTCTTGCTTGCGGGTGGTTCAACAGCGTCCGCGCTCGGAGCGATCACGACCCCGCTGACGGCACTCGGCCTTTTCCCGCCGGGCGATGCGCGCGGCGAAAGGGAGTTGGTTGAGTCACTGCTTACGGGCGGTGTTAGATTTTGAGGTTTCCGCCTGTGAAACGATATATAAAGCTTAATACAATTTTCCTTTTCCTTATCAGTGAGGGTTTCTTAACAGGCATAATATCGCTAGATGATGTTAGTATCATAAGATCCGTTTGAGGTTAGTCTTGCTCGCGATTGGCTCATTTACTTATTGAACCAATTACAAACGTGAACCAAATGTCAAAGTTAAATATAAATAAATAAATATCATGGGACACTTGACACCAATTGACCTAGTCCCAAACTAAGCAAAGCTTGTACTATGGATACTAGGCAACGGATAAACATACTTATATAGATAAATACATACTTAAATACATATTAAACATCCAAGACCCGAGAACAAACATTCGTGTTATTCACACAAATATCTGCCCCGGCCGGGATTCGAACCCAGGACCTCAAGCTTCATAGTCAGGTTCTCTAACCACTTAGCCATCCGGACGTCAAACGGATCTCTCGTCTTGATACTAGCGCTAACTAGCTTGTCACAGCAATCCTCATTACATTCGCATGCATGGACTATAATTTAATTTTTTGATATAGGAACGAATGTAAAAGCAGGTCTATCTATTTAGTGAAAACTTATCGCCAACTTGGCTGACACAATACGCTTCCTTGAGTTTTATTTGGTGTTTGCAGAATTAATACTTTTTCGTAAATTTCTAGTTTAAAGGACATTCTGTTGAATTAGTAAATGGGGAAGGAAGAAAAAGGAACGTAATTGTAATGTCTGCAGTGACGTAGCCCTTCTTCAGTATTTATCAACATTTATTCATCAGTATTCCGCAATTAATCTTAATCGCCATATAAAATTTAATAATGGTAGATAATTGACTTATAGCCTAACACGATATTTTTCCATTACACGAGGAAGAGTTAAACCAAGCGTGTTGTTTGAATTAAATGTCATCAAACCATAAATAATACCTTTTACCAAGTTATTTATCAACATAAAGATAGATATGTTCCACATACATTTTGTACGTAGAAACAACCTTTAATATTCGACTTCTGCAAAGGTCACGATTTTACCGTACTGTCGCTTTATCTGCCGACCTCGGTGAACGCGCTTGTGCAAGGTTACATTTTATATAGATATACATGCAAATAAAGAATGAGATCCAAGCATTTATTTACTGTTTCATAAACAGATGCGTGAACAATTTGCATTTATTCAACGCTGGTTTTGGTCTACTTGCTTTTGTTTCTAAATTTTCTTTGTTTCTGCTTACCTCAAAGATTACCAGATAAAAATCTACTTTAAAACTTGTACTTTTATCAATTATAAACCTTTAGGATTTGTCTAGGTCTAGAAATGTCAAGACGTATTGGTGTTGGAGACAGACCTCTTGAGCATGCGTTTCTCCTCCTCGCTATAGAACGGCCAATCCTCGTTGACGTCGTTCCACATGTGTCTACGTAAGTGATAACAGTTGTCCTTGAGTGAGCCTATTTGAGGCAGGATCTTATTCACCAAACTGCGTTCTCTCTCCTTGATTCCCTCTGTAATATTACATTGAGTTTTAGACTTTGTTGAGGAGGCCTAAGGGCCCCAACTAACCAGGACGCCGCGGTGACGTTGCTAGCTACCGTCTCCAATATTTTATATAGACATTTATAGCAGTTTACTCACTTGGCGACGGTTTGGCTAGGAATACATAGCTGGCGACGTCACTGTAGCCTCCCAGTTGAGCCTCTTAATTATTTCAATGAGTAAGTTCAACAACGTACCTTGATTGAGCCTCAAATAAAGCTCAGGCTTTTTGAATGGCTTCAATGCTAATAACTGTATAAGTCTTTCTCTGAAAAAGAAGAAAAATACATTACACATTGGTGATCAAATAACATCAAAGTATATATTTCCTAATATACAAATGTCAAAGAAATATTTGTGTTGTGTTCTAGAAATGGAATTTCGAAAAGCCGTTTCATTATTAATTACGTTAGTACCTACGCATGTTCAATGTTCATTCTTTACGATTTTGTGAACGCATAAAACCTATTGAATGAATATTAACATGGTAAATCCATGGATTTTCCTACTGCTCTTTGAGTCACATTGTTATGTACAGTGTTTTGATGGAAATTAAATAGCAGGAATCCTGACGATAATCCATATAACAAAAAACTATTAACAGCCGCCATGACGGATCGTCACTCTTCAATTAGCAAATCAACAGATTGCATGATTGCTTTGGCAGATACTCTTCTCATTTAACTGTTTAACAAACCGAACCAGCGACTACATGAAAGTATCTAAGACGTAATTGTAATCAAATACCTAACATTTAACATCATAAAACAATAAATAACTAAGAAATCGAATTACATTTCGAGCCGTGTCACGTGACAACGTTGCCTAGAGTGTTTCAATAATAATAAATTGCCAGCCTTGGTTATGAATCAGAAGTAATAGCCGTGTAAATGTTGGCTCGCGCGAAACAATGTAAGACTAATAATGGAAACCGAAATTGACGTTATAATAGCCATCCAAATCCGACGAACCCAGACAATCCGCGAACAAACTTGATGATAATCGCAACAATTAGCCGACTCGGTCGCTTGTTTATGCTAGCGAATGCGCAAACAAACTTTTAACATCGAATGGTATTTAATTACACTTAGGTAATGTCAGTAATGTTTCTGTAACTTTTCCTTACAGTACTACATATTATGCTTACAAAACATACTGCAATTAGTACTTTAAGGAAGTTTTGTGTGACTAAGGATGTAGCGTGTCATCTCTGTCATCCAACTGTTCCGATGGCAAACGTCCATTTATCTTCATTTTGCGACCTACGTAGAGAGAGATACATGAAATGCCTGACGAGCGTGTTGGATGAATCAGCCCCCTATCTGCGTTATCTATTATTAGAAAGTGACAAAGGTGAACATTTTGAAAATATACAAAAGTAAAATTGCGTCACAAACGATAATTGTATGAATTGAAATAATTATGCAACCACAACTAGTATCTGTGAATACGTATTGGTGAAACCCATACCACAGCAGCGTTATCGCGGCTATAAGATAATGATAAAGATATCGTGTCAATTATTATTTAATTTGAATATGATTTGAATAGAAAAACCTCGCCAGAAAATAAGGGACTGCGATCGAAACTAGCATAATAATGTTAAGTCATTGTGCTACTATTTCACAAGTTCTGGCTACTTTTTTTTTCATTCGACTGGATGGCAAACGAGGCCTAAGATGGAATACCTCAAGTGCCAGTAATTTCACCGGCTGTCTTACTCTCCACGCCGAAACACAACACAACAAACAACGAACACAACTTAACGTCATAGACGGTGATAATTCCATCACGACGATATCCCCGTACTCCCACCATATCTGGCTATGTAAACGTCGAAGAAACGCAATATTTTTAATGTATAATAAGAGTAATGCGAGTAGGTACCACTAAACTACCACTGTGAAATAAGGCTGCGATGCGCTTTCATCGAAGGGGAGCAGATTGGAGACGTGCACAAGAAAGCAGAGACTAGATTGACATCTATATGTTATGTTACGTTAACACCATGTTCCGCCTTAATAGAAGCGCAGAATAAATATTCAACTGGATGGCAAACGAGCAAGTGGGTCTCCTGATGATAAGAGACCACCACCGCCCATAGACACCTGCAACACCAGGGGGATTGCAGATACGTTGCCAACCTAGAGGCCTAAGATGGGATACCTCAAGTGCCAGTAATTTCACCGGCTGTCTTACTCTCCACGCCGAAACACAGCAGTGCAAGCACAAGGCAGGATTAGCGAGCAAGATGGTGGTAGCGATCCGGGCGGACCTTGCACAAGGTCCTACCACCTGCAAACTGCAAAAGTTTTTAAGAATAAGACCATAACAAGTAAGCAGGTCTGAGTTACCGAGCAGATGCACCTTGTTCAGACGTTAAATACCGTAGGCATATCAGATACGAGGAGAAGCTTAACAGATCTGAACACCCTGGATGCGATCTTTCAGCGCACATTGCCTACTCCGATAAATTTGGAGGCGGTTGTAAACAGAAAGCGTTGTACTGACTTGATGGACCGCCTCGTGAGATCCGGGTTGGTTGGAGGCCTCTGCTGTTGGTGTGGGTGCGGCGGCGGCTGCGAGGGTTGGTGCAGCTGGTGTGGCTGGTGCGGGTGGTGCGGCTGGTGCGGCGCGGGCGGCGGCTGCGCGCGCGGCACGGGCACGGGAGGCCGCTCGGCGCGCTCGGGCCGCTCGGCGCGGTCCGGCCGCTCCGGGCGGTCCGGCCGCTCGGCCCGCTCGGCCCGCTCCGGCCGCTCGGTCCGTTCTAGCGTCGCCGCTGGCCCGGATGAGTATAGGGGATGGGATGAGCGCACTTTTACACGCCGACCGATGTCTGTCTGATTAGGCTTTATCACTCGGGTGCTGGAAAATTAAAAGATTCTATATAATATTCTTTCAAATAATTGATTGAATCAGGCACTAATTTGCGGGCGGAGGTCCATATTAACGAACTTAAACAATTACTTTGCTCACTCGCGACCTTATGATAGCTACGTTTATGCAAGAAATGTGTGTTCATGCAGTGTCAAACCTCTGGTAGCATGGTGAACGGTTGTGTTGCTCTGAATATGAGCTATGGTTAAGTTCTAAACGCGTCAGTGTAGTGTGGTGGTGGTGATACAGTGTTGAGGTGCAGGAAGTTCCTCCGAGGAACTATATGGACACACATTTCTTGCATAAACGTAGCTATCATAAGGTCGCTGGTGAGCAAAGTCTAATTGTTTCATTCAGTTCATTAATACTCTTTCATCGAACTGTCTTTAGAGAGCTCTTACAAACGGTGAATACATTTTCTTTTAATTTCTTACTTAGATAAAAAAATTCACGCGTGTGGTTTTGTTACTAGCTAGACTTACAATTACTCGATATGGTTTAGGTCCGTTAGCCACAATGGCTGTATGGATAAGGTAAATTTTAACAGGTCCGCACATTTTACTCCTCGTATAGCATATCAATTGGCTACGTTAGTTGTTATTTTCTATGTAATATCCGTGTCAAGAACAAACATGTCTTAATGATTACAAAAGATCTAAAATCACGTAGGAAAAACCCGATATATCCGATAAAACCAAATTGATGTTGTCATTACGAGCCAGTACATTATTCATAATTATTTAATTAGTCAAACCAAGCGGGCTATCAAACTGCTATTGTTAAAACCGTATGGTCATTAGCAGCAATTATCAAAAATGATTTATATAGCGTTGATGCCAACATGTCACATTGAGTAGTGTATTGGGCGTGAGTCTGTGAGGGTGTTAGTTTCAGGTTTACCATTTGCTCTGCTCGGCGGCCACGGTTCTCGCCATGCGGTCCTTGGTGGCCTCGTACGAGTCGTCGTTCGCCTGTACGCGCATCCTTCGCGGCAGCGGCCCGCACGACTCGAGACGCCTCGCGCCGCCGCTCTTGACGCACTCAAACGAACCCTGAAACACAAGTGTTTTTGTTAAACTAAAATTAATGGCAAAACACATCTATCAGTAGTAAAGTCAAGTCTCACTACCATTTTCTGGCCAGCTAGAGGTGGTAGAAACAGATTTATTTAGAAGAAAAAAAAAGTATTTTTCCTGGGTCACCGTCTGCTAAGTCTTTGTAATGCAACACGAACGGCCCGCGCCTGAAATCGCACTTTCTAACGGCTATTGAGTAACATTCCCAGTACGTGCTCGGCGCCGGCGCATTCCGAATCAACTACATTTTATTATTATTTTGCGAATTTATAGCACAATGGAGAAACAGAAATAATATTATAAGTATGAAAGTGATCAGTTTTAGAGATGTTTCATAATTAAACGACTGATGGTACGGAATAAATGGACAGGACAAAATAAATAACCAATAGCTTAAAACCCTGCGTGGTAAAATGGTTATTGCTTATTCGGCAGAAACTATGAATACGAAACGAGCCTTAAACGATCACAAAAGATGTATTTAAAACGCATTTTTAGTTTCAGTCGTTATTTATAGCAATTACATATATCCGTAGGAAGGTACTTTATAAGAATAGTTCAATTTATATTTTTCAAAATGTATTCAAGTTGCTATAAAAATAGCATATGTACTTTTATTAATCAATTTGGCATTTTATCGGCCATCATTATTAAGTTATCGACTGCAACCGTTCCGCGACCCACAAACCCAAGCGGAAAAAGCAGGCGTATTACGAAGGGGAGTCATGAAGAGAAGAATACTAATCAACTTCCATCTTACTGGATCAGCTAAGCAACAGTTATAGGAGGGGTGGTGCCCAGCCCAACACAAACGAGCAAACTATTGACTGCTATGTCTACTCACTCAGTAACTTCTATTGTAATAAAAAGGGAATATTCTATGTCATATTCCATTAAATATTTCGGTGAGACATTATTTATATTTAATTGGTGAACTAAATCAATAGTAGTCATAATCTCGACCTGTACAGGGTACGTCCCACTACTGGGCACAGGCCTCCTCTCGGAATGAGAGGGCTTGGGTTGTAGTTCCCACGCGAACACAGTGCGGATTGGGAACATCATACACACCATTAAATTGCTTCAGCGTTCTACTTACTTCCTCTTCTTCTTCTTTCGTTGTTTTTTTTTTGTTTTTTTGTTTATTGAGTTTTGTTTTGTATTTGTGTGCATTTGTGAATGTGAATTAAATGTCTTCTTTCTTTCCTTACTGTACTGCACTGTATCATAATAGTGCCCTACTATTTAAGGCATGTATCAGAGACCCTACATGTATGAATGCATTTGATAAATACTAATAAAATAATGAATTATTACGATATCGGAAAGTGCTATTATCGGGATACTTAACATTCTAAAAGACTGTTTAAACGATATAACATAAATAGTTATGTTTTTTCAATGTCAACCACGCTTGACTACCGATCGAAAATTACGTGAAAATCGAATCATTTCTCTGATGTTTCGCGTTTCCACTTGAGCAAACAATATGTTTGACATCATCAACAGAGCCATAATTTTCGACAATTGTATGAAAACTGACTGTCGAAAATAATAAGCATTTTAAATAAGCATCATATGCTTGACTTTCCTGCGGTCATCTTGACTTCTGTTTGTCTTTATTATTGAAGAATGTTAGTCACACATTCAAGAGTTTTAATGACGTAAACATTCACAAATAATATTTGTTTAACATTCAAATCAATCAACTTCATTGTAGTTATAGTTACTTACATAACACAATAACAGATACATTTTATGAATATTTAACCAGAATTAAGCATATCAATAATATTACTTTACTAACAAACTAAATAAATACATAATTACACCGTGAAGGTATAAGACACGCACCTGTGGACCCTCCATTTCTGCATTGCTATTGATGCTGAAGTGAAACGTAGCCTCAGATGTTGGGCCATTACTAGTGGCTGGAGCCGGAATTGAGATTTTCTGAAAACAAAAAGATAAGGAATGTTAACAATAAATTGAAAAACACACCGTCGCATTTTCAAATCCTAAAACAGTTGATAAAGTACCGCTAAGTGACGTCAATCGTCATCCAAATATTTTACAAATAAATTATGCCCTTGAGCACTATCTCATTAATGTTGACAGAAAACTGTGCAGTCGACTTTAACTATCAAGTTTTTTTATGAGGAGGCATAATTTGGGAGACTTATTTATCACCTCTTTGAGATTATAGATCAATAACGTGTAGTTTCCGCTGTTTCCTGTTGTTTTCTAGAGGCAGATGTCAGAATATAGTTTGTTATTATTTATGAGACCCACTTTACAAAGTATCTACTTGTTGTTGGTAGTATTTATTACGCTCAGTTCATTTCAAAAGAATGTCATACTAAAGCGGAGTATTCATCAGTGCGATACAAACACCTGATGTTGATGTTGACAATAAAAAGAACAACCGACTCCCACAAGAAACCCACGACAGGTCTTGTTATAAAGAGCCAAATAAGGGTATCCTGGGCTAATATAGCTGCTCGCTATATTGCAGCCATGCGTACTTACTAGTCGGTGAGCAATGTAATGACTTTAAGCGCATAGACTGGCAACGTCGCCATTGCACGATCGAACACATATCATTTCACCGTCACGTATAGCTCTTACACATTTTACATTGAAAACAGAGGCTACTGTAGAGCGAAACCCCACTTATAATTTTCTTGCTTGAAAGTGGGACGACAGTGTCATCTAAATACAACTGTACCGATACGAAGAAACCGTTTAAGGAGGTCGCGCGGATTTGGCTTCATGGTTGGGTAAATAACGAAAGAAGAGATATTAATCAATATCATCTCCACTGCTGCTTAAAAAAAATCTCATAAAAGTTACTACAATGAAAAATGAGAGTGATATCAGCCTATTGACTTGACACGACTATCCGTATGAATGAGTAAATAACAAACTCATGCATTTAATTAGACATAGGTTAAGATGAGTAATTTAACTTTCACTGTTTACTACTTTTACGCGACGTGAAAGAAGAGGTTAGACGGGCAGCACAGTCCACCCAGCGGTAGCGTAGTCTGGTGACGCGCACCGCACACATGCGTGGCCGCGAGCCACTTTAAGGTCGCGGCTGACGATGTGTGCCAGCACCACAATGCCAGACAATTAACCTATTAACTGCGCCGTGAAGTAGGTACACGCCGTGCAATGCCTAAAAAGTCCCGCAGCTAACGTGTTAATTGATACTCCACTACATTTTAAAACTAATTCTATAACAAAATGAGGATCAGGAAGTACCAAAGTAATGTTGGCACCAGAATCTGCTAGTTCCGCATAGGTTTCCGCTTTACAGGCCATGTTTACTTTGCCTGTGCCATCCGTCATCAAGGTAATTGTATAAATAAAGCTATCCACAGGCTCCACAGCGCACATCATGACCGCGGGTGAGGCATCCAATTCAAAATCTTATGGACATTTAGCAGCTCTACAAAATAGCTATGTTTAATATGATGCTGAAACTGGAAACATGAAAAACATTCCATTCCACAATTGCTAATCACAACAATATTTGTGTGACGTCTATCAAAACGCAAAGTCGCGACTGATAAACATAAGACTCGGTATACGAAGCTAATGAGGAAAAAACCCGCTATGAGCGGTGTGGCGTGCGAGGGCACGCGGGGAGCGCGAGGGGCGGCTTTCTCTGCGGTACCACTGGCCGATATAAAGAGCGCGTTGCGATGGAATACTTTGGCATTCGGCGAACAGCCGTCTTGCTCGCATCATCTGTGCCCTCATAGTTTCTACCATTATTCTGCTTGTTGCTCTTACATTTTTGGTATTGTCGCTAACAAAGCAAAACAAATGATTAGACATCTATTTATGGGTCATGAGTGCAATGCATCTGCATATTCTATTATGTCAAGGTCGTTGGTTTAGTTATTTGTATTCTAGTGAAGGTCGTTCAATTGTACACTTCGGTTCGGTTGGAAAATACAAGGAAATCCATCATCCGTTTTTCAAGGTATTCGAACACTCATTGGCCGCTTCATGCTTCTTTTCTTGGATGCCATGTTTTTCGTTCCGGTAATCGTTTTTTCCCTTTAATTGCGTCATTAATTACGTTTCAACGGCTATATTCGAAAATCAGGGGATCTTTATTCTAACAGCCACTGTGGTTACCTAATTTCACAGTGCGCGACAAGCGGTACCCGGAGTTGCAAAGTGAGAGGCCGTCACAACCGGACCGGTTCGCCTCACTCGATCTTGAGATATAACAAGCTACAAACAATTATGTCGGACCTAGTTTGTCTACTAGTCCGAGTGCAACGTTGAGAAGCAACGGAACTACTGCTATAACCCTCAATAGCCAGTTAATCTCATATAAGCACTGATACACGGAAAAATTGTTTTAGAGGACACCCGGACACAAATAAGCCCAAAGCGCTCCAGCCATATGATAACGCGTTCTATCTTATTGACGTAACGCCGCCGTGGAAGTGGCACGGGCATGCGGTGTAAATTCGACTTTAGATACACGAGACAGTGAATTCATAATGACTCTTATGATAGTCCGACGTCATCGGCCACGATAATATATGGTTCACTTTAACACAACTCGTAGCGGGAAATCCACGCGGACGGGATGTGATCGTTACAACGTTAATTGCTTTGTCGCTAGTTATTTTCTTACTTCAAGATATTATTCAAAAATAATAAAGATCAAGTTGTCAAGGATACCAATGCCTCATCAAATTGCAGATTCTTACACTGCACAGTTTATTTAACGAGAAGAAACAGAAACTAAGTCAATAAAATAACGAGATTATATTGTATGTAGGCATTTTAGCAGTTCTTCTACAATAAATAAACAATATACTTCAGCGTTGCATTGCAAAAGAACATTGATGGAAATACGTTTAAATTATAGGCGGTCGGGTATAGCAAATCAAATTAACAGAACCGTGGTGCCGTGCTACACCAGATTAAAACTAACTGTCATAGCAATGTAATAAATACCGAATTAAATTAAAAGCAACTTGAGTATGTCTTTAATTTAAAGTTTGTCCGAACGGGAAATGAATGTTAATCTCAAAGGAATACAAACTTAGCTAGTAAATTTGGAAATGCACAATGTAGAGTAAATGGATTTAACACAATTTACTAACGGTAGCATCTAGTCACTTTCATCGCAGAAGTGAGTGGCCAGTTATTCGTGAGGTTTCTACGATACTATTTGCATATTCGCCGACTTTCTAATGGACGATGTGGCCGCGCTTGTCGCAATCGTCGGCTGCGGTGAGGTAACACCGATTCATTTCATTATATGTGAAAAATAAAACAATATTCCAACCTCACGCATTGTTGCCAGTAATGTGCGCGCCCACACCTCATCTTACTTGAATTCTGCAAGATCCCCCGCCACCCCGCGCTCTCTTATTGGCTGACACGAGTCTTAAAGCGTGACGCTCGAACCAGAATACCTTGCATTCACATTTCTTCGTTTAGTTACTTTTAAACAAAGAACATCGCGAAAAAACTGACCTACCTGGCACACCCACGCGAATTACGGACTTTTGTGAACATTATGATCGTAAACGTTCCAAAAATTCAATGATCTTGTTTACACAGTCTATTTAAATTAAGAACTTGGATGTTGATTATTTGCGCTTGTCAATTTACGATAAGATACTAGAACAGCGAGCTAATCAAATGAGTGGGGTTTTTTTTATCATTAAAAATACTTATCGTTCAATTTAAGAACATTAAAGATCTATTTATATTTGTGTAAACATAATATACGTCCCCTAAATTGACACTGATCCGTTTTTATACACGGGAAAATAGTACCAGGAAAAATGCAAGGCGCACATATTGTAATCCAAGAAAAATTGTTAGTGGATTTAGTTAGCTGGACGAGTGGCTATCAGGCAAGTCGGACAGGATTAATTCTGGGGCCGTTCTCCTTCGCGGCTGCCATTTGCGACCTTCCGTCAGAGGAGGGGCGCCTCTCACCGCCGACGTGACTGCAACCACGGCCTTACGTCGCGAGGCTGTATCGAAACAACGTTACGACGCTCTTTCCAAAGCCAGTTACTCAACGCCCGATAGGAGTTCCGTCGATACATACTTGCCTCGCTCGACATAACCACTGGCAAACCACGTGATCGACTTGCGTAACAAATATTGCCGGTACACCTTTTGATACAAAGCGAAATATATAGAAATCTTTCATAATTGAGATTGTCGACACCGGGTTGCGAAAATTTTATAGAATCCTCAAGATGGCGTCAATCACGATTAAGTGGTTAATCAAGTTTAGTAAGACTCCGGTCTAAATAGCAGTATACATACATACTTACAAACGATAACTTTAATCAGTTAGACCTAAAGGCGTTACCACACTGAACACACCCACATGTCGATAACTGTTTTTAAAATACTAGACGTTGGCTGATCTCATTCTTGAATCAATCGACGACATCGATTGTCGACGTCAATCGAAATGGCATGGAAACAACTTCTCACACACCCCCAACTGGGCCAACAGGTTAAAACAGGGTAATTTTTTTAAATTAAATGTCTTCAACATTTCTGAAGATTTAGTTAAAAACAATGGTAAGTAAAAGGTGAATGGGTGTTCTCACTGAACAGAGGACCCAGCTATTGTGTATTCACTGAGCCATTACTTTTATGTCCAACCGACTAATAAATAGGTAATTACTGCATTGTTAAAGCTGTAGTTGCTTGCTGTCTTTGTATGTTCAGTCCCAAATACAAGTACCTGTGTAGAAAACTCGGCACCAGTTGAAATCCTACTTATTGGTGGGGTTCAAAAATTCAGACGATGATAACCTGTAGTTATGGTAAGCCATATAAAACGAGGGACTGGAAAATATATAAACGGAATGGAAATTATACCGTCGATACTAATTTAACTAACGACGTTAGTGGCCCACTTTTGGAACTCTATATCCTAATATGAAAATATTGATTGATTGCTTCTAGTTAACTTATTTTTTTTTTTATTCATACTATTATTCTGATATTGCCTGTTGATGATGTTACCTACTAAATAAGTTTTCGTTAAAAATATATATATATTTTTTTTGCTTACTGTACTTCTTAAAGTAACTCTGTAACAAATTTCATGAGCGAGGATCGTCTTCGATCGACTCCCGTCCAAGTTTAAAAAGTCGACTCCATTTTTTAACAGTGGCATGAGAAGGGTTTCATGCGACGTAAATACTAGCCGCCATTTCTTGAAAAATACTTTGCGGCGATTTGTCACTTTTCGTGAGGAACTTAATGACCTACACGGTGCTCAATTTTCGGATATCTCGACATGTAATAAAAGAAACACGTCATTTTTTTCTTTTAATTATTTACTTTTTAAATGGTCTTTTTAGTGGCCAGCACTGCTAACACATATGTACAATGTAACCTCAAGTACCTTAGGCTTAGAACTTTTCAGCCTCCCCTCGTATGTATGTATATGTGAAGGAGACGCATGGCAGAACCTTTTGTTCCGACTTCGAGCTAGTAGGTACCTAGAAAAATATTTTCAAGGGTTTTGTAGTCGGTCCCATTTTTGTTATTTTTTATTTTTTTTCGGTTTTACTTTTATGTTATTTTTTTTAGCTATGAGTGAAAATCACCATAGTTTAAAACATTAAAGATGGAATTAACTTAAAAACATTTTGTGAAGGGTAACTTGTATTTTTAGTACTATCTAAACTGCTAAAGTGACGAAACTAAGAAGCGTTCAATTATAAAATTTTGTCTGAGGTCCGTCAAGGTAGAGTACGAGGCAAAACTGTCGGTGCAGTATAAGACGAACTAATGACGCTACAAGACATTGTCACAAGTATTTAGATCAAGGTGCGAGACACGCGTTCGAGAGTCGAGATCGGATCCGTGGAATTTTTGCCGAAGATCACGCTCGCGCTCATGTTGGCTTGGTGTATAATTCAATATGAAACCGACACCTAGGAGGATCGATTAAATCGCATTGCACAGAAACTAACCAATAATAAATAACTTAATTTAATAAAACATCGAGTCTTAGGCTTTAGCTGTTAAAAACTGTTAAGTTAAAAGTCGAAAAGAACGCAATCATTGCCTTTACATTTCGCTATTTTTGATATGGGCGTGAATATTAAGATCGGGAACAATTTGGTCGCGTTGATTTGGCGCCGACGCGACAAGACGACAACCACGCCTTCCTCGCTACGGCTGTAAATTACGTTTCGGAGATCACGCTTCCACACTGCCTACTCGACAAGTGGAGATAAACATGTACAGTCACCAGCACCAATATCTGACACAACAAGCGTGATATCTGATTCGACTCTATTTCTAGAGCTGGAAGGACGTGTCAGATATTTATGCATGCTCCGCTGTGGCAGATATTAATGCTGGTGACGGTACGTATGCTTATCAATAAAATAGAGTAAGTAGTCAATGCTATGAAAATCTTATTTCAACCTAGATTATAATATAAAATTACATTACAAAATGTAGGGTAAAGATTCAAAACAGAAGTCATTTGAATCGTGTGAAAAAATTTATTGGGTATCAGATCGTAATGAAGCTGAACATATACAGAATATGTGTGTGTAGTTTAGGAGAGAATGTAGTGGAAGTCAAATGAATATTATAACGATATTTGAGATATAAACAGATTTAACGACAGTATACTCCTCAACTGTCACCACTATACTGATTCATACGACAGCCAAGTCGGAAGAAGTTAGTAAATAAATTTACGGGCTGTCAATGATATTGCCAGACTGAATGTTCGACTGCCAAAGGCAAACAACGTTGGTGCGCAACACACACAATAAAGCAGACAAATTGACTGCGAAACTACGCTCCGTGGCTGAATTCAATATGCCATCGACGAGATAGGCATGTTGAGGTGTGCCCCTTATTGTTTCCAAGCGGATATTTCCAAACGAAGCTATCGTCTTTTAGCAGAGTAACAGGATGTCAGACTTTTATATTATTCTCTTATTGCTTTAATTTTCCAACACCAACAGGACTTTAAGATACAAGCTCATCTTAGTTTGTCTGCCGTCGTCTCGTTTACTATAGTTATTATCATATATGTATCTTCAACAAAGAAGGTTTTCATGAGAAAATTATAAAGTACATAGCATTCAGCAAAGTTAACATTTTAGTAATGATACGAAATATAATACAAAACAACGAGGGGAAACTCATTAAAATAAGTTGTGCAAAAGCCGTTCAGGTTGTCGGCGACAAGTTGCCCTTGGTCAATGTTAACCTTGCGTCAAGCCGCGTGATATGCTGAGCTACTTTATTAGTTGCACCTAATGAAAACAAAAAAATATTTTCTCCACTAATATTAGATACACCAGCGTTGTACTCTTTGTTTAAAGACGAAAAATTGGTACAAATACAATGACTGTTTATTGAACACCATACACCATAACATAGTAAGCAGTACAGAAAACGGAGGTTCATACATAGAGAAAAATTTCCAAAGCAAGCAATAGGTAAATATATCGTTACTACTTTTAAATTTTAAAAAGCTCGTTCTCTCAAAATCGTCAATTTTTTCGAGTGAACGGTGAAAGTTATGATATGAACATTACTTCAAGGGTCAATTTTGTTAACGTATTGATTTGAGATAAGACAGATTACATATTTCAAAGTAGTGAGGATATGTTCTCTGAGTAAAATTGTTAAATTTGAAAAAAAAAACATTTAGTTTACAAGCATTTCTTTAACTTGCTCTGTTTATTTGTTTGTTTGGGTCAAATCTTGGAAGCTAAATCCAGTGGTCTGATTGACTTGAAATTTGGTATACTTATGTAAATCTGATGGCAAATACAATAATCTGATAGTGAAATCCTGGTAGACTGGCCAGGATCGTCTCCGCAGAACGGAACTCCACAACGGTTAATGGCACAATACAAGTACAGTCAACAAAAAGTACAGTCAGGAAAAAAAACTTGTATTAAAAATGTAATTTTTAACAAAACTTTGATAAAAGTTTACCATGCCTCGTTTCTAGACCAGAAGAAAATATTACACTAACATTACAACAACAAACAAAAAGTCCTGCATAGAAAAACCGACGTGTCAATTTGCAACAAGATGCATTATATTTACACTTTCAGATAAGATGTCTTACTTAGTTCTCGCGCATTGATCGCGCTAAAAGGAAGTATGAAGTGTGTGGTGGATTTCAACACGATAATGCAACAGGTGTTCCTAAAGAGAAATAATTAGTGCGTCAGTTACATTATCAAAAAATATAGCACAAATATTTTATTGTTTGGCCAATTCCGTGTGACGTCACGTCTTGGTATTTACTGTTAACATAGACATGATGAGTGATGACATGGCCCCCCACTCTCGAACATGACACGCTTTATCTTTTTTTTTTTAATTGGCCCAAGAAAAAAATATTCGCGTTTCTAATACATATATTATTTGTTTATATTAGCAATACGCTCAACGAAATCTAAGATTTTTTTAGTGGTATGACGGCGCGTAAAGCTATACGTACAAAACCTTATAAAACCAGTGCGGCAATTCGAAAATCGCTTTTGTTTTAAAAAATCCTAAGTATTATTTTGATACTTAATCTAAATTGACGGACTAATTACAATATTTTTTTCCAGTACATTACCTACCTACCCAATTTCTCTTTGGTAACTGTTAATTTACGGCTGTTTTTCCAACACTAATTGAGGAGAAGCGGACCGAAGATAAATAAATCATCATCATCATGATCCCAGCCTTATATACGTCCCTCTCACTGCTGGGCCTCCTCTCAGAATGAGAAGGCTTGGGCCGTAGTTCCAACGCGGGTCTAGCGCAGATTGGGAAGTTCAGTCACAGCACTGAATCCCTTCGCAAACGTGTGCGGATTTCCTAACGATGTTTTCCTTCAGTAACGCTCGTGGTAAATTTGGAATGTAATTTCGCACATGCATTTCGAAAAAATCAGGAGCTGTAAGCCCGGATTTGAACCCACAATCCTCTGCTTGAGAGCATAATCAAATCACTATGCCACCACGACTTCATGCCAACCACAACATAAATGTTGAACTACATACAAACTGTGTTGTGGCAAATAAATCTGTTGCATATACAAGAGGAATTAATAAGCAATAAAACATTATTATGTGTTTTTTATTATTTACCAGTTTCAGTCGTAAATACATACATATTACATAAAAAGTATAGATCAGTTAATAGATTTAAAATAATATTTTTACTGTAGTGGTCATCAATACAGGCTCAAGTTGTTTATGGGATTAGTCATACCTATTTGGTAGATATCTCTCTTTTATGATGCTGTATAAATAGGTTTTGGGGTGAAGGCCGCGCCAGTTACATTACAACCTCATTAACTACCTTAGTCAATGCAATAATATTTCTTAAGAAATAAGATTAGCTTAGCTATAGATCGTTTAGATTCCAACTTCTTTCTCCGAGTGGATTATCAGGTGCGCTGCGCATGATAGTAGTAGATGACCGGTTTTTATTAGTCTATCTAAAAGTCAAGTTCGTCTGTCACGTGATAACACGAAATGTGTTAGTTAGGCTCGACGATTGTCTAGTTAACTGCTGCTGAAGTTCAGAATAGTGCCGCAAGCGAACGGTAACTTTTACCTGGCTTACGTAAGCTTGCCAGATACAATTTATTATAGGCTTCGATGCGAGCTTTCGTAATATAAGCCAGACAGCTTATGCACAACGCTTTGTGTCTTCTGGTTCTTCTGCGAAGCTGTATAATGTGCAGTGCTTTGGAAAATAAAAAGGTATATAATATATACCTACCTTTTTATGTTATATTATTACAATATAATATAAACTAAACCATGCGGCGCAATGAACAAAGAAACTTTGAAAGTCATCAAAAGACAACCCCGATAAGGGATAAGCACCAATTCAGGCGTTCAGACGACGACCGAAGGACAACGATGATTGTGGAATGTTTGAGCAGGAGGTTGAAAAAACGTCGATCAGTAACACACCTCACTCTTAAGAAATCAAAGACGCCCTCATCAGAAAAAACACTATATATAGAAGTGATTAGAAGAGTGCAAAGAGAATTCAGTTGCCCATCATCAAATTACAGGGCTCGTTGGAGGCGGGATCCCCGTCATCGCATTTTTTTTAGACTATTATTGTTTCGCATAATTGATTTGGCATAATTTGTATTGGCATATTAGTACTCTTGACCCGATTGATAGCTTGTGTGCATACATTTTTTACCTTTTAATGCATACATTAATTTGATAGAATAATTGTAAATAAATAAAAACACAATGAGTAATGAGGCGCCCATGGGTCACTAAAGAGAAAGCTAATCCATGACCAATTCGAGCATATTTTTTACCGGACAACTTTGACGAACAGGGCTTTGAAATGAGAATGATACGACATTAGTAGGTCATTTCATTACGTAATGTTAAGTATTTGTAAGTAGGTAGTAACAACTTAAGTACATAATTTAGAGTGGCAAAGATAGCTTTTTATTGATAAATTACGAAAAGATAATGTAAGCTATCCTTATCCTTAAATTAATTCTGAAATTATGAAACTTACTAGTATGAACAATAAATAACAAAGGTTAGGTATTTATTGTATGTTGCCTGAATTAAACAGTTTATTATTATTATTATTATTATATATAAGTACTAAAAGTAATATAAGTACTTATATTATAGAAGAAATTAAGGTGTCTGTAGGATATAATTTATTTTCATAATAAAACTTACTTAATAATAAGTTACATGTTGTTTTGTATTCTATGACCTTTGATAACATCTCAACTATGTAATAAATAATAAACAAAATATTTTGTGAATACATAATATATGATACGACATACATGCATGACAGATAAGCCAAATCAGGCAGATCGAAAGTATCATAGAGGTATAATAACTAAAGTGATAAAGATAGTGGTAGCTAGAGATATAGTATTTTTTAAGAGTCCAAATCCATTTCGAAAAAGCGCGTACAACTCGAGTGTATGAGTTGTCAAAATTCGGTACATTATTTACATATTATTACATATTTTTATCTTGTTAAGTGCCAATGTGAAGCGGTTGATTGGTAGAATTTACTTATGAAGCTGACAGTTGAAATCACTGTCCAGGTCGGTTTACATAAGATTTCTAGTTTTAGCCAAATAAATATATTATATTACTAACCGGTATGATCTGTTGATCACCCCTTTATGTTTTCAGATTAAATATAGTTTATTAAACATCGCGTTTGTATGAGAGGTCATAGATACCTCGCTTGAAACAAACAATTTAGAGCAGTTTGCACGAATGACTTTATTTAATATTATCTCATACATACTCCGACCGATGCAGACTGTAACATGCTATGATGCGAATTATTATTTTTCACTACTGTCTTAAAGGCCTAGTGGTGGCCTAGTGGTTTGACCTATCGCCTCTCAAGCAGAGGGTCGTGGGTTTAAACCCCGGCTCGCACCTCTGAGTTTTTCGAAATTCATGTGCGGAATTACATTTGAAATTTACCACGAGCTTTGCGGTGAAGGAAAACATCGTGAGGAAACCTGCACAAACCTGCGAAGCAATTCAATGGTGCGTGTGAAGTGCCCAATCCGCACTGGGCCCGCGTGGGAACTACGGCCCAAGCCCTCTTGTTCTGAGAGGAGGCCTGTGCCCAGCAGTGGGACGTATATAGGCTGGGATGATGACTGTCTTAAAGTGACAAACAAATAAAATGATTTAACACAATTGGTAAAAATATTCACAATCTTACAATTAACACATGAACAAAAGCAGTTCACATAAAATGCTGTTGATGGTACGAGTAAAACAATACGGGGTAGGTATCTTTTGTGTTATATTCCAACAACTTTGGCAAGGCCATAGTAGGTATGCCCCATGTATATGTTTGAGAACTACCTAAGCATGTACAAGAGACCATTACGCCAACATGAGTACATGTAAAAATGTTCAAGATTCAATGAAAACATGACAAAAACTAACACAGATAATCTATTACAAACTAACATTTTGCTGCAATCATACAAGCAGACTAAATCCTATCTAAAGTGTTGGAATCAATGAAGTTATTTATGAAAGGTATTAACGTTGAAACGCACTTCCTAGTCAGGTATCGAACGAAAGCGGTATTAGCTATGTTTGATGGACGCGAGCACACGACAGCTTTCCCTTCTTTAATGGAAAAACATCATTAAAACCACCACGTTACGGACAAAACTTGCAAGGCAAATGCGCAGTGCGTGGGATACCGGCTAGCTTGGCCACACACTATTTACAATGTCAAACAATTATTCAACGATAAGGAGTAGACTTTCTTGAAGGCGATATGAAATTCTTTAAGATACAAGTGTAGATAGCATTGTTACCTAGGATATGTTTCTAAGAAGAAACAATTTTTTTTTTTCATGTTTTTTACTTAACCTTATTTTAAGTAAGTAACACTCAACATAAAAGCTTAAGCTTCTGTCCCATTGCTCATTACAAAACACGTCTCATGATTATACACAAACTAACTTTTTCCTTGTGGTATACTGGTATACTAGATTGATTTTTTATTAAGGTAAGGACGAATAATTACATCCTAAATACGCAATTGCCAGTAATCAGTTATTCATAATCATGAGTTAATACGTCCGAAAGAGGTGTATAGGATATATAGCGAGAACGCGGAAAGGCGAATGTATGTATGTAGTGTTGTGCTGTTGCAGATACTGTTGGCATGCAAGCACCCATTTACAATACGGTATTTGACTATTTTGTATATGTTTTATAAATGAAAACTACACAATGCCTGTTATCGAATAGAGAAACAATTTTTAAGCTACCTTTACAAATAACAAAGTTATAAAGGTTTGAAATTCAAGATTAGACAGAGAAAACCATACTGGCATGTGACGTCACACGCCAGTACCGCCATATTTGCTACATAGAAAAAAGCGTTTGAGAAAAAAACAGATATATAGATTTTTCAAAAAATCACTATATAGATTTAAGTTTTCTCTTCGCTAAACACTGTTTGTATATCTATATTTTCATAATATTTAATATTAAGATATGGCAATTTCAGGAGTTGTCAAATACCGTATTATACGAAGGCAACGAATAATGTTCATTTGACTTTGACATTGTTTGTTGTTTGCCTTGTCGTTTTTATTACTTCTTCGAAACATTACTTCGTTACCTGGTAGTATTTACAAGGAAAGTAAGAACAGTTGGGAACTCGCTTAAACCTGACATTTCTAACTCTTTGCCTGGGAGATATTCTATATATTTCACTCACATCACTCGATTACAAAACAACAGCTCAAATAAAATTTTAGACTAATTGACAAAATAAATTTGAACTATAATTTTTTACAACTTTTCAATAGTAGGTACTTATTTTCTTTCTGCCTTCAAAAATCGGCTCCTAGATAAAAGTTTTAAAAATACAAATCGGTGTTGGAATATTATCTTGCACTAATATAATTATCGTAGCATTGTTGAAACGGTCGTCGTCAGTGTCCTTAATGGTTGAACGGTGCTTGTGCAAAGGTCGCTTTGCCAAATCGCTTATATTTAGGAACGCCACGAAATCTGTATCAAATCTACGACTATTTACTTACTAGTAATGAAATGATGATAATGTTATCTTTACTTTCATAAAGAACTAGATGACTCATGTATGTACTCGTAACAACTCTTAGCTTTACTTCTGATATGATATACCGCCTGGATTGGGGTTTACACTAATAGTTACAGGCAATGTCTGATAATATATGCCTGGCATGTGTGTAGTAAAAGTTTCTGCTCATAAATGAAGGAGCTAAATTTTGACAAAAAAGTAGGTACCTATGTAAGTATTATGAACGAAAAAGTGAAAGTTAGAATACGTAGACTAAACAGTAACATCTCGTATCCGTATTGGTGATAAATATATTTGGCAATGCGTTTTCTATGACGCAGAAACTGCAATGCGTATTAAAAATGCTGTTAAAGCCATTCTACTAGTACCTTACATTAATCTATTAAAGTTCGTACACTTACCTATTAATTATGAAATCCGCTGCAACATATCCTACTAAATTTATTTATTTTATCCTATTTGCCATCCAGTCTAATAAAAAAAAAAAGTTTGTATTTATTAGACTCAGTTAACCCCGGGCCCCAATTCGAATGTAAAGAACATAAATCTTTAGGTAAGTACTTTACCTAACTGAATGGACAGCAATGAATCATCATACGGCCGACTTCATAAACAATAGCCCAAGTCACAAGTTGGCAGAACGTCCACTATATAATCTAGACACTCAATTCTACTCCACCTTCAAAGCAGTGCTCGAGGATTCCACCACAAATAGCAGAACATATTAGTTGAAATGAAAAAACATTTTTAGTTTTATCATCATCTCGGCCCATATACACCCCACTACAGCAGGGCTACTACGAAATTCGAAAATCAAAATATGAATAAAAATAATTTAATACGAGTGAGAGGGACGGCACGATACAAACTTCGATTTTTGAATTTCGTAGTAGCCCTGCAGGACTCAGGCTTAGCTCACTCATTTAGCGTTTAGGTTTTATGCGCATTCAGGAAATATCCTTGAACTTTTTTACACTTGCTGCTTGTGTTATGGCTAATGTTAAAGTAGATTTCATAATAGCGTAATCGGAGATGCGTTTTGTATGCTGTGCCGGTGTCGGTATGCGGCTGACGCTGCGGCCGCGGGCAGGAGCTTTGTCCACCGGGCCCACCGGCAAGTGAAGTGAAAGTGAACAGCGCGCACGTACGACCGGCTCGCAGCCCCAATAAGACGACACCGCTGTCCGCATACTTCAGCAATTACCACGAGGAAATCGGCACCGTTCTGCCGACTCGCTCCTGACACCCTGATTATTAGTAGGTAAACAAACAGACGCTGACTTGTCAATAATCTATTGTGTACGAGTAGTTGGCAAGACGCTGCAGACTTCACCCCAAATTAAGGAGACTAAAGTTGTGTCTACAAGATTTGGTTTATTTTATAGGGCATCGTGAATAAAAATAGACAACAATGACAATATACATTAACGTATTGATGTTGAGTGCTAAATTGCTAATGCATCGGATTGAAGTAATGAATCGTAAAAGCTTCGATTTATCATTGATTCAATGGCACTAAACGTCGCGATACATAATTACCACCAATTACATTCACGACCAACTTTAACAACTTAACACTGATTTTTAATTATTCATACTTACTACTTAAAGAATTTTAATATCATGTCAATTGCCTTCACGGGCATCAATTGAATGTATCCAACATTGACCCCATGGCCAAACCAGTGTAAGTAACTAGCCGGCCTCAGAACTGAGATAACTGACTATAGGTAACCTTCTCTTACTATTTTGTTCCGGTTGGTAGAGATCGTGTCTGTAATCAAGGAGCCAATCTGATCTCAGGTCTCCTCTAGTTCGTCCATATTAAATGAAATCAATATTACTTGAGAGAGACAAAAGCCATATTTATCGCTTTTACTTGTTACTGTACCTATGATAATGTTTTTTTATTTTTTTATTTTTATTTGACTGGATGGCAAACGAGCAAATGAGTCTCCTGATGGTAAGAGATCACCATCGCCCATAAACATCTGTGCTAGACTTCATTAAGTTTAATGCCATACGAATTGATTGTAAGTGTCACAGATTTTTGAATAATAGGCCTATATTCCAGATCATTATGAAGTGGAAGGTTACTGTATGGTTTGTCCTTGTGTCGAGTGTAAACACTATTGTTTGATCACGTGGTTGCACCTATTATGATCTGATAAAGTAGTCTTGTCAGCTTGCCTTTGTTTCGATAGCAATGCTATAACTTTAAATGCATCTAACATCACTATACTGGATTCTGAAAAGGATTAACTACGGCAGGTTTCAATACTATCGGTGTCGTTCACTGAAAAAATCCATAATTATGGCTCTTGGACAATCCGCGATTTATGTTTGCAATTTATATTGTCACAATATGTAAATTTATGCAACTGAATATATTATGTATAATACGAACTGAAGTGTTTAGTATAAAGTTGAGTAGTAGTGTTTCCGTTTTCAAGGACCAGTGACGTCTGTGGAAGTATTATAACATCATGGCAGGACAACGACCTGGCCAGTGACCCATTCGAATCGCATCCAACTTACATGGCGAAGGATGAACATTTTGTAATACAGAACACCGGGTTCAACGAACATCAGCAAAAGGTGATTCATTTGATAATGCTCGAAGCATTTGCGATAACTCATGTGCTATCTATTATAATAGTATCTACTGAAAAACAAATCAAATTGAAAAACAAAGCGTGCTATTGATGTACATACGTACAGAATTGTTTGTGAATTACAAATATGTGCGTAAGTTACAATAACAATATATCTACTGATAGCGTTATGGAATAAAAAATACCCCATTTAAATAAATAAATACTTTAGGTGTCAATATGAGAGAATAAAACTATAAATGAATTGTTCGTTTCCAAATTTGATCTTAAATAACCTAAATCGGAAGTTAACAATTTCTACATTCATAAATAAAGGCGGTTAATAATGGTTGAATAATATTTTCGAATTATTGATTATTTCTTCTTATTTGTCTGCACTTGAGATACTTTAAGTAACAAGAAGTGACGTGTACAAGGGACAATACACTTATACAATAAGAAGAAATGCAAATATCTCTACTTACGGCATCGAAACTAATTTGTGAAGTTCATTGTCTTTAGGACGTTCGTTACCCATTTTAAGATGGCGAGCATTAATTTACAGTTAAGACACCTTTAGAACGAAACCGACACAATTCAAAATGTTCTCATTTAAAAACTCAATCATGTTTTGTTTTATATACAAAGTTTATTTTAGTAATGTGAATATTTCGAATTGTGTCGGTTTCATTCTAAAGGTGCTCAATCACATTTACGAATGAAAAGGACGAAAGATCGTCGCATCAAAATTTAACTTGCAAGTATCCCAATGTCACTCAGGCCTACTTAGGTTTACTGGCAAAACAAAAGATGTCTGAGCACTGGGGTAGACGGGAGGACAACGGCCGTAGTCGCACCTGAGAGGTGCAGTCGCATGATGCCCACTGTGACTGGAACTGTTGCTATTTTTAACCGTCAACTCTATCTTCTTTACTATTCTGGTCCACGACTCATTGAATTGTGGTTATAATGTGCAACTTGGATGCATGCCAGCGAGTCTCACACCTAAGGCGCCGATAGCAAGATATTCGAAGAATGAAACGGCGGTAATTCGATTCGAAGAAGAGACATTAATCCCCAAGATTCCCAGGATTATTTATAAAAATCACAAAGCCAAGGTGATCAGTTGGAGTTCATTTAGACTCGCCTTGTAACCCATTTTGTACTGTTAGAATTTAAGAGATAAAGGTGAACCGTCGCGCTTAAACTTCGATCTGGAAGAATAGAAATTTTTAAACCCAAATCTATAGCATACAGCATCTTGTGCATTTCATTTCAGATGATGTAACAATTACAGGTTCAGATGTGTGAAGTGAAGACATGCACAATAAGCTTTTTGGGGTCGTTTACATATGCGTAGGGGACTTACGACGAACGATACGAGAAAATATCACGTCAAACCGGCAACGGGCGAGTTGACCAGTGGCAACAAGTAAACCGGTCGGAGGCGCCGGGCGTCGCGCGACCGGCAACGAGGGGATCAACCGGGGATAATCAACTTGTAAACAAAATTGCATTAGCTTCGTTGATTGCGATCATAAGCGCATTAATGCAATCCAAAGACTAATCAAAGACAGAAAACAAATGAAAAATTCGGATTGCTGAGGTTCAATCATCATCGATGTGAAATCACTTGGGTAGGTATTGAGCGATGAACTACTAAAGCCCGTAAAGTATAACATAACTGGTTTCTATGAAGTAGTAGTAGGTATATGAAGATGAAGTGGTACCAAATTTTTCGAAATTTGAGGGTAAAAGGTTTCTTGATACCGACCGCAACAACAAGCAAGCAGTAAAACGAAATCGGCTAAGTGGGTCATCATATAATTTCGCAAGCGTATCGAGTGCCGCAAACGTTAACTGGTACGCTCGAGGCGAGTCAAGGCCTGCGTGCCAGCGAGGCCCCGCTCCTGGTTGTATAGCTTGAGCTGCCTTCATCACATTTGTACACTGTTTATTGCATTTCTTAATAAACTAGTTGCACTTATTAAGATATTAGGTAGAAGGAAGCAGAAAGATGCATAGCGACGGAACTGTCTTTTAATCAGTATAAATGTCAATTTAATAGGTTAGAATGGTTTGATCAAACAAAAATCATTACATTTATTATTTGGGAAGATATTACTTATTATTTATTTATTATTATTATTATGAATAAAAGTCCAATGCGAAGAAAAATTTAATGCAGCAAGCATTAATCTGTCATCTCCCAGGATAACAGGATCAAAGGAATTTGGGCACAAATTTGTGCCTCTGGGAGAGGACAGGATAACGGGTAATCTACCTGTGACCATGATGCATGCAACTGCATCAAATTATCGCGAGCTCATTATAGGTAATCAAGGTCTACATCCCGTAACAAATATAATATAATCAATATAAATAACCGTGAATTATTAAACTGCTCTAAATTAAAAGTTTTAAGTTCAAGAAAATCTTCCCTTTGTACACATATATAGTGCAATTGACAGTGAAACAGCAGTGTGCTTGTTTCTCAAAATGGTTTAGAATAGTTTTGTCACATTATACACATATTTATGATAATAACCTACATTTAAGTTATTATCCAATCTATTACCGTTGATCTACTTAGGTCCTCAATCTAAATAAAGGTTAGTATGATTAATTAAAATGTAAAACTTACCCCTTCATTTCCGGGTAGGAACTGTATCGTAGGTTTTGCCAATTTATCCTGAAACAGAAAAATTTACTCATTAATTCATTATTTTCTGCTTTTATTACAACATTATTCCAAGAATGGTGTAAGTAACAGTCTTAGCAAGCATACAAGCAAAAATAATTTTCTCCTACTAATATTATTAATGAGAAAGTTTGTGAAGCTGTTAGAATGTTTTTTTACTGAATCACGCAATAAAGGTAAGACGGATTTGGATAAAAATTGGCACACAGATACTTTAGAACCTAGATTTACACACATAATGCTTTCAACCCGGAAAATTGTTCCCACGGGAGATCGATAAACGAATTATTCGCAGACAAAGTCGCGTGATGCAGCTCGTAATGAATATTTAAAAATAAATCAAAAATAAAGTAATTAATTCATGTGTCTTGTTGTTATTACTATACACGTTGTTGTTGTTATTATTATACACTCGGCAAATACGCAGACTGTTTGTTAAGAAGTGTACTTTACGAGGAAGTTAACATAAGGATAATACTTCCATCGAATCAACCTAATGCGTGTTACGGTATTTCACACTCGTACATTCTGAATCATAGCATAACCATCAGTTACGTTGTTTTGTTACGCAAACTATTATTTGCGTATGATAAGACTATTTAAATATGTCAAATAAATAGGTAATGGAGTCGAACATTTAAATGCAATTTTAATTATTAAATGAATCTGGTTTGGCAGACGCTACTAATAAATTATATACATTACAGGCTGTGCCACTCACACCACCGTAAGGTTAAGAGGCATTTATACTTAATTAAAATTAACAATGTCACTAGCTGTTGCCCGCGACTTAGTTTGTGATGAATTCGTTTTTATAATATGTGATTTTGTGATAAAAACTATCCCATGTCTATCTCTGACTCTCAAACTATTTCCGTACTAAATTTCATCACGATAGACTATGTATTTTAAGCATAAATGCATAACAAACATACCCACTCTTTCGCATTTATAATAAGATATTTATTTTATAATTATTATTAGTAAGGATGTCAAGTAATGATGTCCAAGAAATGAGAATTGAACGTAACTAAAAGGCGCAGCCTAATTAAACGTACCTAATTGGATGACAAGAAGCTCAAGTTGTTGGGCAACTAGTCAGTTTGGTCACAATAAGCAAGTGTCGGATAGTCGTGTAGTTGCACAACTGGCGATGGTCGAACGCGAGAAACATAACTAGGCTGGGGGGCAGCGCTGATGATGTAAACTTAAAAATTGCTTTAGTTACTTACTTAACCGCCTAAGTCAATGTGAAATTCAACGAGTTTGCATTGAACGTCTAGACTTGGGGAGGGGATGACCCGGAACCAGCGCACCCATGGCCGTGACTCTTTATGGGGAGCGTGCATCGCGTAACTATTATCATAAGTGACATCGCACCGGGGCAATTGTTATAGTATTTCATAAACTTGCACCAACATCATGCAATTTGATATCATTTGGTGTTAATCCGAAAACGGACTGTAAGACAGAACTGACTTGTGGTTGATTGTGAGGGTTTACAATAAGCCCGTGTGGATCTGATAAAAATGTAAAATTACATTCGGACTATCGATAAGTATGCGAGCCGATATGGACCCGAATAATAAACATAAAATAACAATTAAACAAGTAAAAATTAAATTAAACAACGTTTATTTTAAGTTATTTTATACCATATCTCACGTTAGAGTTGAAAATAAAAACTTTTTAGTTGCTTTTTATCTATTAGGTATTTGTTTAGAAATTTTCTCGGTTCAATTATTAAGGATTCGAGGCACTTCGAGCCTGGGTTTTCGGAATTAGAGCGTAAAATTATACTTATTTGAAATTAATTATAAGCATTTTTGTAAAGTAAAACATGGTGAGGTTGAAAATCGTGACGGTAGGCCCGCAATAAGAGTGCAGTGATCGCCACATTTATGACAATCCCACTCTATTGGTAATATGGTCCATGTCGGTCCACTGTGGCGCAAGAGATATGATACCTATTGATAAATGTAGCATCTAAAAATCAAAACATTGGAAGTACACAATTACTTCTGAATTATACCTATATAAAAAAGCAGCGTCAACTTGACTTGCGAATGTCAAACCAGTTTCTAATATCAAGGTCGCATTTAAGTATTAAAATTGTTTTAATAACAAACGAAAACTAATCAACAGTTACAGAAGTCATGGACTAAAAGCACGGACACGACACACATGTCCACGTCATTCCTATTGCACTAGCACTATCTACGCCTATGATAATAAATACTGTTTACGTAATTGTTGCAATAATTTTTAGGGTTCCGGAGCCAAAATGGCAAAAACGAAACCCTTATAGTATAGTTTCGCCATGTCTGTCTGTATGTCCGTCCACGGCTTTTCTCAGGGACTATCAATGCTAGAAAGCTGTAATTTTATTATATATATATATATATATATATATACATAAAAATATAATATATATACAACATGGTACAATAAAAAAATCAAAAAAAAAAAATTAAGAGTACCTCCCATAGGCGTAAAGTGGGGGTGTTTTTTTTTCTCATCGAACCCTATAGTGTGGGGTTTCGTTGGATTTGAAAAAATTCAGAGTGGTAGTAAGTATATCAAACTTTAAAGGAAAACTATAACGGCTAAGTTTGCTTGAGAATTATTAGTAGTTTAAGAGTAAATAGCAGCCTAAGGTATAAAATATACCTAAACTTGGAAGATTCCGTATAAAATACGAAATCCTTAGAAAAATATTACTAAATTTTTTCATAATGGCTACGGAACCCTATTTTGGGCGTGTACGACACGCTCTTGGCCGGTTTTTATTATTTACCATTGCAACTGACAACTAAGTCGACCAGCTGCACATACTGTGATGACGATGACAAAGTTAGATAGGGAATTGGGGAAGTTCTGATGACTGCGAAGTAACATATACAGAGAATCGTAAATCACTGATAGCGGCCGTGATATTGATATTCATATCGCGTGACTGCTTTAGTATTGCCGATGTGTCATTTTTATTATTATGTATTTGATTCTTAAGACAGTTAAAGTTGTACTACCTGCAGGTAATTGTTCCTTCAGAAAGGGAAAGTATCTAAAGATTACGTATAGTTGCACTAAGGAAACCTCACGAAGTTCTCTGACAAGTCTGCCAATGTTTTCAGACAGTGCAGTCTGTACCATATATTTAAATATGCATTTATACGTATTTACTACCGTTAGACTAGATCGCTTGTAGTAACTGTGATGCGACTAAAGACGATTTGACAGCTGTTTGTGCGTGTACAAGAAAAAATACTTTATTCCTTTCATTTCATGAGTGTCGAGTGTGTACGAGTATATTATCCATATCGCCCTAACATAGGCGTAGTATCCTTCTCCTGCATCGCCGATTTGTATGGTAGTATATATTCTAAATATATGGTCTGTACGTATAGTTACAAATTAGAAAGCCTTTTAATGATTGGGTACACAATTAGAACTGTACTAGACTTTTTTTTTTATCGGCTAAATCCTTGATGTCATAAAACTAATATTAAATTTTAGCCTATTTGGCATCTCAAAGAAAACGTCGCGGGTCTTGGTTGGACTCATTACGCAATACCTTAAAGACAATGCATTGGGAATACATAATTATAATACAAGATATCCAATAACGCTGCATTCGTAGATACATTTTATCAACCTTGTATTAAATTGTTGCACCGAGTGCTTTGAGGCAATGTAAAAAATAAATACCTATACCTACCTGGTGCCTCCACAACGCGACCTTAACAGAATTCGCTTGTGGCCTTTACATAAAAACATTTATCATCTCATTTTTAACATTCAAAACCTCTTCAAATAATCACGACACTAGGTGGAAATCGTCTGTTAATTGTTAACCAGATCATTTAAATTAAACACCTGGGTACTTCAAATATTAAATCACCGGACCGATTCTCGAAACTATATATCTGTGAAAATCCCACTAATATTATAAATGCGAAAGTTTGTAAGTCTGTTTGTTTGTTACTGGATCACGTCTAAACAGCTGAACCAATTTAGATTAAATTCGGTGTAAGTACAGATAGTTTGAGTCCAGGAGAAGGACATATGATAGTTTTTTATCACGGAAAATTGCATAGTTCCCGCGGGATAGCGATAGCCGAATTCTATGCGGACGGAGTCAAGGATAACAGGCTAGTAAAATATAATTCGAAACTGGAGAAATACTGAGTTGAATTCGAAATACGGGCAGAGTAGTAGAAAATTGCCACCCTCATTTTCTAAGGGTAAATTTGTAGCATTAAACAGATTTTCGAAGAGTATTTTCAGATTAGATTTTAAAAAATTGACCTCAGATAATTAATATGCATAAAGTAAGATTTTTTTTAGATAGTAAAAAGATTTTCGGAGTGCTGGACGGGGTTTGTATCTGCACCTCCAGTGGCTTTACGCGCCAGAGGTGTCCTTCCTGACTGGACCACCAGGGAATCCGACCAACTCCAACTGAAAATTTTAATCACTTCCACATTGAGTGGCGCGTAAAAATTATCGTTTTACCTGGAGCTATATTGTCTAATGCACTCGGAATCAACATCGTCACCATTTCTTTCTGGGAAACGGTATAGGAATAGAAATTGAGTGGATCGCGAGGTTAGAGATGACAGTCTGCTTGGTGTTATGAGTATCTATACCACTACCATGAGTTTACTACAGTGACCGTACTCGATAGCGACGGCGTAAATTATTTATTTTTTAGGAGCGCTGTACAATTCTCTATCTATACAAATAATTTACGCCGTCGCTATCGAGTATGGTCACTGTAAACTCATGGTAGTGGTACTAGTCAGCTCTAGATCGAACAAGCCCGTCTTATGCGTAAACGCTCCTCAAGTTTATGTTAACTTAACATTCGTTTTATAAACTTATTTTTAAATAAGGATATGTAAACTTCGTTGCAGAGGTCAGTTACTTAAAACGTGGGAGTGGTTTGGCAAGATAAGAAAGCGTCAAATCGCGAGGCGTGGCCCAACACCGTTGAACGAAAAATCCACAAAGTGGGACCAGCGACACACATTCTGCGGAAACAGTGGCAATGAACTTCATTCAAAAGCTGACCAGGGCTGCGTCTCAACCAGAGATGTGCCAGGATGTGTCGCGAGGAATATGTTTTTCATGGACTAACGAAAACGCATCATTTACCCATTCTCACTCCGCTCAGCTGTTTCCATCAGAGATGTGCTGTGCGAAGATAGGTAAATGAAGAGTTTCTATTGGTTCATGAAAAACATATTCCTCGCACATCTCTGGTGGAAACGCAGCCTAAAGTCTCACACAGCCATTAATTTTTAAACTTATCATGTAAGAATTTTATAATGGTGCTAGAGTTCAAGGGAAATTAACTAAGTGTCATTCCGTTAGAGCAAGAGGTGTCTAAATTCTATTCATACCCAAAGGTATGGGTTGGGAACAGGTGACCCAAGGTGCCCAAAACATAACAGTGCTATAAAAACAACTTATACATTTCATTCCCGAATTTGAAAATAACATTAAAATATACATAAGAATGATTTTTGAAACAGTACATTAATCGACATCTAATATGAATAAAATTATAATTGCTAAACCTCTTTTGATAGAATGTTTATTGGATGCGACCACCCCTGAGACATACCCTATGGAACAATAATTGGTTCACAAGCGTCGGATATATTCGACGAACTAGGTAGTGTAGGGTTCTCTACTAACATGCGGCAAAGTTAGTTAATCGAATTCGTTATACCTACATTACCACCATTGTTTTTTTTTTCAGATTTTTCAAGGTGTGGTGGTGGACACTTGACCTAAAAACATTAGCACTTGCTTAGCTTAATATTTCGCAAACGGATCCATAAATAGAAAAATGGTCTCAGTAAACCAACAATATTTCCAAAGACCTAGATGCAACATCCAACAATACCCCACACTATTAATTTAGACGAAGAAAAAAATCATCCCCGCTTTACGTGTAAGCTTTCTAGCACCAGCAGTAGTCTAAGCTAAACCGCAGACGAGTGGACTAACATGGCACAACTATAAGGGTTCCTTGTAGGACTAGGGAACCCTAAAACACAGTCGAATTGAAAACCTGTCATTTTTTTAAAACAGGTATAAGTTTTACGAATGAATTTACCGCATCTGGCGTAGCTAGCCACGGGCCGACTATGCGGATATCTTACGCCATTGTAAAGTCTATTGAACGGTAAATATCCTTTTTAGGCTTTTGTATTCAAAGGTCCAAGAGGATTCCTATTGTAATGGAGACTTTTGGCTACATAACAAACAAGTTTTTGTTGTCTGTACTTGCATTGCCAACCTACATACATTTATACCTACCTTTAAAGTCATTCCGACCACTGGAAGAGGATCAAAATTAACTTGCAAGATTTTGAATAATACACGGTGAAGTTAAATAAAAGTTGTAAAATTGATTAACAACTAAAATCATCATCTATTCACAACCTATGTATAACTAAAGCAAGAAAAGATCATGTCCTACTCGCTGAAAAAACTTTGCTAATCTGATTAAGTTAAGAAGGTATGTCGTAGTTAACGAGTACTAACCTAATGAGCTTTACTGTGCGAGAGTCCATTTTACACTTAAAACAGAAAGGAAAGTCCCATTTAGTAAACCAAAAGGAAAAAATGCCCTTAAGACCGGTAAATATGGCAATGTATTTATAATAGCATTAATAACCGAGTATTAATAAGAGATATTAATGTCGGCGGCCGATCGTAAAATCCGCCAGATCACGAAATTCCTAGGCATATCGTGAAACTCCGCCATTTCATGATATGCCTTAACGTTGGCCAGGCATATCACGATGTGCCTGAGAAATAATACGGCAGATCGATTAGAGCAACGCATTCGTCGATATTCCTAGCTCTATACCGGGCACATCGTAAAATAGTTTCTTTTTTGGCCACTGGTGGCGCTGCGTATGCAATGGCGGCCGTGACCAGCTGACCGGTCGTGTTTGTTTAGCGCGTGAAAAATGTCGGCGTCGCAACAAAATGATCCTTAAACCGAAACTAGTAATTGAATTCAAAATAGAAGTGCAAAAGAAGCTTTAGAACATCAGCTCCGTTCTTTTTATGTGAATCAAACGGATTCTGTGCACAATATGAAATGTGCGGCGAAGTGCCAGAACTGATATGGCGGCGTTTCTCATGATATGCCTAGGAATTTCATGATCTGCCTAAACTGGCCAAATCATGAAATGGCGGCGCTTCATGATATGCCTAGGTATTTCATGATCTGCTAAACGTCACTAGGCAAATCGCTAAACGGTGAGTTTTGAACGATATGGCGGATGTCCCTTAGCCAATTCATGAAATGGCGGCATTTCACGATATGCCTAGGAATTTCGTGATCTGGCGGATTTTACGATCGGCCGCCGACATTAACACTGTTTGAACGAGCACCAATATAACAAGTGGGATTAATTTTTGGGCCTTTGGCGGCTTTGTCTTTTCATTTTCCAAATCGTGTGAGAAAGACAACCCTTAAAAAATAAGGAGGATTGTGGCCTTTTGTTCTTTTTGTTCACGGCATTACCGCTTTTAGTTAGCTAGTAGGTACACTCGTAATTCAATTTTATCAACGATCGAGTCCCTTTTAAGTTTGACTAAGTTACACAAAGTCCTACATTACTTAGTGTGCCTATCTATGTACTGCTCATGCCTGACATTTTGCAAACAGGTTTTGTTTAGTGGTAAGTAAGCTATTTTTCACACAATGATACGAGTATAATACAACTAACTACCCATGTATACATACGTACATTATATACCTACGTACAAGTGGAGTCATACTTTGTCTTTAGTATCAAAGCATCTACGTAGGAAGTTTATTTATTACGTAAATTGCTTGCTCATTCATTACCAACAGCAAGATCATAATTTTCTTCTTCGAAAATCCAACTTTTTCTTAGTTTAGTTATGATAAAGACGTCCGGAGAGATTTTTTTTCATAGACGATAGGAACATGCATGTAAGGAACCAGCTAAGGGCAACCAGGTGTCAAGCTTGGGGGACGAAGGGTGCGATGACCCCGGACCCTACGACGTTGTTACCGTCACGCATAAGTCACACAGGCATATATTTCCAACGCGTTTGATTGTGTAATTTGTACTAATATCGTAATGAAACGCCGTCAATGGATTTATTGAAGAAGAATTAAATATTTATTGGATTAGATAGATTCGCATCATCAGATGAAACATTTAATTAAGTTCTTCACTATAATCTTCCTACCTATTTTTAGTGATACGCTAAGCACATTAATTAAACCCAAGTTACTAGTTATCATGATAGAGTATCCTTCTGATTTCTAAAGATGATACTTTCTTTCTATTGATCACTAGTAACTTATTAGGTTTAATTAATGTGCTTAGCAGATCACTTAAAATAGGCAGGAAGATTATAGTGAAGAACTTAATTAAATGTTTCATCTGATGATGCCAATAGATCTAATCCAATAAATACACCTATTCTTCTTTAATAAATCCATTGAAGACGTTTCATTCCATTGGGAAAGCCATGTTTAAAAAATTATTGAATTGAAAACTAGTAAAACATATCGAGTCGAGTGTGACGTATACGCATTCAAAAACAAACGTATATTTGATTTACCAATGCAACGAACGAACTACCTCCACAAATGCCGACGTTACAAAGTGATTAATTCCTTTCAATAGATCCCCAAGCTCAGGAAAAAAGGCCAGGTGGCACGCTCACAAAATCGTAACAAAAAACGACCGGTAGACCTGACATAGGTCTGTTGCGACTTTTAAGGGAGTTTCGATTGTGCGCCATCAAAAGGGAGTGTCGATAATCGCTTGTCGTTAAGAGTAGAATGGGTGTCCGCAATATGCGAGCAGCCTCAAAAGATTTACACATTGCTGTTAAACACGTGCACGGTCGACGCATTTATAAACAGGTGGGCACAGCATTATAAGCCTCCTGTGTTCTTTTGTTTTTGGCTGGTGACACTAACACAAAAGTTGCCTTTGGTAGTTTAAGCGATTTATAATTTGTGGTGTTTAGTTTATTGATTTACGAGACCACGAAACCCTTTGAAATAGCGTAATGGTCACCCGTAAAACATTTAAGTAAATGTTTGCGAAGGTAGGTGGGTGCCTATCTTTAGTGTTTGTTTCAATACATTACTGTGTAAGTATAACTAATCCGCTAGGTACGGTAAGAAAAGATGCGTCATTACATTAAGCATGATTAAGTAGACCAATCAGGTACATAGTTATTTTAATAGAAAATATTTGAATTTTAACAAAATATTAGCTAACATCCTACATGTTGTAGGGTGACTTGGTGGTTACTGTTGTAGGCTACAATATAATGTTAGTACGATTTTATTATGTATGTACATACTTTACTAATTATCTCATTTTTACATCATTTCGTAAGTAATTTATATGAATGTAAAGTTATCAGTGATTATGAATGTCATCTCCTAGTACCTCAGGATAATATTGCTTATCCACAATACAATGCCAATACCGGTCCTGTTTACAGCATCTAACAAAAAACCACCACCTGAGGCACCTTGATTCCACATTCATTCTAAACAACATAACAACCGCTGCAAACTTATGCTTTCATTATGGACTTTGTTAGCACTATTTGAACAGACGTGAATGATTTCACTACCGGCAGTCAGTTCGGCTCATCAAAACAAGAGGAACAAGTTAATTACAGTTTTATATGTTAGGAGCACGTTGGAGCGCTCTTAAAAGCATGCACATACTTTCACCGGCGCGGGCGCAGCCGCCGCCCCAACTTTGTCGTGCGGCTGCGCGCCTGATACCTACTCTTACCTAATGTGCAGTTTGCGAAACCGGCCCAAACGAGCGGCCGACACGCGCCAAATGTCTACAACTTGGGAATAAATAGTAGCACTTAGATACCAATACTATTTGCATGAACAAAGTATATACCTACTTGCTGGGCTTGCCTATTACATACCTGATTGGATCCCAGAGAATGACTAGCAACATTATTCAAGTAGCTAATAACCGAGGTGATAAGAGAAATACACATGCCCCTTTTGCTTGTATTTCAGAGAACGAACGAACCGCGCGGCTCACGCGGCGGACACGACCCGACCCGCGCACGCTTTCTGTGTGTGTTGCCCTTAAGGCATAACCCACCAAGTGCTTTACAGTTTTTACGACAGTTCCTACATAAAAAAACAATAAAGTTCATTGTATGTAACATAGACTTGTTGGACATAGACATAATATGCTTTTTAACCCCCGACGCAAAGAGAGGGGTGTTATAAATTTGACCGCTATGTGTGTCTGTCTGTCTGTGGCACCGTAGCTCTTAAACGGGTCGACCGATTTGAATGTGTTTTTTTATATATTTGAAAGCAGGTTTTCTAGCGATGGTTCTTAGACACGTTTCATCAAAATCGGTTCAGCCGTTTTTAAGATACTGAACTTTGAAGTGACAAAGTCGGGGTTTTCTAACTTTTGTTTGTTGGCTGTTTGTGGTTATTTAGCCTTAGAATCAACTATCAAACATATGGTTGTAAATGAATTTTTTGGTTGACTAAAGCAGGGTCCTACTATTGATCCAGTTTAGCACCTGTATAATGCCTAATCAAAGAATGTCAGTGAACAGAAAAGCTAGTATTAAATGTTATGGATTGCCATTATTTATTTTTCTTTGTCGTAAGATGATCTTGTATACAACTTTACATTGCTAACATTTTTTATTCATAATCATCAAACTACTTTCATGGGAATAGTAATCCAACCAAGGGTATGCTAGAAGGCAAATGAAATGGAAATGTGGTTTTCCAAGAATCAAATTAGACTGTCTATTGGTATTCCTTTTCTAAAGGAAACCCGACATAGTTAGTATACAATACAGGTAAGCTATGGCTAGACTAAATACAAGTTTCTCTACTTCAGCGCATCATTTAAGCCCCCAATTTGGCTAGTTTTTGAAGCAACATTGATGTACATACAGTCAACCAATTTGATTCCTTGACCAGGGTAGGCAGGAGTACCGCTGCTTACCCTGACTGTCCGCCTCAGAGCTTACTGGATTAACATTCATGTTACACCATTTTAACCAAAAGGTAAACCAGCTGAATGTTTAAGAATATGTAATTGCTAGTGTAAAATGCAGAAAAAGATCAAATCAAATCTTTCAAGCCTTCCAAAACCAGATTTGCGTGTTTGGGTACACTAATTTTGTCAAGAATTTTACAAGCAATGCAGTAAAAAGTTTGTAATAAAACAGTCAGGTTAGTTCTACTTCCACCATTTATAATCCAAGAACGGCAGGACAGATTTTGATGAAATTTGGTATGGAGGTAGCTGACAACCTAAAGGTGGTTTTCCATCGGCGAGGCGAGACGAGAATTGAAATTTGTATGGCAGCGCCCGCGGCGGCCTACGGCGGCACGCGGCGGGCGCGCGTGAATGCATACAAATTTCAAAATCACCATAAAACTTATTAATATACAGGCTACCTTTTACCTGACTACCCAAAAAAGGAGGGTAATGTTTTTAGTATATCTAACGAACTGCGGGTAGTCCGCGACGCAGTATGATTGTACTGATGGTAACGAAAAAAACTAGCAAATCGATTGGTTTCAATCATTCCATATCATTTGGTCAGATGTAGTACACAAGCATTAATTTGGGAACATCCTTTGAATTGTCATACAAAATGACAGATATTCTATCTTAAGTGGGTCCCAAATGAACGCTCGTGACATTACCATCTCAATAACAACTGTCAAATCAACTGATTTGCTGTCTTGCTGACAGCCCATTAAAATACTTGATTTTTGGGCTTTTTTGAACTTTTTTTTCATTAAACTTAATATTAATTTTATAATGTTAATAAAATCCTACATTAAAAGTTTAGCTAAAAGTTAACATGACATTCATTGTCTGTTAGGTGGTACGAAATTGCCGGTCAGCTAGTTATTTTAGTAAACAAATCATTTTTAATACAAGCTGTTTTGCTAACTTTACTTGCATTGTCACCCAAACTACATTTGCATTCCAAATTTCAAGTGGATGCCATTAACTGTTGCAGAGTTCTGTCCTGCGGAGATGATCCTGGCCAGACTACCAGCATGTCACTACCAGATTATTGTATTGTCACGCGATTTACGTAATTTAAGTATGCCAAATTTCAAGATAATCCGACTACTAGAAGTTGATGAACTAAAAGAATTTCCTTGCTCACCCGCAACCTTATGGCTTTGGGCTTATAACTTCTAAATTGCATTTTACCTTCTTAGCAATATTCCCAGATCTCAAAACTTCTTGGTCACAAAATACCTAAATTGCAGAATGCCTAATTTTGTTTTCTTATAACATTGGAATATTAATATGGTTGAATTTCAAAATACCTTAGACTCATAATACCTAAACTTCAAAATAACTTTCATGGCAAAACAACATATATTATGACTAAAACAACCTAAATAACTATACTAAAAGTCAATAATCAACATCAAATTTCTCAAACACCACCCGTGAAAAAAAAATTAGGCATTATGCCTTTTGGGTGTTTTCGGTTTGTTGTTTTAATATTTTGTCATTTCTGTCATTCGGTATTTGAATGAATTGTGCATTTCAATCTTTACATATTCAGAGAATATGACATTTTAAGTCAAAGTCATAATGAATTTCGTTCATCTTAATACAAGAGACAATTTGACATTTTAGGTATTAGGCACTTGTCTCACCGCCAAGGAAACGATTGGCTATCGACTATTTTCTCGCTCAAGAAACGAACAAAAGATATAAGATCCTGTGTGAGTAAAAGAGACACATATATTAATAGTTGATCGCTGGCTGTTCACACTGTCGGCGAGAACTCGCTCTTACATCTTTTTTTCGCAGCGACAAAGCTATAAAACTCGCTGAGCTATAGATACTCGCTCAGCGATGTCAGCTTGGCGACCGCCCCGCACGAGCGAGTCATCGCCCGTCGCACGCGAACACTCGCTTACAGCCGAGCGACAAAACTACACTCGCTTCTCGCTGCTCGCCCACTCGTTTCTAGTTACTCGCTCTACTCGCTTCTCGCTCATCGTTGGCGGTGGGACAAGTGCCTTATGAGCTCATGGTAATTTGAAAATTAGGGGTATTAGTGAATAAGGTATTATGAAATTTAATGGTTTTAAGCCCAAAGCACTTTATGATAGTTAAGCTTATGCAAAATATGTGTGTTCATGCAGTTCCTCCACCTCCACACTGTAAAAGAGTGTTAGAGTCTAACAACTGGTAGCATGGTGTATGGTTGTGTTACTCTGAAGATGAGCTCTGGTTGAGTTCGAAACGCGTCAATGTGGTGTGGTGGTGGTGGTAGGTGTGATAGATGGGTTTGTGTGATTTGTGTGTGTTCTTACAGTGTGGAGGTAGAGGAACTGCATGAACACGCATATTTTGCATAAGCTTAACTATCATAAGGTCGCGCGCGGGTGAGCAAGGAAATTCTTTTAGTTCATTGATTTAAAAATAAAGTTGTGTTAAATACTTGTGATGTATAGATATAATTTAATAATATTGTAAATGTGTTTAAAAAAATATACCTCGTTGAGTTTCTTGCCGGATTCTTCTCAACAGAGGTTTTTCTGAACCGGTGGTAAGTAGATTTTTTTGACATTCACAATTGCTTTTTATAGCCTAAATTGAATAAAGATATTTTGACTTTGACTTTGATATGGACCTCCGCGAAGTAATGCCTGATTCAATAAATTACTGGAAGTTGGTCAAATTTAACTTGCTTTAACATTTGATTACAGACAAAAATCATACAGGCGAAACTATATAAAAGCTTGTAAAAAGGAACAGGAAGAGGTCATACATATTAGTTAAATAAAATAGGTAAAGTTTGCACCTTGATTATGGAAGAGCCTACATACTGACAACTTAATATTGTAATGCAAACCATTGATTGGAAAAAGTAAAAATATGCAATCAAATTTGAACCTTTCTTTTTTTTTTAATTACGGTAGGTATTACTTCTTATCTCAGCCTATATCTATTCTATTTAGCTTTAAAAAATGGTCCATGTTAAAAAAGATTTTGATCCTCACTTCGTTTAGCATAAAAAATTCATCAGAAGTCTTTTTTTTACAAGAAATTAGACAATATACACTACAATACAATGACTCTTTATTGTACATCGCGCAGTATAGTAAACAGGTAATATTTTAAAGGTAAGCAATATGTGACCCATCTGTATTCATTTATTCTACCAAGCCAGAAATTAGCAGAAGGGAAAGATGTTATTGTTCCTAGACTCAGTTTTTATTGATTGGTTACACTGTTTTTTTTTATTAAATACAGGGTCTATACTGAATTTGGAAATATAAATTGTTTGTGGCATAGAACCCAAGACAACTTGCTTTATTATATACTAGCTGTTGCCTACAACCCCAGAATTTGTTTTATACAATTTTCCGAGATAAAAACTTCCCTATGGTTTCAAATAATTTCCATACCAAATTTTATCTAAATCTGTTCAGTGGTTTTAGAATGAAGAGGTGATGGTGATGGGTATACCAATTTATTTTTGTATTTCATTACTAGGTACTTACTTAAGAAAGCTTGTACATGAATTAACATATATAATGGCAGAAAATCTTTGACAAAATGAAATTCACGTTTCCGCCTCAATTTCGATATTAAAGATTTGGGTCTGAATCATATATTTGGTTCCACATAAAATCATCAAATATATTAAAAGAAAAGTAATAGGATTAGTAAATATAAATATTATACATTTTTACTTTTAATTAAAGCGGCAATTCCTAAACGCATAACATTAAAAAAACATAACTTTGTTACACAATATTTAGCAGTCTGAGAAAATAATTAAGTCTAAATAGACCTTATTATGATTACCTAAACGCAGAAAACAAAGTTTTTTGTAATCTCGGTTTTTGTACGGCGAATTGGCTGGATGTATGGTGAATTTTCAGTTTTGGATGAAATTAAAAGTAAAAAACCTGCACAATAATAAACACTTCCCGGAGTCCGGGAAGTAATGCCACTTTTTTTTAATTTATTATTGCATCAACGCATATAAAGATGGACTTCCCGGACGATTTTTCCAACATTAATGAGAACATTTCCAAGCAAGTTGGAGAAAAGAAATTAATTTACCTACCATCTTTAGTCTCAATGTAAATGGCCTAAAACATACTAGACTATTATTATCACTCAAAAGTCAAGGTGGCAATTGGTTTTATTGTTTCAAACAGGGACTATCATAAAATAAGTTGGTAGGTTGACCAAAGTGTTTTATCATCACTTTGGTCAACCATTTAAACTGTGGTTTTGGGCCGAGTGGCAGCATAAATAGGTACACTTAATCAACAGTAAGTTCTATTTGTATATTCCAATATATACATTTGTTTTATATATTTTTTAATTATTTATTTATTTATTACTAAACCATGAAACTATAGTCTTCAACTTTTCATAAAAAAAGGAGAGGTCTATGTATGGCAATGAAATGACTCAGTCATAGCCTTGTTACTCTACTATGCGGAATATGGAATATTGGGGTAAAAAGTTGGTCCATGGAGAAAAAATACAAAAGGGGTTCTTATACAAAAAAAAAAACATGTTTTATGCAGCAATTCTTACTTGATTTTAATATTAGCAACTAGCTGTTGCCCGCGGCTTCGCCCCCGTTGTATTTTTTCTGTATTTTCTTCCATAAAAACCTTCTCCTGATAGTAAAGAACACAGCAAAAAAAGAATTAGCGAAATCAGGCCAGTCGTTCCCGAGTTTTGCGCTTAGCAACACATTTTACGATTCATTTTTATTTATATAGATAGATTGTATGATGGTATGGTAACCTTTTTTTTTGATTGCAGGTTTAACTTGCACTTGTCCAGTTTCCATTTTCTATTTGTGACATTTATGCCTGGCCCATTTATTATGCTTCACACTTCAAATTCACAGGGACAATTCATATAAATTGATCTAGTCTGAAAGTATGCTAAGCTTGTCCTATAGGTTCATACTAGGCAACAGATAAAAATATTTCTTAATTAGATAGATACATTTTAAATATCAAAGACACATTCTTAACCTTTTCCAACATAGTAGAGTATGAAAAGGACTATTATAATGGGCCTTATGAAACTTATGACAATAAGGTTCAAATTTAATTATAGTTATCCCACAGATCTTATCAGTTCGGTCCGAAAGGGATATATAAAAGTCCCTAGCTCAAGCTCCACATTTAGGTTCTCTAACCACCGAGATCTCTAGTCATCAAATACATAAGATTACATCTCAATAACAATAATTTTGTTATGGCAGATGAGACAGACCCTAAACCTATATCAACAAGGTTTTAAAATTATACCTGAATTATATGTAGATATAGTGATATAGTAATATCTACATATAATTCAGGTATAATTTTAAAACCTTGTTGATATAGGTTTAGAGATCTGTCTGTGTAATGCTCTTTTAATAAGATTTTCATAAAAGGCTTTATTTACTGCCGCACACAGAAATTGACATATGTAACATATGTCCTGAAGCTGTCTAATGCTCAGGCGCTTGTGCATGTGTGGCATTTACCATCTCTTTCTACCCTCATTTTAGTGCATAACAAAAAGAAGTAGTGAAAACGATATAATTCCAAGTTTAGATATTAAGGGATCATTTGGGGAACAGTGATAGCGAGGAGATTATTTTTGCCGCTAAGTGTGAAAGAACATGGTATAACTCAGGACACTCCATTTTGAGGGGCAAGAAAAAGATTTCAGTAATAAATGATCATCTTGATGGAATAATGTAACTCGTGTTTAAGATTATAAAGTTGAAGGATAGGGTTGATAGGGTTGAATATGTCTGATAAAACTAGTAGCCTGAACTTGCCAACAACTTATTAAGGTTAAGATAACATTTTGTTTACAATAACACCTCAATAAATTTTAAACTTATATCAGATATGCAGCGCCATCTGTGAACACTTATCATTTACCCTCCAAGCTTGAGGTCTACCATATTTAGTCATTTCATATTTTTATTGGTATAATAAAAGGTGCTTTTGAAAGGATCAGTGTATACATTGTCTGCTAATGATTTTCAGGCTGTATTTTGTTGGGCTGGGCGATCAAGCTTTGCTCAGCCAAAAACTCCTTAAACACAGGATTCACAGAGATAATGCCACACCAGATTGGTTGTTCACCCTCGAAAACCCACACTAAGCAAATTTCATCACTATTGTTAACCCTTTAACTGGAATTGTCTGAATTATAAGACAAAAAATATCCAGCTCATTTCGCCGCAGTCTTATAATTAAGACAAAATATATAGTTTCGGTGTAGGTGGCAATACGGGCATGTACAAATGAAACATATTGGCGGTTAAAAGGTTAATATTCAGAGATACCCCAAATAAATAAAATTATGTACAACAATTGCTTGCTTAAAAGTATTAGATTATAGTCTTAGGGCAATCAAGTGAAAGAAAAAAATATTTCAGCCAATCATTGATAATAGTCCATTGATCATTGCCAAGACTACAAACATTATAGTTGACCAGATTCTTGAAGTTATTGCACAGAATATAAAGTGCAACTTTGGTGTTTTCAGCTAGCATGGGACATAGTTCTGGACATGGTTCTGGATCTTCAGTAAAACTAATCTACTCTACTGAAAACATAAACATCCAAATAAGTAAAATCAGTAAAATAACCTGATTTGTCTAAATATTCAGGTAAATCCCACAATAATTGCATAATTTTATTGTAACTGTAAAATAAAATTAATAATATCTTATTAATTCAAACCTTTTAGTGGTATGGCCATTTGAATGTAAGTAGAAGTGATAAATGATAGCAGTTATCACCTTATGGCATAAGCATACTTTGATACAAGTAAATTTAAACTGATTATTTATTTCTCCAGGTTAACCTTTGATAGATATTCTGGACCTAGTTCTGCATTTAGTTCTGTTCAGTATTTACGACAACGTAATCTATTTAGGAGTTAAGCGTGAAAATAATTTGGATTGTAACCAAACTCCTGAGTAAACGTCAAAATCCGCAACAAAATCACCAGAATACTCTAATTATAGCCGTATGAAATGTAAATCGGTGAAAATAATAGAGCAAAATATTCTACATGTTGACGTGGCGTGACATTGTTGAGAATTTATGTAAAGCGAGGCTTCCTACTTGAATTACATCTTCTACGAGTCAGTTAGATAAATCCGACATTGATTTACTGCAAAAAGAACTACTTATTTTGCAGTTTCAATTTGATTACTGTAATATAAGTATGGCGCCTCTGACATTGTTGGCCTCTATCTTTATTTTGGTCATAACAATATGGAGAATGTACTTACCCTATTATTCCTAATGAAGTCTTCTATAGCTTTCAGAGCTGAATCCGTAAGTTTCACAAACACTAGTTCCTTATTTTCTTTATTAGTAGACTCTGATGATAACCCATACTGAACACCTGCTGGCAAGGCCGCCATTTCTTATTCACTATTCGCACTGTGGACCAGCTGACTCCTTTGCTAGTCGGCACGTATCATATCATTCACACATTTTCTTAACCGTAATCACAGATTCACAACCTATTTATAATTATAATTACAACAACAAAGGGTTTTGAAGTCTAAATTAACAATCTTTTTGTAACCCCATCGACTCGGCCTTTGTTGGCAGCGCTCCTCTGTCCGCAAGGCCGCACTGACTGTCATGCGCAATGGCGCATTTGACAGGAAACGCGAGCATTCACTGGCCTATGGCGATACTAGCGCCAATTTGCGGTTGGCAACAAGAAGAAGTTTTGAAACGCTGCTAACTTCATGCTATTGAAATGTCATCAGTAAACTAATTTTTCCTCCTTTTTATTAAAATTAGAAATAAGCACCAATGCACCAATACAGTTTTATTTTGACTTTTTTACGACTATTTAATAAAGTCTTATTCATGAAAGCACATTGCGAATAATTAGTTTCCAACACAATTTGAGGTTAAGTTTTACAGTTTCGTACACATTTCGTAAGCCACTTATAACTTACGTGTAACCCAGGTGTAGATGGTATTTATTTCTCCTTAAGTGAATGATCGTAATCTTTAATTTATCTGCACATTGCGTACTGTTGGTTACCAGTGGCTATATGACCGTTTTACCGAAATACTGGTAAGTTTGTTGATCTATTTTTCGTTCTTGTTTTATTATTTACGAAAAGTTACCCTTTTAACCTAGAACCTGTATTTTCAGAGAGGTGTTAATTGCAATAATCATGGCAACTTTGGGAGAGAAAAAACTCCTAATAACGCGGAACTTACAAGAAGTGCTCGGCGAAGAAAAACTTAACGAAATTTTAAAGACAAGGGACTTGAAGATCTACTGGGGCACTGCAACCACAGGTCGTCCTCATGTAGCTTATTTCGTGCCCATGTCTAAGATTGCCGACTTTTTGAAGGCAGGTTGTGAAGTGACAATTTTATTTGCTGACCTACATGCATATTTAGACAATATGAAAGCTCCCTGGGAACTATTGGCATTGCGCACTCAATACTATGAAGCTGCAATTAAAGCCATGCTTACTTCTATTGGTGTGCCATTAGAGAAACTGAAATTTGTAAGAGGTACAGAATATCAACTTAGTAAAGAGTATACTCTAGATGTCTACCGTATGTCCTCCGTTATTACTGAGCATGATGCAAAGAAAGCAGGTGCCGAAGTGGTGAAACAGGTAGATCATCCATTGTTAAGCGGTCTGTTGTACCCAGGACTTCAAGCTTTGGATGAAGAATATTTGAAAGTTGATGCTCAGTTTGGAGGTGTTGATCAGAGGAAAATATTTACAATGGCTGAGAAATACCTTCCACAACTTAATTATGCTAAGAGGATTCATTTCATGAACCCTATGGTCCCTGGCCTGACAGGAGGCAAAATGTCTGCATCTGAGGAGGACAGCAAGATCGATCTTTTGGATAACCCATCAAATGTCAAGAAAAAGCTGAAAAAGGCTTTCTGTGAACCAGGAAATATCACTGAAAATGGAGTGCTCTCTTTTACCAAGCATGTAGTGTTTCCATTGATGAAACCAGGTGAGACTTTTAAGATTTGCAGAGCTCCTGAGCATGGAGGCAATGTTGAATACACCGACTTTGAGCACCTTGAAGCTGCATTTGCAAAGGAGGAAATTCATCCAGGAGATTTAAAGGTATCTGTTGAACAAGCTATTAACAATCTTTTAGCTCCTATTCAAGAGATTTTTAAAGATCCCAAGCTTCAAGAGTTGACCAAGAAAGCTTATCCTCCTCCAAGTAAAGCTAAAGGCAAGGGCAATACTGAAGTTGATGACATAACACCATCTAAACTTGACATCAGAGTTGGACGAATTGTAGATGTGTCTAGACATCCTGATGCTGATGCTCTCTATGTTGAAAAGATTGATCTGGGTGAGGAAGACCCTAGGACCATAGTGTCAGGCTTGGTAAACTTTGTACCAATTGAAGAGATGCAAAATAGGGATGTTGTTGTGTTATGCAACTTAAAACCTGCTAAAATGAGGGGAGTTGAGTCAAAGGGTATGGTACTTTGTGCTTCTATTGATGAACCAAAGCAAGTTGAGCCCTTATTACCACCACAGGGTAGTAACCCTGGTGATAAAATTGTTATTGAAGGGTATGAAACAGGTGAGCCAGATGATGTTTTGAATCCCAAAAAGAAAGTTTGGGAAAAACTGCAAGTAGATTTGAAAACAAATGACAGTCTAATGGCTGTTTGGCAGGGAAATAAACTAATTAGTAAAATCAATGGCAATCCAACAACTACTAAATCTATGAAAAATGCACAAATCAAATAATTTTCTTCAGGATTGTCATGCTTAATGCATTTTATTTTTGCATTTGATGCTTGTGTTGTCATTATATTAAAACTCAGCCATTTTCCAACTAAAATGCTTATTTATTGACCTTTGTATAATAAATATTATTTTGTTTATCTATTTTTTATTTCCTGTTTTCCCTCCCATTCAAAACTAGAACAACATGGAATAAATCTCATTTTAAAGCTTCTACCATACGGGGTTTAGATTCTCTTTGATATGTGGCAAACGGAACTAACGCAGGTTTCATTGTAAAATTTACTTTTTACAGTTCGACGTGAATGTCGCTATTTGTAGCTTCTGTTTGTTGTATTTACTTTATATTTTGTAAATAAAGTACTTACAAAGCTAATAATATTGTTGTTGTTTCTTTAAAAAAATATGGCTCTGTCCATCGGAGGACAATTTTGCCAGTGTCTAGTAGTTTTTGCCGTTGTACGGTAAAAAAAATCTAGAAAACGAAATATGAGAGGTGATGGTGAATGAACGATCAAAACTAATAATAATTATCAATAAAAATAAACTATTGTAAGTCAACGTTCATTCATTAATCATTATGCTACATTTACACGCTTGCCGAGGCTTGCCAAGCGTCTACCAACTCCAAGCTATACAAACACTTGAATGCCATTTACACGCTTGCAAGCGCGTCAGTGTATTCCGGACAGGCAAGCGTGCATGGCAGACGTGGATCTCGAAGTTGCTTCGGCTCTTGTGTTGAGCTTGACATATTTTTAATTAGGTAAAGAAAAAAGATAACATTTCTTCGTTAGTCCAAGCACTCATGATGGTAATTAAAATTTATTTAATATGTACGTCCGTACAGCGTGAGCTCTTGAGCGACACTAAAGTCACTAAACTAAAGTTTAAACACGAGCCAACGTGAAAACGCGTCGCAAGCGCTTGCCGCAAGTTCCTTTGATCTGTGTTGAACTTAGGTGTTGAAAAACCGACACCGGCCCGGATAGTCGGCAAGCGCTGACAAGCTCACGCAAGCCTATCTCAACGGTCCGTTTACACGCTTGCGCTGGTGAGAGCTTGCCGAAGCTTGACAAGCGTGTGTAAATGCAGCATTACGATAGAGACAGATAGTTCTTATAGTCACCAGCACCAATAATCTGACACAACAATAATACAGACAGACCCTGTACTACGAAGTGCAAAATTCGAACTTCGTATCTTACCATCTCGCTAACGAGAGTGAGAGAGGCGATACGATACGAATTTCGTATTTCGTAGTACCCTCTGCAGCGCTACTATGAAACTCGAAACTCGAAGTTCGATTCGTACCGTCCCTCTCGCTCTCGTATTAAATAGTGTAAGTGTCAGAGGGACCGCACGACACGAACTTCGAGTTTCGTAGTAGCTAGTGTCGTGTGGTCCCTCTAACTTATACTATTTAGTAGGAGAGCGAGAGGGACCGCACGATACGAACTTTGAGTTTCGTAGTATCCCTGCAGTCCTTCGGCAATCGGCATACCAAAGGCAAAGGTAAGAGCGTTTTCACATTATTCGATCCGATATCGGTATCGGATGACAATACGATATCGGGGCAAGACGATGTTCCGATATCGGATCGGATAATGTGAAAACGCTCTTAGTTTCAAGATATCGTCTTACCCCCTTATTCATAAAACTTAACAAGCCTATGTTAACTAACAAATGCTTTGTCCCTTTCTAACAAATACAAATGTCGAAGTGACAGATAAGGACAAACGAATTTTAGCGGCATTTTAACTAAAATAGGTTTGATTGTCGTTTATGAATAAGGGGGTTTACCTTTGGTATGCCGAAGTTCGTGTCGTGCGGTCCCTCTCGCTCTCGTACTAAATAGTATAAGTCAGAGGGACCGCACGACACTAGCTACTACGAAACTCGAAGTTCGTGTCGTGCGGTCCCGCTGACACTTATACTATTTAATACGAGAGCGAGAGGGACGGTACGATACGAACTTAGTTTCGTAGTAGCCCTGCAGTCCGAGTACCCGTCGGCTGCCTTGTGACGAATCCGTCACGCACGGGCCCCCTCGGCTGTCTATATCAGGCTATATCACTTTGGTTTTTGCTTGAGCTGTAAAACGCTTTTAATAAAATCCTTATAATTAAAGTACCGTATACAACATTCACTTTTTAATAGTTTTTTTAGGCGCTGTCATCGTTCATCATTACCTCTCATATTTCGTTTTCTAGATTTTTTTTACCTACAACGGCAAAACCTACTAGACACTGGCAAAATAGTCTTCCCCAAGTCCTCCCAAAGGACCTTTGCAAAGGACAGAGCCATTATTTTTCTAAAAAACAACGTCAACAACAACTTTTTAATAACTCAAGCTCATGTCAGTTTCTATGAGCGTGTACACGAAAAACAGGGTGGGTATTTCCATGTCGGTATTATCCAGGCCGGGAAAGAGTGTCACCCACTTCGCGCGCTTTTGCCCCCAGCGCGCTGTCAAAGTCAGCTGTCAGTAAAAATAAAATAAAGTTACAAATTAAAGGGGGTCGTCATACAAGAAACGTCTTTTTTCAGCGTTTTTTTGTTGCTAGGCGTTATTAGACTAGCTATTTCGTTTGAATATTTACCTTTTAAGTTTGCGATTGTTTTATAAAAGCTTCGATAATATAATATAGTGACTGTCTGATTGTGTAGTTTATTAGTTTTTGACCAAAATTAATAAAGCAATTTATGAACCACAAACCTCAATGAAGCCAACTTTAAGCGCTCGCCAAATCCACACCGTATAATCACTATGTTTACCTATAGTTTTTTACACTAATAAAATCATACTAAGTATTTAACACTATTTACAAGGTTTATAATACAGTTTAAAATTTATTCACACTAGTCGAGCTTCTTATTAGTTAATTACACAACATACGAAGTCCGCTGAATTTCGCGCGAATGAACCGCGCTGACAGCCATTTTTAGGGTTCCGGGGCCAAAATGGCAAAAACGGATCTCTTATACGGATCCCTAGTGTTACTGTATTTAACTGTTACTCATGTTTAAGCAAATAAAATATTTTTATCTTATCTTTATCTTTATCTATAGTTTCGCCTTGTCTGTCTGTCCGTCCGCGGCTTTGCTCAGGGACTATCAATGCTAGAAAGCTGTAATTTTGCACGGATATATATGTAAACTATGCCGACAAAATGGTACATTAAAAGAAAAATAAAATGTATTTTAGGGTACCTCCCATAGACGTAAAGTCGGGGTGATTTTTTTTTCTCATCCAACCCTATAGTGTGGGGTATCGTTGGATAGGTATTTTAAAACCATTAGGGGTTTGATAAGACGGTTTGTCGATTTAGTGATATGTTTGCGAAATATTCAACTTTAAAGTGCAAATTTTCATTAAAATCGAGCGTCCCTCCCCTCTAAAATCTAAAACGGTGAGTGGAAAAATTTGAAAAAATTCAGGATGATAGTAAGTATATCAAACTTTCAAGGAGAACTATAACGGTTAAGTTTGCTTGAGAATTATTAGTAGTTTAAGAGTAAATAGCAGCCTAAGGTATAACAATAAAGCTGTTCGCGGAAGTGGGAGACATGATCATAATGAATGTACCTGATACACACATTCTGCAGACGTTCCAGCCTGTCAAGCAGCTCCTCTCTTAGGTCGAGAAAAGCAATATCACCATAATCGAGGAGAGGCAAGAGTAGAGAACGAGCGAGAGTAAGTTTCGTTTGAAACGGAAAAAAGTTCTGCACACGTCTCAAGGAGTGAAGTGATGAAAAGAGCTTACGACTAATCTCATTTATATGATGTTATTTATTTTGACGAGTAATGTTGTTTATTTTGACGAGTATGATCTATGTTTTTACTACATTGTGTCTTAATAAAATTTTACTCGCAAATGTGATGAAAAACATTGTATGTCGCACGGGCGGTACTAGAATTACGAACAACGACTCATTAAAGCCCTCAGTCTTCGACTTCGGGCTTCTAATAGACTCTCGTTCGTAATTCCTTGTTTACCGCCCTTAAGATACAATGTACTATTTCTCATATTACAGGCCACACCCAGTAAATAAACAGTTGTTTATCAAACAAACATAAAAACAAAGTTCTGAATTTGAAAGTACAGTGGATATTCGAAAATTGAAATTTTGAATTGAATTTTTAAAACGAACCGAAACATGAAATGAGCAAGAGGTTAACAATCAACAAGGCTTGATCAGCCTTGTTACAATGTAAAGCCCTTCTCCCCCTACATTACTAATTAGAGAGTGATTCAATTTACCAATTTCAATTACCTACCTACTTCCACTTAAAATTATTAATTAATTAATTAATCTACAAAATTAAGGTGCAGCCAAACAAAAAAAAAAGCCCCGAAACCAAAAAACGCCAGCAAAAATAAAAGAAACGTCCGAAAAAAAACTACGACAAAAAAGACAACTAAAAAGTAAAAAAATATTATGCACTACCTAGCTGTTGCTCGCGACTTCATCTGCGAAGTATTCTTTTATCCTTATCCCGCGGGGACTATGCTGATTTCCCGCAAAATTAGCCTAAGTTAATTGAGTATAAGTACCTAGTAATATTTTTTTATCTAAGCGTCGTCGGTGTCGGGGGACCGCTAAGGTTAACAGGAAACTAAAGTACGTATGTTGTATTTTTAGGGGCTGTTTCACCATCCATTGATTAGCGTTAACCGACGGTTAAATGTGATGCCGTCTCCGTCTATTCGAACAAAACAAATAGAGACGGCATCACACCTAACCGCCAGTTAACACTAATCAATGGATGGTGAAACAGCCCCTTAAAGTATTATGATATTTGTTTCTTAATAATCGAATTATATTAAAAAAATGTGTTTGTTTTATAAACAGGTAGGTTTATGGGGTTTTACTCTTATAAATGATGTTCTCGCTGCTGAGGTGAAAAATTGTATGTGTCACACGAGACCAAAGTTTTTTTGCATCTCGTGTATTTGAATCCCTTGCTGCTCTCAGGATTCTAACCTAGAATCACTCTCTGACGCTCGTGATTCAATTATAGCATCCTTCGCTTACTCGGGATTCAAAATCAACACTCGCAACAAAAAACAACTTTGCTATCTTGTTGCACAAATAACTATTGTTACTGCTAGCAAACTTTTTTTTCCGTGAAGATAGGGGTTTATCGACTCTAAAACAAAAGGATGGGAAAAAACAAAAGCTATAGTAGAAAACGTGTACCATACTAGGTACCTCTAGAAAAATACACGTAGCATATTGCACCTGATAGTAGATTTCATCAAAGTATTTAGTTTAGTTTAGTACTTGTTTAGTTTAGTTTGTCTGCGCTCCAAAACTCGTATCACAGATGTGGGTGTCAAGACTGCCAAGCTGAAGTGGGACTGGGCCGGACATGTCTGCCGCATGCACCCGGACCGATGGGCACGAAACGTAACCGAATGGGATCCGAGGGATGGGCATAGGACCAGAGGCAGACCCAAGAGGAGATGGCGGGACGACCTGAGCGCTTTTAAGCTCGATTGGCAGGTGCATGCCCAGGACAGGGAAGAGTGGCGGAAAAAAGGGGAGGCCTTTGCCCAGCAGTGGGACATAATACAGGCTACATAAAAAAAAATGTCAAAAAAATGAAACCCGTTTAGGGTTCAGGAGCCAAAATGGCAAAAACGGAACCCTTCTAGTTTCGCCATATCTGTCTGTCTGTCCGTCCGCGGCTTTGCTCAGCAGGGCTACTACGAGGCTACTACGAAACTCGAAACTCGAAGTTCGTGTCTTGCGGTCCCTCTTATACTATTTAATACGAGAGCGAGAGGGACGGTACGATACGAACATCGAGTTTCGAGTTTCCTAGTAGCCCTGCAGGGACTATCAATGCTAGAAAGCTGTAATTTTGCACGAATATACAGCGTCTATTTTTGATACTACCTCAAACTTTAAGGGTATTTAGTTAGTGAAGGCTGGTGGTGAAGGCCCTAATAATTTTACTATGTTTTAGTAAAAAAAAAATGTCATATTTGTTGACGTGACAGCTGTCACAGAACGTTTCTCTCTCCTATCAAATTATTGTACCTACGCATTACATTGCTGCTCGAAAATATTTCAAAAATTAATTACGCTCTGGTAGTTAATTTTATTAGTAGTTAATTTTATAGAAGCCGTGGTGGCCTAGTGGTTTGACCTATCGTCTCTCAAGCAGAGGGTCGTGGGTTCGAACCCCGGCTCGCACCTCTGAGTTTTTCGAAATTCATGTGCGGAATTACATTTGACATTTACGACGAGCTTTGCGGTGAAGGAAAACATCGTGAGGAAACCTGCACAAACCTGCAAAGCGATTCAATGGTGCGCGCGAAATTCCCAATCCGCACTGGGCCCGCGTGGGAACTCTGGCCCAAGCCCTCTTGTTCTAAGAGGAGGTCTGTGCCCAGCAGTGGGACGTGTATAGGCTGGGATGAGTTAATTTTAAATTAACAATTGGTTTTGATATCGTTTCACAGCACATACATAAATCTTCGTCTGGTTACAGTTTGAGGTAGCATCAAAAATACACGCTGTATATGTAAACTATGCCGACAAAATGGTACAATAAAAAGTAAAAAAAAAAAAATATTTTAGGGTACCTCCCATAGACGTAAAGGGGGGGGTGATTTTTTTCTCATCCAACCCTTTAGTGTGGGGTATCGTTGGATAGGTCTTTTAAAACCATTAGGGGTTTGCGAAGATGATTTTACGATTCAGTGATTTGTTTGCGAAATATTCAACTTTAAAGTGCAAGTTTTCATTCAAATCGAGCGTCCCCCCCTTTAAAATCTAAGCCGGTGGGTGGAATTTTAAAAAAAAAATCGGCATGGTAATAAGTATATCAAACTTACATGGAAAACTATAACGGCTAAGTTTGCTTGAAAATTATTAGTAAGTAGTTTAAGAGTAAATAGCAGCCTAAGGTATAAAATATACCTAAACTTGGAAGATTCCGTATAAAATACGAAATCCTTAGAAAAATAATACTTAATTTTTTCGTATAGGCTACGGAACCCTATTTTGGGCGTGATCGACATGCTCTTGGCCGGTTTTAATTTCCCGGAAACGGTAGACAGATTTAGGTAACTACTTACATAAAATAGTAAGTAAGTATGTAAAATTATGACTTTACCCTACACAACTGGAGGTATGATAAGGGTTTATCTATTCGAATCGAAACATAAGGATGGAAACTCCTAAATATATGTGATGGTCACTTTATAGACAAGCGGTTAATGCGGGCTGAGAGCAAGCTTGCATGTGGGTCGTGTGCATTAAAATCGGGTCTTAACAATGAATGCACGGATAAAATTAGATATTCAATAACGAGAAGGGGGTCGGAGGTTCGCCATTTTGGATTTTCGGTCTGACGAGGGGGAGCGCGCATGCGTGGCGGGCACCCGCACCCTGACTGTAGGGCCGGGACCTCAGCAAGTGTGATGTCAAAAAACACGTTATTCTCTCCCCTCATTCCACTAACCCAGTACGTCTTAATAGAAGGGATTAATAATACAAACCGTCAGTCCTGTTATACATCATAAGTCGCCGTACAACTGCATAATTGCAGGCGAGACGATCAGTGCAGTGTCTGTGTTACGCCTTTTTGCGGATACGGGACGGAATTAACTATTTCGCAGTGATAAAGTAAAATTAACTCATGTCAGTGTGGTTTTTTGAACGGTTTCAAAAAGTAAAGGTTCTGTGACTCATTCAACAAAAATCAACAATGATAACAAACCATACAGAGTATGCGAGTTCTCAATAGATTAGTACATGCGCGTGTTATGACAGTGCTCTCATTGAACGGGACCGCGCCGGCAAATAAAATATAATGGGATGACCGGAAATAAGAATTCATGGAAAAGGTTTGGCGTCGAGTAGGTCTCCATTCCTCCCGGAAGAAGAGGGATGGAAGCGGGACGAGCCAGGAAGTGGCATCATCCGCGCCACCCGAAGCCGAGTATCAGAACATTCATACATTGCGAACAGCTGATTTGATTAGGCAGAGACAGGGGGATGAGAAGTCGACTCTTCGTTCGTCGTATATTATAAGGAACGGGGAAAATTTTATTCTTGTGGAGAGGCGTCGTCGTCGGCGGCGCCGGAGCGGTACCAGGGCCTCATCAGGCAGCAGGCACCACACCCCTCCCGTGGAAGAGGCCGCCCGCGCGGAGATCAAGCGACGCCCGCCAGCGCGCCTCAAGATCTTCGGCATCCAATGGCCGCTGCACTCTAGTGACTCCCGGTAAGCTTTAAAGGAGACCTGTTCGTAATGATAATGATTGGTTTAATACTGTAAATAAAAATAACTTTATTAAATTTGATAAATGTTTTCTTCGGAAGAAACATAGAACGTACGATACAATGCGTGTGCACAGTTTACTAAGTATGATTATCCTGAAGGGTGGGTTAATTAAAGGGTTCTTGAGTAATGTACTAAATAATGGGTATTTAACTTTTCTTTTACTTGCAATGTTTGTAGCTATAAGTATAAGTATGTCAGTATTATTTATTGTCTGCTGAGCTGGGATTAAATCGGAATTTGATAGAGAAGATATAAAAATGCAAGTACAAACAATAAAAAATTCAGCCAGCAAAAAAAGCTTCTATTAAAATATTTATTTTTAAAGGACACTTATTATAAGGTTTTTTTTGGGTTCCGTACTTTATTTAGTAAAAACGGAACTTTGTTGTCCGTCTGTCTGTCCGTACCAAAGTAGGTATAGTCGAGGAAACTGATTCACGAACCAGGGTGGAAACTTTTCATATTCTAATTCGCTATAATTTCTTTGGCAAATGTAGGTAAGGGATGTCAACTTGACAATAGTAAGACAAAAGTTTCACCCTGGTACACGCGGGATTCAGCTTCCTTGACTGTGTATCTCCTCGACTTGTTTGAGAGATATGGCGTTGATAATAATAAATAAGTCAAACACAATTATTTTTATACTAGTTTTGTTAATAAACAGATTCCCAAAACAATTATAATTAATAAATTAATAATTACTCCGTCAACTAGACACATCATTACAAAATATTGAACGTATTTTGTCTTTTGTCAAATAAACGAAAAATGATTAAGATATAGTCCGGAAGTTCGGTATGATGTCACGCTTGGTACACTTTTCACTTGACGTGACGTCACAGGCTGCCACTCTCGAACTTGACAAGCTTTTTCTTGGTCATTTTATGTTTGATTCGCAAAAAAAAACCTATCCACTATTTTTTATGATAATTTTAAGTGACGTATTATATTAGTCATGACTCATGATATTTTTTTTATGCAGACACTACCTATTTTGAACATGAAACTACCGTGAGATTCACTCATATTTAATGAAATAAACCCGGATGACTTAAACCTAGTTTAGCTAGACATGTTTCGGGCCAATTCGTAGCCCTTCCTCTGGGAGCACGCGACACGGCGGCTGCTGAAAAACCGCCCCCCGACAGACCGCTCACCGAACATCAAATATGTCGAGCTAAACTCGATTTAAGACGAGAGTTCTGCGGGTTTATTTCATTAAACAAGACACTACCCAATTTAGTAATTGATGGCGAACACGTGGAAGTCGTAATTATATGGAACCAAACTTTTTTTCTGTTAATGTACCTAACCTACCTACAATGTATCTTATGGCAGTTATGGCTATTGGTATCTTCATTAATTAACCAATGCGATATTGCGTGTGAGAGAACTCGTCTACTAAATAAAAATTTGTTTGGATATTAATAAAATTCATCTCCTGATCACAGATTAAAAATCATTGTGTAGGCCTACCCCTTATGTTTACTGGCACAGTGCACGCTGCTATCTACATATATATCTTATCTATATGGGAAGCTAGCAATATCAAACCGACTGACTTTAATAACTCAATATACATATTACATGAGGAAGGAACGGGGACTTGAGGATAGGTACTTCTAGTGTTTCATGTTTAATTCAGCTTTTCACGAGTTCTCTTTTACACGCAGTTCAATGACCTGGCCCAATGAAATGCCTAGGCACAAGCGGCCCGATGCAATACAAAGTAGGTAGGTTTATCTTGAATAAAATATGTTTTAAGTAATCTTAACGCTTTTCCTTGTCAAAAATAAATAACGGTAAAAAATCCCCGGTAAGAAAAATCCCCGGTAAAAAAACGGTAGGAAATCCCCGTGTGTACGTAGTAACAGTTTTTAGGGTTCCGGAGCCAAAATTGCAAAAACGGAACCCTTATAGTTTCGCCATGTCTGTCTGTCTGTCTGTCCGTCCGCGGCTTTGCTCAGGGACTATCAATGCTAGAAAGCTGTAATTTTGCACGGATATATACATAAACTATGCCAACAAAATGGTACAATAAAAAATTCAAAACAATTTTTTTTAGTGTACCTCCCATTGACGTAAAGTGGGAGTGATTTTTTTTTCTCATCTAACCCTATAGTGTGGGGTATCTTTGGATAGGTCTTTTAAAACCATTAGGGGTTTGCTAAGACACTTTTTCGATTCATTGATTTGTTTGCGAAATATTCAACTTAAAACTGCAATTTTTCATTAAAATCGGGCGTCCCCCCCCTCTAAAATCTAAACCGGTGGGTGGAAAAATTGGAGAAATTCAGAATGGTAATAAATATATATACGAGTATGTAGTTTAAGAGTAAATAGCAGCCTAAGGTATAAAATATACCTTAATTTGGAAGATTCCGTATAAAATACGAAATCCTTAGAAAAATATTACTTAATTTTTTCGTAATGGCTACGGAACCCTATTTTGGGCGTGTCCGACATGCTCTTGGCCGGTTTTTTTAATTGTTGTTCTAAATTAGAGTAAGTTTTTGTTATAAATTCCAGTTTTATTGCAAGGTTACTGGAGGGTGTAGGTACTTTTTGCTGACGGTGGTTGCATTGTCATCTAGACTATATCTGTACCAAGTTCCAAGTCCATTTCATTAACCGTTGAAGAGTACTTATTCTTCGGAGACGATCCCGACTGTACCACCAGAATAAGCTACCAGATTATTATATTGTTACATTTTCAACTCAATGTACCAGGAAGTGGTCGAAAAATGGTTTGCAAAGTTTGAAACCACTATTAACATACAAATAAAAGAAAAATGCGAACGAAAATTTGTTCGTAAAGGTTTGTTACCAGTTCTGTAGTCACTCTACTAGTGGCGCTGCGTCATTAAACATAACAACTCGATTCCCGCCGGGTTGCCTATATAATTTACATGACGTTAATAATGACTGGTACTGGCAAAGCTTATGCACTAACCCTGTGAAGTTACATTCGAAGATATTCTTAACTCACATTTCTCTCATTATCCGGGTTGTCTAAAGAAATGTTCATTCCACGCCACTTTGCTCAACTACATTGCAAGAACGGTCTTTCCTAAAATGTTTTCCTTTTTTGCATTAGTCACTAGCACTAGTGTGGATCACACGACATCATGGAGAAAAGCCGTGTCTCTACTGAGCGAGCCGCTTCGCGCAGCAGCTATATTCGATGCGACTTTGAGCCATGTATCAAACAAAATCAAGCTTCATGCACGCGCTTGCCTCGCACGGTGGCTCGCGCAGTGGAGACCCGGCTTAAGAAAAGCCTGAGTTATATGTCTTCGAACGCAATACTTCACAGTTAGTATAGACAAGTTTTACCATACTTGTCACCACACCACTGACGTCACGTAAAAAAATTAGGAAATCCGGTGATAATCGAGTTGTTCCGACACCTTATGTAGAATGATGTTATTGTATGTGCCTGCGAAGCGACAAGTTGTAGAGATAAGGAGCATCTACCTTTAATATAGTCTCCATGTAACTTGGATTAAGAACTAGAAGCCAAACAACAACAGATCCTCTCTCTGTAACGTGTTGATTGTCAGTTATCAGTTATTGCTATTGACGTTCGATGCATTTATTCAATGTCGTTAACGTGAACTGACAAACAAAAAACAATAAGAAGTAAAAAAAAAAAAAACTGTCGTTTTCCACTCTAATTGCTATTATATTATTATAGTACCTACAAAGATCGACACGGCCAAAGTTACAAAAATATGTTCACACGACCTTAATTTTAAGTCAATAAGGTCTTGTATTCATATTTTTGTAATTTTGGCTATATCGATTGTTCATAAGCTTGTGAGCAAAATTTTGATCAAAAATATCTGAAATGACTCTATTTTTTACGGCGTAGAAGCGTGTTCAGATATTTTTGATCAAAATTATCGCTTACAAGTTTATGAACTCGACTGTACTACACCTATTATTGTGGAACGTGTTTTATTACCAATAGTTTTTAAAGGCAATTAAATTGCAATTACCTAACTACTTTTCGTCGATAACTGAGTGGATTGTTTATTTATACAAGAGACTAAGGGGCTGTTTCACCATCCATTGATTAGTGTTAACTGACGGTTAAATGTGATGCCGTCTCTATTTGTTTTGTTCGAATAGACGGAGACGGCATCACATTTAACCGTCAGTTAACACTAATATTGATTAGTTAGGGGCTGTTTCACCATCCAATGGATGGTGAAACAGCCCCTAATTATAATGGGGATTAATAAAAATCTATTAACTTCAATAAAATGCAGTTTCTTTGCCTCTGAGTGTTCTTGTGTAGGTACAGTTCAGATATAATAAATAGACTTTATTTATTTTTCCCATTTATGGTAAATTACTAAGTGAGTAATATTTTGGCACTGTATAGCACTGTATCGACATTGTGCCAGCTGACAGCTGTTCGGAGAACAGGCAGACAAATTAAGTTGACATAATTAACCTGCATTAAACCATATTTTCCTAATCTTCACTCCCACTGAATTTTTAATTTTAGAGTTGATTCAGTGGATATGTTATAACCATAAATATAACATTAGGTAGGTGTTAGGTAGGTTGATTAAAAACAGCCACAAGGATCATTGTAACATGACTCTACCAAGAGTCATGTTACAATGAGTTGTGTTCCTAGAATCCTATTTATAGTATTATAAAATGGTTCCCCTTGTTTAAGCATATTTTTTATGTCACAATTCTATTTTGCATGATCTGTTTACGCATAATAGCATTTATGCCTAAACTGTTACAGCATAACAGTTTACACGCAGAATTCTCTTACGCATAACCAATGTAAGCCGAATGGGTTTTACGCATAATTTGTTGGAATAGAGTTTCATTCGCGGCGTGTTGCTAGAGCCATAGATTGGCTAATAAAATGAAAAGATTACTGCTGTGTGATTTTTTCTAAAGTATAGAGAGAAATACAGCGACCATATCGCGGACGAGAAGAAGTTCTCTTAGTATAAACCAGGGTTTTCAAACTTTTTTAGCAAGAACTTTAATGTTAAACTAAATATGTATTTGCCAGAGCCCTAAAAAGCCAAAAACAATAAATTTAATGGGAGGGTGTATTCTGTAATCTAACGGTATGGTACAGCCTCGTACTGTACAGCAGCAGAAGTGGATGAGCGGTTACGGTGCTCAAAATAATCTACAGACGACTCTACTGCCAAAGTAATAAGAGAGTGTTTAGATCATTTTGATCGCCAGAACTGATCATCTACTTCTGCTTCTTTTACACCATAAGTATTTATTTTAATTATGGTCAGTACTTCTGCGGAGCCCACTTTGTGACTGCAGGGCTACTACGAAATTCGAAAATCGAAGTTCATGTAGTTCGGTCCCTCTGACACTTATACTATTTAATACGAGAGCGAGAGGGACTTCGATTCTCGAACTCCGGAGTAGGCCCTTAGGTCTAAACGGACCGCGTCCCCAATGTCGTCGCTGCGCTCGACACACAATCATAATAAAATAATTAACTTGACTTGGTCGTGCGTTGACGAGATCATTGACTGACCATTCTGATCAATCTCAAGATATTTGACTCCTTATAATGCCAGACTAAAACTAGACAACTTATGACTGTCTTTCGAGGGTAGCGATGACATCTTATTCGTTATGACTCACGAGCCACAGTTTTACCCCTATTGGGGTAAATTATCCTCTGGTTCGGAACTAATGTTTTAGAGCAGGCGTGGCCTCGCGATGGACCTGTAAATCCTGTGATTTACAGGTCCATCGCGAGGCCACGCTGTTGATCCTGTTGTTCGTCATAATGTAGAAAAATACATGTCTTCATTACACTTGTTGGTAAACAGCGCCTAGCCTAATAACAGGCTAGCTAGTATACAATGCTCTAAGTTTAACTCGCGGGCCCGAAAAGAGGAAGGGGTGGGAGGAGAAATCCTGGCATTAATTATTTTTAAAATTTGTAGCACCAAATCACATGGTGCCGGTTCAAGTTCAAGCTGAGAGGTGATTGGCACAAAGTTTAATCAGTAAACAGTATTTCTTGGGTATAATGAAGTTTGCTATCACACCACTGGTGGTTTCGAGAATCATGCCCCTGGCCCTATACCTAATACGAAGTACAAAATTCGAACTTTGTATCTTGCCGTCCCGCTGACGCTTATATTATTTAATACGAGAGTGAGAGGGACGGTACGTTACGAACTTCGGGTTTCGAATTTAGTAGTAGCCCCCACGTTCCCTGTTGCAGGCATACGTCGATCACGCGGCGGTTCTGCCGCGGACGACGCTCGCGCGACGACAACGAGCTCTATCGCTCCAACAGCTTCAAGTTTGAGCGCTTCTCGCGCGATCCGCCGGCCGATGAGTTTGCTTCGGGGTCTCAGGTCAGTACGTCACTAGATCATGATATAGGGTAGGCCCTATATTACGAAGTGCAAAATTCGAACTTCGTATCTTGCCGTCCCTCTGACGCTAATATTAAATACGAGAATGAGAGGGACGATACGATACGAACTTCGATTTTCTAATTTAGCAGTAGCCCCTCATCTGTGTTCTATCGGCTACATCATGACTAGAAAAAAAGGAAGAAAGGAATTGTTTATTCCGCATATAAACAAAGTTACAACAAAGTACAGTCGAGTTCATAAATTAGTGAGCAAAAGTTTGATCAAAAATATCTAAACACGGCTCTATTATGTAGGCGTAGAAGCGTGAAAATGTTTGCTCACAAGTTTATACTTCACAAACCGAAGCGGTAACGTTTCGTGTGCTCTGCCTACCCCATTTGGGAATACAGGCGTGATGTTTGTGAGTGTATAATGTGTAATTACTAGCCCTAGACCTCGACATCCTCCGCCAAGAATTCCCGCGATAACTGTGCAATTTTCTGGGATTGAAACTATCCTATAATCCTATTCCCTTGCCAGGGTCTCCAACTATTTCCATACATTTCATCTAAATCAGTTTAGCGATTCAAAAGTCTGAGGAGGTCACAGATAGACAGTTACTTTCCCGTAGTAATATTATAATAATTGCCTTCATTAGAAGATAATAATTCACAATGGCCTGTGCTACAATTATGGGAGAAATTATTAGATAACCGATTTAAAATATACCTTTGCATTATGAATTGGGCAAACTTCAACTGCAGAGATACTTACAATATCCATTCAAATCGAATTATTCAATAATTATTTATTAACGTTTCAAAATTTCACCACAGGTTACAACAGCATGAGCTTGCTATTTAGCATTATCAAAATCACGGTCTCATTTCTATAAATAATAGTGACTAATCTTAACGATTCCGATAAAGGCATCAATCTAATGATTCTTAAACGATAAAACTTCCCCGTAATTCCATTGAATATTAAATACGAAATATCAAATTTCATGACGATCGGTTGAGTACTTTAAACGTGAAGGCGTTACAAACAAACAAACATTGAGTCAATGTGAGTATATTTATTTGTTGTTTGTTAATGCTTTCACCCTTAAAGAATTCAACAGATCGCAATGTGGTATGGAAATTGCTGGAGACCCTGAGGACATAAGATAATATTTCCGGAAGATTGCATAGTTCCCGCGAATTTTTCACACATGAAGACGCGGATGACAGCTAGCACTCGTGCTAGTATCTCGATACATGAACACTACAATTTTATTCTCCAACAGCCTTTTATAAAATACAAAATTCAACGATTACTCGTAGTTCTACAAGAGTTTAAGAACGCAATAAACTCTCTTGATGATACGGGATCTATGAAATTGAGTTTTCATAGACTGGGCGGTGTCGCTGCTTAAGGATACGCTGGCATTCGCACGATGAAAGCGTTACCCTCTTATCTAGATGAGCCATCTTCTTCCACAAAGGACCCGCTTTACAGGCTCGCTCAGCGGAGCCAACGCGAAGAATCCTGAATAGGAAGCCTTATATTGAACGGGCACAATATCGTAGCCTCTCCTTGATTATTGAGTTGAGCTTACATACTCTTATCCACATATTTACAGAACTAGCACCCGTATATAAGCCATGCTAGCATCTGTATGGTGTAGAGATGCTGGAAATTTGAACCCTAGAGCTACCCTTCGGGCCGTAAATAAAAAGTAATGTTTTTATTGCGTACTTAGATAAAGCTTTAACAAAGCTTTTTCAATATTTATAGCTGTATGTCTGTTGAATGCCCATGTTGATATTGTTGAGGACCTCCGCAAAGTAACGCTTGATTCATTCATAAATTGTTGAACGTTCCTAAAAATATTGAGCTGACATTTTCAGGCGAATACTTTTTGGCTCTATCGCCACATAAATACTATGTATATTATGTATAAGCGTGTTCTTAACTGACTAACCAATACTGTATTATTAATTGAAGCGTTTAGTGTTTGATTGGCCAAACCTTTAAATTATTAGCTGAATAAGTATTAATTACGTAAGTATGATTCAAATTTGTTGTTGATTGCGAATAAGTGCTCTACCAATCAATGAATTTCATGCTTTCATATTTACGCCATCTAGTGGAAAATAAGGAAACTAGTGAAAGTTCATTGTCAGTTGCACGTTGAGTATTTCAACAAGTTTGCAAGAGATGGCGCTGTACTCAAGACTTGTTACTAGTGTTGATGATGAAAAGTAGATGGCGGTGATACGGATCGCGTATTGTAGAATTATATTAGCTCCAACCGTTTGGCTGTAAAACCTCAAATAGGGTTCCGTACCCATTACGAAAAAATCAAGTAGGTAATATTTTTCTAAGGATACGCAATCTTCCAAGTTCCACTAATAATTCTCAAGCAATCTTAGCAGCTATAATTTTCCTTATATTGATGTAAATTTGATACTCGTATATATATTTATTACCTAGTTGACCACGGAACCCTAAAAAGTGCAGACCTGTTTTCTACTTAAATTTTATCAAGAATTTTCATTAGACATACTAGCAAAAATTTTCAACATTTTGTTTAATTTATTGGGTGATAGGGGTCGTGCGGTATTGCAACATAAATTGTGTGCACACGTTGTTCAGAGGAGGGGACATTAATATCATCTGTCCTATCAATTACATGGACGTGGTCACCGCTGCCCCGACAACCTATCGAAGGAAAATGTGAGAAAAATTTGACACATTTGTCTGTCAGAGGCAGTTGTAATCAGGGCTGACAATGCAGACATCCCTTGGCGTGTCCTTTTTGACCTTTACTATATTGGAATTTCTTTATTTGTTCGCGAACAATGTGGAGTAGGCGCTTAGCTTGTTGTTTGTTTTTTTTTTAGGGAACTTCGCTGTATTAAAAAAAAAACGGACAAGTTTGTGTCGGGCCACGCGCAGTGTAGGGTTTCCTATTAATATGCGGCAAATATTCAATAATTAAGTTTTAATCAACTATTTTTAACAACTATAAATATGTATATAACTCACTATCTTATAAAAATGTCGCTTAGTCAATTTCTCCTTTCAAGCGTCGATTTGTATAAACGCATCCCTAAATCGCAATATTGTATTAAGAAACCTATAATGATATAGAAAGATCTATCCAACAATACCCCACGCTACGGGGTTAAGGGTGTAAAAATTTTTTTTCCAAATCTTATTTTACTTCTTTGTCGGCGTGGCTAACAAAGTAATTATGCAAAATTGCAGCTTTCTAACACTAGCAGTCTCTAAGGCTTAGAGTCTAAGCTAAGCCGTGGACGGATGTACGGACATGACGAAACTATAAGGGTTACTAGGATAGGACTATGGAACCCTAAAAAAGGCATGTTATACTTTCATAATTTGTATGTATGTAGGGAATGATCTCTAGAATTTTGAAATCCATTTTACAATGAATTTACTAATGGAAAGCTAGACTCTCTCTGATGAATATAAACTGTTTATCCGGAAAAAGTGAAGAGTTAATAACTTTAGGCCATATTCTGCAATACCCCTGGTGTTGCAGATGTTTATGGGCGATGGTGATTTCTTATCATCAGGATACCCACTAGCTCGTTTGCCATCCAGTCGAATAAAAAATAAAATTGGTTGCATTATATTAACTTTGAAGCACAAGTAGTAATAGTAACTACACACACTTCGACCGAAATGGTTGTACGGACAGATGAAGACGCGTTGCGGGTCACAGGAATATATGCATAATTCCCGTGGTAATCACGTAAACATCCGTTGCGATGTGATTGTATCGTCGCGAAGTTAAATAAAACTCGCATTTTACAAATGAGACCGCTTCTTAACAATGTCTTACGATTCAACAATACTAACTCAAACTTCATAAAATGCTGATTTATTCTATTCCGTACAACCCTGGTCGCAATATAAATCACGTTATCCCCGCAGTGATCGCGATTGCCTCATCAACATACTAATGCGGCGCGCCAGCTGTGCCCCCGGCCTTATGAAAGTCTGTGCCCTAGACGGGCTTTATTCACGGGATACTTTCGGTTTTTTCAAAAATATTCATGGAAAAAATTATTTTTAAATTATGGTTCTTTGATGGTGTGTCTCTGAGTTTTTCTTAATTTATGTGAGGAATTACATTTGAAATTTACCACGAGTTTTGCGGTGAAGTAAACATCGTAAGGAAACCTGCACAAACCTGCGAAGCAATTCAATGGTGGGAAGTTACCATCCGCACTGGGCCCGCGTGAGAACTATGGCCCAAGCCCTCTTGTTCCGAGGGCGTAAGTCAAGAAAAAGGTTTCAATCGACAGTGTGGCAATTTAAGAGAACTGTAAGGCGTATTTCTAAAGAATGGAACTCTATCTCTCTTGCGAAATGTCAAAAATTGATAGATTCAGTGCCTCGCCGGTGAAGGCAGTAATAAAAAGCCGTGGACATGCTACTAACATTAATTTTAGTTAAAAATGTATAATTGCTTTTTTTGTGTACAAACTTCACGTAGTTGATTTAAGTTAATCTAAGTTCAAAATAAAAAAACTTCGAGCAGTTCAATAAATCGTTCTTTAATTATGTCCAGCTTCATTACTATTTAATTTGTTACTAAAGAGAATAAAACAAAATTTGTAAAAAATGTCAGCAATTTATTCTTTATTCTTAATCCCGTTTGCTCTATACATGAGGCTATTTCATAACGTAACTAGTTACTTCTAAGAAGGAACCACGACTACACATGACATGATTTAGTTAAAAATAATCTGGAACTTCAAATCGTTCTTATTACATGACCCCCACGTATGCCAAATTACAGCTTTCTTGTAATAACGGTCTCTGAGCTAAAGCCTGCGACGGACATCAGACAGACCAGACAGACGGACAGACATGGCGAAACTATAAGGGTTCCTAGTTGACTACGGAACCCTAAAAAGTACAGACCTGTTTCTACTTAAATTTTATCAAAAGAATTTTCATTAGACATACTAGCAAAAATTTTCAACATTTTGTTTAATTTATTGGGTGATAGGGGTCGTGCGGTATTGCAACATAAATTGTGGCACACGTTGTTCAGAGGAGGGGACATTAATATCATCTGTCCTATCAATTACATGGACGTGGTCACCGCTGCCCCGACAACCCATCGAAGGAAAATGTGAGAAAAATTTGACACATTTGTCTGTCAGCAGTGTAATCAGGGCTGACAATGCAGACATCCCTTGGCGTGTCCTTTTTGACCTTTACTATATTGGAATTTCTCTTATTTGTTCGCGAACAATGTGAGTAGCGCTTAGCTTGTTGTTTTTTTTTTTTTTGAGGGAACTTCGCTGTATTAAAAAAAAACAAAACGGACAAGTTTGTGTCGGCCACGCGCAGTAAGGTTTCCTATTAATATGCGGCAAATATTCAATAAAAGTTTTAATCAACTATTTTTAACAACTATAAATATGTATATAACTCACTATCTAATAAAAATGTCGCTTAGTCAATTTTCTCCTTTCAAGCGTCGATTTGTATAAACGCATCCCTAAATCGCAATATTGTATTAAGAAACTATAATGATATAGAAAGATCTATCCACAATACCCCACGCTACGGGGCTAAGGGTGTAATTTTTTTTTTCCAAATCTTATATTACTTCTTTGTCGGCGTGGCTAACAAATCAATTATGCAAAATTGCAGCTTTCTAACACTAGCAAGTCTCTAAAGGCTTAAAGTCTAAGCTATGCCGTGGACGGATGTACGGACATGACGAAACTATAAGGGTTACTAGGATAGGACTATGGAACCCTAAAAAAGGCATGTTATACTTTCATAATTTGTATGTATGTAGGGAATGATCTCTAGAATTTTGAAATCGATTTTACAATGAATTTACTAATGGAAAGCTGGACTCTCTCTGATGAATATAAACTTTTTATCCGGAAAAAGTGAAGAGTAATAACTAACTATAGAGTAGTAATAACTTTAGGCCATATTCTGCAATACCCCTGGTGTTGCAGATGTTTATGGGCGATGGTGATTTCTTATCATCAGGATACCCACTAGCTCGTTTGCCATCCAGTCGAATAAAAAATAAAATTGGTTGCATTATATTAACTTTGAAGCACAAGTAGTAATAGTAACTACACACACTTCGACCGAAATGGTTGTACGGACAGATGAAGATGCGTTGCGGGTCACAGGAATATATGCAAAATTCCCGTGGTAATCACGTAAACATCCGTTGCGATGTGATTGTATCGTCGCGAAGTTAAATAAAACTCGCATTTTACAAATGAGACCGCTTCTTAACAATGTCTTACGATTCAACAATACTAACTCAAACTTCATAAAATGCTGATTTATTCTATTCCGTACAACCCTGGTCGCAATATAAATCACGTTATCCCCGCAGTGATCGCGATTGCCTCATCAACATACTAATGCGGCGCGCCAGCTGTGCCCCCGGCCTTATGAAAGTCTGTGCCCTAGACGGACTTTATTCACGGGATACTTTCGGTTTTTTCAAAAATATTCATGGAAAAAATTATTTTTAAATTATGGTTCTTTGATGGTGTGTCTCTGAGTTTTTCTTAATTTATGTGAGGAATTACATTTGAAATTTACCACGAGTTTTGCGGTGAAGGAAAACATCGTAAGGAAACCTGCACAAACCTGCGAAGCAATTCAATGGTGGGAAGTTCCCTATCCGCACTGGGCCCGCGTGAGAACTATGGCCCAAGCCCTCTTGTTCCGAGGGGAGGCCTGTGCCCAGCAGTGTGACGTATATAGGCTATGATGGTGGATGATAGTGTGTGTCGGAAAGGACAAAGTGCACGAAAACCTATGCACTGATTTTGAATTTTCTTGAATTTTCTATTGAGTCAAATGCTACTGATAGAGTCCAATTTTCCGTATACGAGTGACATTTTGAAAGAAAACACTCGTGTTAAGTTATTGTCAGGATCAGTCTAGTTTTAGTAAATGGGTACATATCAGCTGCTGCTAGAAAACCCAGCACCCTAATCGACGTCTGAAAGGAAAAGTTTGGTAAAACTTAAACGCTCCGACATTAAAATATGCCCACTTACTTTATGAGAAAACTTTTCGCATTTATACTTATGAGCGTTGTACCTGCTTGTACTTACACGTGGAAAAAATATTATTTTTGTTGCTCGACTGGCAACATAACACGCGTTTTAGGACTCGTTCTAGAATTTTAAAACATTCAAATAAATTACAACTTTTTGTTGTTTTGAGTAACAATTCTGCATCTCCAAGACGACTTTTAGACGACCAGATGGCCTAGTGGTTAGAGAACCTGACTACAAAGCTTGAGGTCCCGGGTTCGATTCCCGTGTCGGGGCAGATATTTGTATGAAAAATACGAATGTTTGTTCTCGGGTCTTGGGTGTTTAATATGTATTTAAGTATGTATCTATATCTATATAATTATATTTATCCGTTGCTTGGTACCCATAACACAAGCTTTGCTAAGCTTACTTTGGGACTAGGTCAATTGGTGTGAATTGTCCCGTGATATTTTTTTTTTTTTTAGTTATATTAAGTTATACATATAGTGTGTGGGTCAAGGCTATATAAAACTAAATCTGCAAGTTACAAAATATTATCACGTATATTTCTAATAAATGAAATGCGTCGTAGCAACTCGTTCCCATTAGGTTGCCAAAATCGTACTCCAAGATCAAGAGTATATCAACTCAAAATAATCCTCAAAGAAATTCAGCGAAGTCTAAATCAAAAGGGGTATAGTTGCATCCAATCACAGCATAGAAAAAAAAGGGAGGTGGCATGGCAACGAAATACGCTGAACATTAAATAAGTTCAAAGTTTCAAAAATATGTACCATAACTCTTATTCGGACGCAATAAGGCCGAAGTAACATTAAATTTGAGTGGTTCGAATAGACAATTCGACTTGCATTCGGCAGTTCTGTAGCCATCGCCATTTTTTTTTTTAATATTTTTTTCGCTACTCTACGCTAGGTGGCAGCACATGCCTAAATGCAGAAGTTTTATTTTTTTCGAATAGAAGTTACGATAAATAATCCTCAAGATTATAAAGTCTGTATGAAAGCGCATGTGAACATTTCCGATGGAACTTATTAACATTTTCTCTTGTTTCTCTATTCCGTGCATCCAAAATACAAAAAGTTACCAAACTCACGCTTCTATCACTTTCGGGTTGCCTTATGAAAAAGTTCACTCCTAGTGGTAGCTTCTCTATATAAAAAGATACAATGTACTTTTCAAGTTTCAATTGACTGCTCTATGTCCTGCACACACTTCATGCATATCAAATTTAATTGCTGTATAAATATAGCTATTATACCCACTAAAGGTGCTTTCATTTCGCGAATGCCGTTGCAAACGTGAAAAATAAAAGCCCAAAATTGTATCCATTAGTAAAAATATTTGAGGCATGAAGATTTTAACTCGATTAAACAGCTCGCATTAAAATGGCTCGACTATTCCCTACGGCCATTATATAATCTCGTTGGGTTTCGGATACGAGCTGTAATTGAAAATGTCGAACGGTGCGATGTTCATTTTCCAGTAATTAATCGCCGTGATGACATTGCTTCCATCCCCTGTCCCAGGGCTCGCATTGTAATGCCTAGACATCTAAACATTTGGGTACCTACATGCAGAATTTATCATCATCATCAGCTAGAAAACCTCCACTGTTGAACAAAAGTCCTCCCCCTCCCCCTAGAGCGCCACATTGAACGACGATACTTGTTACCCGTAACTCTTCTCTTGCGATGTCATCATCCACCTAGTGGGAGGCCTGCCAACACTTCACCTTCCGGTTCGTGGTCGTCACTAGAGAACCTTTCGCCCCCAATGGTTATACGTATAGTGTCACCATAGTTCGCACACAAGAACATGTAATTTTTTTTTATTCGACTGGATGGCAAACGAGCAAGTGGTCTCCTGATGGTAAGAGATCACCACCACCCATAAACATCTGCAACACCAGGGCAATACCCCTGGTGTTGCAGATGCGTTGTCAACCTAGAGGCCTAAGATGGGATACCTCAAGTGCCAGTAATTTCACCGGCTGTCTTACTCTCCACGCCGAAACACAACAGTGCAAGCACTGCTGTTTCACGGCAGGATTAGCGAGCAAGATGGTGGTAGCAATCCGGGCGGACCTTGCACAAGGTCCTACCACCTGACCCCTGTCATGTAATGACAGCGGAAAGTTGACATGTACTAATTTATTTCATTCATTCTCCTTTTGCGCAATCAGTTCTTCATGTAGCTGTGTGTGTAATCATTTACTGTGAACTGTCGTGGTACTACCTATATCCGTTTTTCGAACGATGAGCCGTGCAGAAATACGGAGGACGTATCTACAGTATAATACCTATAGTCGCGGATGGATTCTGGTATCAGGGTGGAAGTGGAACAGTTTATTAATCAATATAAATAATTATGGCTTCTTTGGCAAATGTATGGGGTATCAACATGACATTAGTAGCACAAAGGTTCCATCTTGGTACGCGATTCAGTTTCTTTGACTGTACCTACCTTTAAATTAAATTGAGACTCGAATGTATACACATTGGAAGGAAAAGGGAAGGAAAAAATCTTACAAAATGAACTAATTTTCCTGTTTTCATAGCGCGCTATCTTCTAACAGCTAACAAATTATTAAAGCAGTACTCGCGCTTTCAAAATAATATCTTCACTGTGGCACTAACAATCAACACCTAATAACGTAACTTAAATCGTTGGGGCTACTACGAAACTCGAAAATCGAAGTTTGTATCGCACCGTCCCTTTCACTCGCGTATTAAATGACATAAGCGTCAGCGGGACGGCAACATACGAAGTTCGAGTTTTGCATTTCGTAGTATAGGGCCAGCACGTAACACCAAGTAACGTGCGCTTAAAAATACGCTTCTATTAATAAAATAGCAACTTAAGAAGACTTACTTATTTGTTTTGTTTTGGCTTTGTCGATTATTATCGCCACGTGCGCTATGGAAATATGAAAATTCAATAATTTTATAAGGATTTTTTTATTACCTTCGGTAAACACATTGCCAAGTTATTAAAAAGCATCCAAAGCGTTTTAAATAATAACAATAACTTGAAGAATGGGTTTCCTAAAATTGATTAAGTAATTATCAGCTGAACTGTCGCGGGTACTCGTTAAGGTTATTTTGGCGTGTAAATTATTGCCCAGCCAAATGATAATATACACAGAATCGTACGCCTACGAGGTTGCCGTGAGTAACTGCTCACTTCTGTGTAATCAAGTCATTCGTTTTCATTTCGGCATCTTTACGAGACCAAAGCCTAACATGTCCACGCGTTGTCAGAAATAGTTATTTGTGCAACAAGAGAGCAAAGTTGTTTTTTGTTGCGAGTGTGATTTTCAATCCCGAGTAAGCGAAGGATTCTATAATTGAATCACGAGCGTTAGCGAGTGATTCTAGGTTAATCCTGAGATCAGCAAGGGATGAAATACACGAGATGCAAAAAAACTTTGGTCTCGTGTGACACATACAATTTTTCACCTCAGCAGCGAGAACATAATTTAAATGTAACATAAGAATAAAACCACATATACCTACCTGTTTACAAAATAAAACACATTTTTTTTAAATAGAATCCGATTATTATCAAATATAATAATTACATTTAAACCATAAAAAGAGTCCAGTAGCTACAATACAAATCGCATACTCATAACATGCAATCTTAACTTCTTGTACTAATGTCACACTTATTTTTTAATACTGCAAAAAGCCTCATCTCGGGTAATTGAAAAGGTTGAACAATTAAACCTTTAAATATGATTTTTATTAAGATTTCTATTACATAAACATAAATAGATTGTTAAAAAATCATTCAATTTAACAAATAATAATTATACTGTAGAGGCAGTATACGGAATTCTTTTATAAAAAAAAAAACAAGAGAAGCGGCTTTCGTGCAACGAGGTTGCATACTTTATTAAAAGATCAGGAAATTTACATTTTGGAAATATTTCGATATATTTTTAATACCAAAAATTTAATTTAAGTTTGTAATCGACAAATTAATCCTATCTCTTGCTTTTTTCGAGTTGAAGTGAAATGACAGATCAAAGTAAAGTTCAAATATTTGGAATTCAGTGAGTAGACCCAACACTGTACTCAGCATTTAAAAAATAATAATAAAAAGTTACTTTGTCTCACGGAGTGAGCAAAATGCGATTTTGCTCACTGATTTCTCATAGCAAAACCTGCCTGTTTGAGGTGCTGAGGTGAAAATATAATTTATAATGTCTCGGTTACAGATAAGGATCTCGTTGTTTTACGATGTTTTGGACACGTAACCTGTTTTTTTACCTGTTTTATTTTTTAAAATATTAAGCATTCTTCTTTTATTCTTTTTGTTTGAGCCAGAGTCAAAGAATATTTCAGGAAAAGTTTTGCAATTTCAACCATCGTTTCCGGTGTTATACATAAATAGAATCCGTAGTATCCAATTAAAAAAAACCAGCTTAGAAGTTGAAAGTTCCAGGAATTTATAATTATCAGACAGGTGTTTAGATATAGCTTGCTGGTATGGAATTCAAATGATACATTCCGCTGCGTGGGAGAAAAATATTTGTATGGTTCAACTCTTTGAGCTCTACTTTCGTATAGCGTTAAACGATCTATATCCTCACCTAAATTTTGATATAGCTAGCTTTAAAAAGCACACAATTTTGCTTCGGTGTCTTCGGGGTCTTTTGTTTCGCTATCAAAACTGTTAATTCCAATCGGATTTGACAACACCCCAATTTAGGTGTATTTGTTTATCCCATGCGTGTGAATTGAATCCAGCAATATTGGTAAAGTTTGTTCCGTAAGTCTTGGGATGGCGCGTAGTGAAAGGGGGAAGGCGCAGCATTCCATTTCCCCGTAGTTCCTTGTCGAGTTCCCTACATATTTCTCGACTTACTACGCCTAATCGGATTTTGTTTGACAAAATGTTGTTTTATTTGTTTTTTTTGCTTATCAGCTTTTTGACATTTTACTAGTACACAAGGTGTTTTAAAATTAGTTTTCAGCAGTTGGGTTGACTTTACTGAACACGGAGATGTATTGCAGAATTTTTTTAAATTGTTATTGACACCAAATGTTTTTAAACATTCGTCGATGTTCTAAATGAACCGCGCGGCGGCGTTTAAGCAGTGGCTATATTTTAAATAAACAAAAAATATAACGTCCTTCATAGGGACGTTCTGTTCAGCCAAACTTACCCATTCAATTGCTGAAATATTGTAGGTTAATTTAAAATATGTTATATACTGAAGCTTCTATGAAAAAGTTAAAATTGTTGGGCCAATCGCACTAATGGATTCGTGTTACCTCCTACACATTTCGCATTGATACCAAAAGTCGTTCTAATGAACGTCCCTTGCATGGGGATGTGAGAACACCCCTAGCTCTAGAACCATCGAAGCATAAACCTTGATGTAGCGTCGAGGGTTCCTAATTCTAGAGTTAAATGATTTAATTTTGGCTCGACGACTTTCGCTACACTTTTATAGCGCTATTACGCTTAACATTATAAAGAGTTTACGGCAATAAGTGCTGCTTGATAAGCATTTTTATTTTTTGTGAATACATTTTACAGTACTAAGGTTTAATTATACAATTGTTTTCGTGATGACCATCCAGACTAGGATATATACGACCCCCTATTTTAAGAATAATGTCACAAAAGGGTGACTGAATTAATTCAGATTTAACAATATTTCTCGATAGGTCTTTTAGTCGTGAAACATAAAACGTAGAGGCGTTTTAAGCAGTACAAGTACTGAATTTAATAAGCATTATCCTATTGCCTTTTATCTTGTACTTCTACATACACGTTTATGTAATTGGTTATTGATAAGTGATATGAAGAAAAAATGTTGTCTACCAACTTGATTTAGATACCTACGATTACTTATAATATACCTTACTAACATTCTTATCCATCATAAGGTTCTCGAATGGCGTCCGCGGACCGGGAGACGAGCTGTCGGTAGGCCTCCAACAAGATGGAGCGACGACCTGTTTAAGATCGCGGGATCGCGGTGGATGCGAAAAGCACAAGACCGGTCTGAGTGGAGAGCCTTGGGGGAGGCCTATATGTCCAGCAGTGGACGTCTTTCGGCTGACATGATGATGATGATGATGATTCTTATCCATAACTTAGTTTCACTTCCAATCTCAAATATTAATCCAAAAACTATAACAGTATTATCGACAAAGTTAGCTCATTCGGCCATTACAAGCTCCTGTGATGGCTTTCATAATTAACGCTCTATCTATAGATTCAATTCATTTCAGCAACACCCGTTACGTTAACGGTTCCATAAACTATTATTAACTACATCAGTATTCTCAATATCTGTTGGGTAATAAGTTAGGAGAAGAGAGATTAAATGCGGCAACAGTTTAACTTGACGATAGTTTTTTCCAACTTGGGACAAAATAAATTTGCATTGTTAAATACGAGTCCATTAATTTCATTTCTAATTTCAGCTACGTGTTTATTCTGCCTAGATTATAATAGTACTTAATATTTTTAACTTTAAAAGTTAAGTGTAAAATGAACAAGTGCTTTCTATGTATTCAGCCGTCGTGAAAAGAAAAATAAAAGGAAATGCCGATGTGGGGCGAAAATCAGTCGGCGCTCGATGCATAGACTTTGATCTTACGTTCGTGGCATTAAAATTTACATATTTTCCCTGCGTTTCCATTTGGGTTTCGACTTTGATGTCCTTTTCAATGCGACTGCGGTCTTCGTAAAACATTCTGTTGGTAAAATATTTTGTTTGCGTAAAGGGATCCTTTGTTTGTTTTGCGACAGGTTATTGGCCTAATATGGTAAATCGGATTCTACTTATAGGGATTATAATATATGAAAACTATTATCGTCTAACTATGACCATTTTGTTCACATTTTATGAGTCTGTTCATTTCCTTAAAGTTTACCACTGAGACTGTAGGTACAGTAGCATGATTAGAAGTCGGTGTCGCAGAAACGAGGTTTGTACAAATATACGATGTAATTTGCGTAGTCTGCCGGCGCGACGCAATCAGGGGCGCGTATTGTGAACTCGTCACACTCGTATACTGTACACTTTACTCCTAATACGGTCACCGTCTGGTGCCGAATGAAAGGATTTACACTGCTCCGATTTAGTTCATACATCGGTATCACAAAATTAATCTAGAATATTTCATTCAGGGTTTAGGTAAGTGCGAATATAACGTTTTAATCTTTTGTGATTCTCACTCATATTCAAAATACCATATACGGGACTTATCACGCTATTTTTACACAAGTAATATTTACCTGTAAGTATTTTGTGTCTACTCGTGACCACGGCAACTGTAACGTTGCCGAAACGTCGAGGTAAATATTACTTGTGTAAAAATAGCGTGATAAGTCCCGTATATGGTATTTTGACTATAAGTGCGAATATTCCTACCCTAGATTGTAAGATAGAAAATCACCTAAGTATTTCAATTAATTTCAGAATATTTTAACCAGATCAAAAACCACTCCTTTTAGTAACTAGATATACATATAGGTCGAAACAAACGAGTAAAAATATTTAGAAACATTTTTTTTAACTAACATACTTATAATTTAAATTCCCAAATATTTGACAGTTTTAAGTATCTATTTCTTTACGAGTATATAACTTTACGCTTCATGACGCTTCTATGTAACATAGCCCTAGCACAGGCCTTGGTCTTTTTGGGCTGTTACTGCACACTTGTCTCTAAACACTTATCTGGATCAGTAATTGAAATATTAGTTGTTGAATAAATAAATAAATAATCGCAAAATAATCGACTCCTCTGTTAGTAGGTTATACAAGGTTTGTTTTCATTTAAAATGTTTCAAAATAAATTATGTAAATCAGTTCCAGGGAGGTTTTAGAAGGCTCGAATCTTTAATGAAGAAGTACGTTTTTTGTTTAATTATGTTTCAAATAAGACCTCGTTTTTTTTCGTGAAGCTCGTTGATTGGAATACTTTGCTTTTGCGGCACCATGTTCATTGATGTTTTAATATGATTTAAAGGGCTTTTTGTTGTTCAATATAATTAGATCATTAAATAAGTAGCGTATTCCTAAGAATTCATCACCGAGGAATAATAAAAAAGGTTAGTTCTTTGTCCCGTGGAACTTTGACAAGTCCCTTCTTAATATATCTCCTTCGGCCAGATTTCGAGTCTCTAGGTTCATTGGTCCAGACTTTGTGTTGTCTGTCCACTTCCGTTATTTAGGTGCGCTACTGTTTTATAAGTATGTAATATATACTGATACAAATGCCGAACCACTATTACTATCCATACCAATATCGCTTAAATCATCATTATCATCATCATAACAGTTGGACATAGGCCTCCCCGACACATAGGCTTCATCAATATATACGTATAGGGCTCCCCCATCGCTTCAATCAATAATACTATCTTGTTGTAATCATAACACAAGCCCTAGTACTTTGTCACGTTTCAAACGGATTTTCAGCCTCGATGTATGTAAACTATTAGTGAATAGTCCCAATCATTCCCAACGTCTAATAGAACATGATTAAGACAACCGCTGTTTAGTGTATAAAAGATGTTCAAACAATTTCTAAGAGGACGCATCGTTACGCTTTCGGTACGGACGGCAAGATAAATCACCGCCGCTTCGCACGCGATATGTTTGTCTACTTCTGCTTTCGACGGTACACATTCCTTTGTTGTTTTCTAAATACCTTGAAAATTTATATGCGTTTAAACAAATGTGGCTTGGGCCAATGGCTGCCCTGCTTTTTTGCTGATATATTTGGGCTTCTCAAAGAAAATTTGGGCATACTTGTGAGTTTGAATTTGAATTACAAATTTAAATTTTTAAGGTACAGATAGTAAACAATTCTACTAATATTATAAATGGGAAAGTTTGTGAGTGAGTGAGTATGTTTGCTACTCCTTCGCGCTGAAACGGCTGGACGGATTTGGATGTAATTTGGTATATAGATAGCTGGACATCTGGAATAAAACATAGGCTACTTTTTATCCCGATATTCCCACGGAATAGGGATAAAATTTCGAAACAACAACCACTGGGCTTAGAGTCATGACATTTGACACGATTGTTTTTAATGTAACGTCACACGATTTAATTTTCGGGAATTCCCATGGGAATTTCAAAACATCCCGAAATTATAATTCAGCTGCTGGATCTAATGATTTACGTGTGCGAAGACGCGGGTAAACACTAGTTTGAATTTTTTTTTGATAGGTACCTACATCCTTTTTATTGGAAGTATTTGATTACTGCACTGTATCAGAGCTCCATCCATTTACCAAATTTAAGGCCACTCTAACTATTGGAAGAGGGCAAATAATCGGGTTGCAATATTTGGTTACATTATTAGTTTGTTACACTTGTTACTTGTTTTGTTGGTCACACTATCATTTTATAACTTGTAGCAGAAAGATTATTCGGCTAGTAACTGACAACCAAACTAGTGAGACGAGTTAACTAAAACTTAACAATATATATTTCTTATATGTGTTGATCAATAATTAAAGACACTAAAGGAAGGCATATTAAAATAGTTTTCATATTAAAATATACATTAACCCCTTGAAAAAGTTATTTGTAAATTCAGCAGGCATAGGAAACCCATTTTTTTGTTTATGTTTTTAACGAAATAATAAAATAAGTAGGCAAGTTCTCTATCCCGTGGAAAGTTAAGAAAAATCCCTTCTTAGAGGAGTACCTGCATAATTATTGAGATATATGTGTTATATGTGTTATATGCGAAGTTCCCAATCCGCACTGGGCCCGCGTGGGAACTATGGCCCAAGCCCTCTTGTTCTGAGAGGAGGCCTGTGCCCAGCAGTGGGACGTATATAGGCTGGGATGATGATGATGATGATGTTATATATTCCAAGTTAACTTTAAGTAGTTGCGGTGGAATATTTAGGTTGTATAAGCAGTTGAGTAAACGCTTGAATTATAAGTTATAAATAAACCACGCTCCGCTCAGGTGCTTAAGTTCTTGCAGTTTCAAGTTTTTGGAAGTGTTATTGATAGTTATTTATCAGTAGTCACATTATGCCACTTGACAGAGATATTAGGATAAGGCAACATTCAACTTATAAAAATATTTTTTATTTAATTTAAATCTTACGCTAATAAATGCAGGCTGAAAAAAATATGTACAAAATGGGGAATTTGGTACTAAATCACATTGGTTTTGTAAGTTTATACAAAAACTGGTGGTAGATAACTTTTCATAGAAGGACCAGCGCGGCCCAGGGGTGGCAAGTTTGGCGATTGCAGCATTTTTACGGGCGGAGGACTCAAATCTCTTCTTAGCTGATTCATTCTATCTTCCTCGTTACGAATTTTGTTATTATTACGCTGAAGTATTTTATAATTTTTAATAATACCACGCAACTCTTCTTGTTGTTGATGATTTAAAGTTCTAAAGTTATCTTTATTTCTTTCTTCATTTTCATGATCTTCATTAGATTGCTCTTGATATGTAGGAATGTATATCATTTTATTATTTTGATTGGTGTTGCTATAACTTAGTGGTTTATTTCTTGATTTTACCTTATTAGATTCAAATTGATTTTTTTGTGCTACGAAATTAACAATGTCTGATAAATCCATTGTCTTTTTCCTATAGTCTTTGATGTCATTTAACATTTTGGTTTGGTACTGAATATATTTTGGAACTTTTTCTACTTTTGGTTCAGCATTTACTTTTGGAAAATGTTTTATTTCTGGTTCTACATCAATGTTATTGTACTTGGTATTACTCTCTTTATTCTTTGTTCTCACTAAGTTCTTCAGGAATATGTTGTTTTCTAAAATATCTTCTACACTAGTCTCAGTGGTAGTAGTAGTATCACGTAAATCATGTTCTTGAATATTGTCAGTCAAAATTGGTCTAAACTTGATTTCATCTGGTTTAACAAAGTCAATGAATCTAATATTGGTTAAAGTGCTAAATAGTGGCGGTTGTTCTGTAGTAGAAATCGTGATCTCGCTCTCTATATGGCCTATTGTTGATGCACTTGAGTATTTTGGTGATGGTGAAGAATTGACAGTACTGTACTTTATATTCTTGTTAACATCTCCAATTTTCCTGGACTCGTAAAAATTATCCTCATAGTCATAAGATTTTGTCACAGTTTGACTTGGAGGAATAAAGTCATGTTGCGTTAATAGTTTTGATGAATGATAAGAAGGTTCATTATTTTCTATCTGTTTAGCTTGTTCAATAACAGGTGGAGTTGATTTGGCAATCGATTTGAGCCATTCTTCTTGGGTTGGGTAATTTTCTGTCATTGGAGCTGGTGACACTTCATTTAAGGTTGATTGACTATTAATATTTTGATCCTCCGTTTTTATGTCATTATTATGGTAGGCGTTTTGGTTTTGGTAATATTCTGAGTTTGGTGTGTTATAACTTTGACTTATCTCTTGACTTGGTATTTGGTTTTTGTTTTGATAATAGTCTGAATTTGTCGTGTTATCATTTTTACTTCTCTCTTGATTGGGTAGTTCACTATGATTTATGTGTGTAACGTGATTTTGGTATTCTGACGGAACGTTTGCTTCATATTTCATTGTAATTTTCTGCGTTGTGATCTCACTTGGCTGCTGCTCTTCAAATTGCAATGGCTGACCGTTGTTTCTACTGTTTGAATCAAGTTGCGAATGTATCATTGAAGTATATTGTTCTGGCGTCATATCATTGAAGTTAATCATTATTTCGTCACCAGATGACCTGGAAATGGTATTTTTATGCGCATTTTCGTTATGGATGTTAGAATTTATTCCGTATTGCCATCGCCACAAAGCTTTATTATTTTCTTGGTCGGCCTCTTTGACGGCTGCTTCGTAATTCATCAATTGCGGCATATTAGATTTCTCTGTCGTAAATACTCTCGCTATCGATTGCGGAGGCGAATTCAAAGAGGGAACGTGAGCACCCTGTGAAGCCAGAAAAGTAATCTGTGGTGAAATCGGGCCGTTGTTAGCTTTAACCTGTGTTTGATCTTTTGAGAATTCGACGGTTCTGACTGGGGTTTGAGAACTGGCAGCGGCTACTAGATTATTTTGAGTATTTCCCGGAGAGAAACTGTAGGAAAATGCTTCAGGATTTCTTCCAGTAAATAAATTCCGTTGCGGTGGAGCCGGATATCGCTGGACATTTTCTCCTTCACCTTCATAGTTCGTATCGTTATCTTGCCATGATTTAAGATGTGGAGGTTTTCTTGCTTCCTCGGCAAGATTGTGTTGGACGGCTCTGTAATCAATAAAATTTGTAAAACAGTACTCATCAAGCTACAAATTTACATTATACTTAGGTATACAAACCTCTGAATGATTTCCGGCATAGGTGGTGCCACCGGTAAGTGATCCCCAGTAGCTCTAAAACCATTTGAATCGGCGATGTAGTGCACAGTGTAAGTTTGACCATTATCGCCTACGTAGGAGTACGATCCCTCGACAACTTGTTCTTCCTTGTCGGTACCTATATTTTCCATACGACTGTGTTGTACGTAATGGGTCTGATCAGCACCAAGAGCTCTGAAAATTGATGTTTTTAGGTAATTGGAATATTACTAGTTTTGCAACAACACAATTAATTTAATTTAGTATCTATTAGATCACAAACAAATTTGATTTGATAAATTTGATTTACTATTATTAACATACTCGTAACTAAAGCTTCCGTCCAAGTCCATCTCATTAGACAAACGGATAATAGGAATTGCAGGTTCTGTTGTTGACGAAGATATGAAAACTCCAGGTGCATGAAAGTATTGAGCATTTTGGTATGATCCTGCCTTGATCAGTTCGGGCCCATGATCACTTCTGTGGCCCACGGTATCGACTGATATTATCGACCGTCTAGTTGTAGGATTTTGATTAACCGGAGGCTGTGAAGTCACACCAACATTCATTGGAAAGTGTTGAGGCTTCACATCTATTCTATCAATCGGATGTTCGTAGTTTACAGTTCTAAAGGGCTGTCTTATTTCTCGTTTTTCAGGTTCATTTCTATTTATTGCTCTTTGCGTTCCATTGAATCTATTATGCTGAAGTGGTGATTGCGGCAAAGGAACAGGACGCTTAGTCACATGTCTATTATTAGGCTCGTTATCTTCATCATCATCCTCAAAGTTTGGTACGATAGAGGAAGACATCATCATTGGAAATGAAGTGGGGAAAGAGGCTGGCGCTTTTGTGCCTGTTGGTGGCAGGTACTGGAAGGGCAACTTATTTGTGTTCTTCATCGCATAGTAAGGAATTGCTGTGTGTGGTTCGAGTGGTAAGTAGAGTGAGCTGTCTGAGGCAAACACACTTGGGCCGGGCGATTGATATTGAGGCAGGAAAGAATACTGATCATCTTCTATTTTTTGCGCCCATAAATGAGATATTGAATAAGTTGTTATAATGTAAAATATTAACTGGAAAAAATAATTATATCAGGTTAATAATAACTTACAGTTTTAGGTTATAAAAATCCAAAATATTTAATTGCAACACAATCACTTTCGCACTTACCAGCTTCATTTTTCTGAAGCTGTATTGTCCTTGAAAGAACAATGATAGCACACGTCACAATCTAACACTAGTAGAAAATGGACTAGTAATGAAAATGAATTCCGCATATATTTATACGCACGCACGGTCATCTGTGTGGTCAGGCATTCGTGAAAGATATCGCTTGGTTGTACTGGTTTTCTCCGCTCGTTGCGTCTCACTTTTTACACCGTTTTTCCGAGTGCTCAGTCTTATTGTTTTACGGGCTTTGATTATTATAATTGATAGATTAAAGTAAGAGTGTTTAATCGTAGGAACATCAACGCATAGGTACTCCCTGTTTATAAAAGAAATTGTAGATAAGTAATATTTTAAATCATAAGTTAAAATATCTTGCCCGTGACGTAATGTCGTCCATTACTGCCGTAAATAACTAACTTGTCAGAATATGAGATACACCGGTTCTTTTGTCGGCTCCAGTTAACAATAAATTGAATCGGAGAAACTTAAAAATGGCAAATAAGATTTATTTGAATAAGAAGGCAAATTGGAGGATATGGATATATGAGAACGATGGTAGATGGCGGTAGATGCCCCCATCCTGGATAATGATACAAAAAGTGAATTTTGAGGCTTGGTTGGTAGTTTAATGAGTAGCCGTAGTAACCGGTACCAATGGCCTCTTAAGGTACTACCATCGTCGGTTCAAATCTTGATCTCTGAGTTTTTCGAAATTTATGTGCACATTACATTTGAAATTTACCGCGAGTTTTACGGTGAAGGAAAAACATCGTGTGGAAACCTGTACAACTTGCGAAGCAATTCAAAGACATGTGTCCCAATCTGCACTTTGATAATGCTCTTTGACATTCCACTCAAAACAAAACATATTATATAATAATTATATCATAACAAAAATTAAGTAGGTATAACTACGCTTAATTTTGAAATATCCTTTATATAATAAAATTCTAAATAATATCAGGTTTCGCAACATTACCAGCAACCTTTCTTTGAAATTCGGCACCGAACAGCCTTTAAACAAAACATCGAACGTTGCAAATTGAATCGGGATGGTATAAGGATCTGATTCGTTCATTATAAAGGCCGTTGGGTTGTTTTTATCGCATTCGGATAAAGGAGCCGATAAATTGGACGGTCTATAGGCCGTCCCACGGCTTCGGTTCCATAACGTGATGCAAGCTTCGTAATGGCCAATGTCAATGCCTTTCCGGACCGGTTTCGTGATTTTTCGGCAGTCCCTTGACTGTGTTCCTTGGAAGGAAAGATACAATACTTGATGGTTAATTAGAAACTTGTTTATTTTCATGATTAATAGTTCGCGTTTTTGTAGAAATAAATCTAAATACTGCATGGAATTTATTTTATTTTATTTATATATTGTGAAATAAACAATCATACAAAGACAAGGTTACAAATATTTTATCCGAATTTATCCGTATGAACTAGTTTACGCCCGCTTCCATGATAAAAGTCCCTAATATGTGCGAATGTTGTAAAATTAATCCTTATTTCCCGCCTCATCCCATCCCAGCCTATATACGTCCCACTGCAGGGCACAGGCCTCCCCTCAGAATGAGAGGGATTGGGCAGTAGTTCCCACGCGGGCCCAATGCGGATTGGGAACTTCACACACACCATTGAAATTATTTCCCGCCTACATCTTACAAACTCTATTGTCTAGTTCTATCTTTGGCTCACTGTCTTGAGTTGGGCGTTGATGAAACAAATAGTTAATCAGGACTTTCCGTTTTATGTAATAAAGATTAGAACGTCTTAAGTAGGTAAAGTATATTCTCATTTATCGCATAATTGTTTCGTCTTTACAGGTAAGTTATTCCAGTCCATCTACAACAAGTGGTCTCGATCAGGTTTGTCTGAATTAGCGCCTTTATTAGAGCTAGACTGTGATGGTAAAAAAAGTAGCTACAAACAAGAAAAAGTAAGCAGGGGGGCTACTACGAAATTCGAAATTCGAAGTTCTTGTCGTACCGTCTCTCTCACTCTCATATTAAATAATATAAGCGTCAGCGGGACGGCAAGATACGAAGTTCGAATTTTACCCTTCGTAATATAGGGCCAGTGCCGATGAGGAAAAGGGTTTAACTGTAAATAAAACAACAAAGGTTCGATTTTTTATTTATTGGTCACCTCCAATCTGAGTATCACAAAATTAAAATTACACATAACTCGCACTAAATAACTAAATACAGTAATCAAGTTCACAATATTAGTCTGATCGTGACCAAGATCACTGTTGATGAAGTATTACAGATTGTTACCGTCGTTCGGAAAAATATTCAAACACGCGAACGCAGGTCACTACACTCGTTGTGAATTGATTATCGACATCTATTAATAAAGAACGACTTCATAATAACTAGTGTAATATTTAAAACTACAACATTACGTTACGTACAATGAAATCTTTTTGCAAATTTTATTTCAATTCACGAACAGTGACTCCGAGTGTGTTTTGATACATCATTATTTATTTTTCTGCGATAATTCTGTATTATGATTATTTTTTAATTTCATAACTTTCTACTTCTTAACCATAAGATGGCTGATTTTGTTGCTGTGGGGGGTAAGTCTGCTGGGGATACGTCTGTTGGGGATAGGTTTGTTGGGGGTATGTCTGCTGGGGATATGTCTGCTGAGGGTAAGTATGCTGTGGGTAAGTGTGCTGTGGGTAGGTTTGCTGAGGATACTGCTGCTGTGGCTGCTTGTTTTTCTCAGCTTCAATTCTAGCTGCTTCCTCCTTAGCGTTTTGCTCGATGGAACTGTATATAAATTAAAATAATTAGACTGTGCAAATCTAACGAAGAAGAAATAATTAAAATGTTGCTTTAAAGAATGAAAACATCACACAAAAAATAAATTTAGTTGTTACACACAATATTGGGCCCCGACTTCCTAATTACCACAATTAGAATTTTTTTTGTTAAATAATCGTGCTACCTACCATTTGTATGAATATATTTCTTCAAGATAAAGTATAAACAGTTAAAATCGTAAATGCTCACTTAGATCACCCCTAAGTTGATCGAACTGTATCAAATTATCAAAATCCATTCCTAAACGAATGTTGCACAGATCCCTCGTTTCACGCCACCCTGGCGTAGGATCGGAAAACTACCAGTTCTAAGTTTATGGAATACGTAATATTATTATGACTAGCGGGTACAATTTGTCTCAGACAAAAACAACTTGTGCCCATAACTCACTCACTAACACGCCCTCTCGCTCCAGGAAATAAGGAGAACAAAAACTAGTAGCATATTTCCTTCTAAAATGTTCATAAAGATGCCAGATTTTACCTACTTTTATTATCCTCTTCACTATCTGCCTGGCGGACATAGTTATCTTCTTTATTATCAGGTAATAAAACTGTGCTAAAATTCTTTACTAAAATCCGGCTAGAGTTAATATTTAAAATGACAGCATTTAATCGCCTCTGCTAAAAACAACTAAATGCATTGAGATTTATCGCTCTAATTAAATCTCAGAAGCATTTAGTTTTGTCTAGCAATTAGTTTAAATTTAATTTAATGATAATTAATTACTCAAGAAGGTACGAGGACATTCTATAATACGAATGAAGTATTATCTTTCATTCATTCATTGTAGCGTTCTAAGGGGGGAGGCCTTTGTTCAGCAGTGGACGTCTTCTGGCTGATGATGATGATGATGATTATCTTTCAATTCAAAATGAGCCAATGCACATCCAAATATGAATCCATCCCATCAGGAATGAAACCAATCTTTTCAAGTAGTATTCTTTTCATATCAGCAACCCAACATACCTAGTCACCAAAATGTTTAATAGATACAAAAGAGGAAAATGTGATATTTTAAACAAAATCAAATCAACTTACGCCTGGATCGCGGGAGGCACTGGAGGAGGTTTGGGGAGGTGGTCGCCAGATGCGTGAAAACCGCTCTCATCAGCCCACCAGGTGACGGTGTAAGTTTTGCCATCACTTCCCACATAAGAGTACCAGCCCTTTTTCACTAGGCTTTCGTTATCGGTCCTAGGGTTGGTAACATAGCCTTCTTCACCGACGTGAGTACCGTCTCCGATTTGGTACCTATAAAAATGACATCGTATTTTACTCATTAAAATAATTGGAAAATGATTGTTAACATGCTTTAGGTAAGTAAGTAGGTACTTTTAAGTAATAATTGTTGTTAAGGAACGGCATTTAATTTAATGATAACAACAAAAAATATAACCTTCAAACTTCGAAGTCTATGATGTTTAAAATTTAAAGCAGACAGGTTCCATTTAAAATCTAAAAAATGAATTCAAATAAATAAATATTTTAGTAAATCTTCGTAGCTTTAGGCTACGATTAATGTGCGCTGATTTTATCAGCCCCTAATCGATCTCTATTACAAGTCTGAAAACAAAGTGACAATAAATTTAAAACACTAGGAACTACATAAAAGAGGAGTGCCGGTTGAGTAATGTGACTATTCAAATTATTTCACTCAAGATGTCGAAACAGTTATAATGATTCGATGTTCGCCATAAATTATGCAAAAAACTATTTCTACCGATACGCGATTTATAAACAGTTAAATTGGCTATAAAACAACCCGATTCGCCGTCAGTTTTATGTCAAAAAGATACAAAGGACCGTTGTGACCGTTAGGGTTTACATTTACATAATAATAAACAACTGAAAAGCATTGGATAAAAAATTTAGACGTGTCTTTAGAACGAGTTACAACCACCGCTCCCTGTTTGATATACAAAAGTAGTATCTTATGAATTAGAGACTGTGTTTATCAATAGAAAAAATGGCCTAATAAGTTACGATGGTTTTTGGTTAGTATTTTAGATCTGGTTCATTCACCTCTGTCTTTACGATTTCCTTCGAATTAATGAATGGCGTTAAATGATTAGATTTTTTTTTATTGATCATTGATATCGATAAATTTGGGTACACTTCTGAATGTGCGGCACAATAAGCGAACATCATTGCTTTTTATGGCATTATAAAAATATTAAATTTGTTCTGGTAATTAAGTTTATTGATCGTATTCAGCTTCAAATTGGCGAGCTTACTCGATCACGTTACATTTATATGAGTTGTGACGCTTATAAAATGTTAAATTTTCTTTGAATTTACAATTAATTATTCGTCTAAATCTCCATGTACTTACACATATAGTCTTAGAACGATTAACGCCATAAATAAGATGATTCTAAATAAGATATATTGCTTTTGTGTTTTTGGATATCTAAAGAAAAATAAATACTCACTCGTATTTATAGCTGCCATTGTCTCCATAATACTGTTCGTTCTTGATGACAGCAACAGGCGTGGTGCTTGCTTGCGGAGGCACGGTCCAAGAGTTAGTGGGAGCGTCGTGTTGGACGCCGGGCTGGTTTGAGCCCTGCTGGCCCCACGGGTTCTGTGGAACGTAGTTGGGCGGGTTCCAAGTGTTTTGAGGTGGCGTCCAAATGTTTTGTGGGGGATTCCAAACATTTTCTGGGGGCTTCCATGTATTTTCAGGTGGCGTCCAAATGTTTTGTGGCGGCGTCCAGGTATTTTGTGGGGTTGTCCACGAGTTCTGTGGTGGTGCCCATGTGTTTGGGGGCGGTGTCCAATTGTTTTGCTGAGCAATCTGTTGAGGGTTCCAACCCCTCGGAGGTCTTTGGCTAGGAGGTACGTAGTCGCCGGATGCTGATCCTGAGGAATCGGCTGCCGTCTTTAGAAGCTCTACGGAGGCAACCGCTTCTGAGTCTGCTATTAAGTCTTTGACTGTGTCATCTTCTTCAGCCAGCGCAATAGCCGAGATGGCCAAAAAAATATAAAGCTGCGAAAAAAATTTATAAAGCTTAGATATTTGTGTGAAAACATACCTACAATATAGAGGCTCAATTTCAATTCTTGTTTGTTAAAGCTTTGCAAAATATGCCTGAATCAAATTAAATGCTGATAAAATGGCGTTTAATAAATAATGCAGAGTTATTTGGAGACTAAGTGAGTGATACACGAAATTTAAAGTGATGTCCATTAACTGCTGAGGCTGAGAGGTGCCGACACCAATTAACAACTCCGCCAACCGGAACGTACTTATTCTGTATTATAACCATTTAATATGTTAATTGATGATTAGGAGCTTAAGATATAACTTGTTAATATTTTAAAGGCTGTTAATCAAATAATCTTATAATAATAATGGCTTTGCTGTTGCTTTCTTCGCACATAGGTATTAGGTACATATAGTTACTTATTAACTATTCGTATTTATTGCAAATTTAATAGTTGATAAAACACACTTATTAGGACACGAAAGGTCCTAATGATAACGGTAGGTGTACTTTCGATTTTTACAAGCTTTTATTTAACTGGCAAGGTTTGCATGTTTGTCAATTTAAAACCTGGCAAGTCAAATTTCACGCATCTCTAGTGATGGGATTGACTTGAGATTCGGTATGGATAAAGTACGGCCAGCAAAAAGCTTTTATTGCAAAACTTCATTTTATGATTGAATAGGTATTCAAATTGGCTGTAAAGAACCAACTTACTGAGTATCTTATCTACGTTGACTTGACAAACTATCGAAAAATTACATTTTTTTTTTCAATCCTTTTTTTAATTTTATTTCTTCATTTGTTTTTGATATATTTTCAAGGACTTACCAGTCTCATTGTAATGTCCTTCCGTGTTCACTGTCCGTGCGAGTGTGTGACCGCGAGGGGTCGTCCGCGAATTATATAGCAAAGGTCCTGCGCCTGCGACTGCCGGTGCGCGGGCGCGGCTGTGGTGACCTCGCTCTTGAAATATTTCTTAAACTTAACTAAAAACATAACTTTTGGAGTTACTATTTAGATCTACCTATTAACAGACGAGTTTTAAATATCTATAAACCTGCGCTTCAAAAATATGAATTACGCTATCTTATTCCGACATATAGTTATTTACAAGCGTTTATTGAAAAGTCTGTCTGTAGTCAAATCTTGCAAGTTAAATTCGACCAACTCCAGTAGTCGGATTGACTTGAAATTTGGTTACTTATGTAAATTGCGCGAAATACAATCTGGTAGTGACATCCTAGTAGTCCGGCCAGGATCGTCTCCGCAGGACGGAACGGTTAATGGCATCGACTTGAAATTTGGTATGCAAATGTAGTTTAGGTGTGAGACAATGCAAGTAAAGTCGTCAGAAAGTAGTCAGCAAAAAAACTTGTATTTAAAAAAAAAAAGCCTTTTTCCATATGTTTGTAACATTAGGTACGACTTACTAAAATATTAAACTGGTGTTCCGTATGCTTCCTATTTGTAATTTTTAGTATCTCAATGATAGTTACGTTCTCACAGACGTAAAGTTTATCAATATCCTTCGATCTATGCAACACTGGCTTATATATAGGCTTATAGATAGGTATATTTTCGAATGAAACACTTCGCAACTAGAGTACACAACTTTTGCCATACCCGACATCACCGACGTCACGTTAATAATTCATTAAATCCGGCGGTAATCGAGTTGTTATGGTACAACGCTACTGTTAAGCAGTAAATGATTTTTTATCAAAAGAAGGTAAATTAAAAAAAAACCTTGTTTAGGTATGCTCATATAAATTAATTACCATAATTGGTGACTAAACAGAACATTTACCTTCTTATTGTTCCCATTTACATGAATTTAACTGGAAACATAAATCACTGACCTATTTACTTAAGTATTAAACATACAAACGTTTTAACGACTAATTTTTCAGTGGACCAATATCAACACCAAATGGAACTATCGTTCGTTCCTCTCTTTCTTTCTTGGTAATATGCCTACCATTCATAGTGTAGGAGTGCACATGGTTGTTCGTATTTATCCAACCATTTTGCAAGCACCAAAATGCAAACGTTGTAAACAATCCTAATTGGTTTTAGAGGACTATCTCTTGCAATGTCTGAGTCATGGCAAAGTAAGTTAAGAGGCTTTTTAAACAAATTTATAACGCTTCTTTAAAAAGTGTCGCTAAGTTAAAAATGGCACATGTATGTTTACTTACCCGACTGCATAAATATCTTGTTTGAGCATTGTGGTGCAAAATTTTTGTGGGTCGCTAATCACTTTGTAAACATCCGCTAAAGCTAAATGAATATGGTTCAGAATTCTAATTATGTTTTTAACATAAAAACTTTACTTAGAACCTTGCAAAATGTTCTTGGATCACATTCTAACAGGTACCAGGTAATGAACTTATATTATGTGTCAATTTTAAATTCTTGAAGTATTGTATCGTACATAAGTGTTAGGTACCTCATCGCTGCCTGGGGTCAAAGGCATCGGTATATGAAAAAAAAATACCGTAGGTAGGTAAAGTAGGTACATATTGACATAAATATGTATGATACACATAAACTATGTAAGTGAACCGGGCTAAGTGATTAAAGTTCTTGGGAAGATTAAAACCAGGATAAATGCAGTTCTTGAGAAAATTATTTATTTGCGAACGCTTGAACTTTTATTTAAAAGTTCGGCATAAAAACCTGAGCACAAAAGAATAATGTTGATATGATGGAAAACATTATATTACGAAAATTCAGCGGAGCGTGAAGAGCGTTTTCACAAAGGCACTTGAAAAGTCTCAGAGGAAAATAAAAACGGATTATATTTTGCTTATCGAATTTAGGGGTCGAGTCCTAATGCGCATTGTAGGCGAATTGATGAATTATGAAATATTGTCGAAGTTCGAGATGCGTCTTATGTGTATGTACAGGCGTATATAAGTAATTGGTTTACCTACTCGGTTTTAATAATGAAATAATGAGGTAAAACATTGTATATAGGTATTTAAAAACTTTATATTTTGTCAATTAACCTCTGCTGAGATGAGACGCGATGCAACGCGGCTCATTTGATTGAGAGAATTCGTCAAACGAGTAACTTGTTGACGTATCCTCTCAATGAAACGTCCGGACATTTATTCGAGCGTTTCAACCGTCTCATTTTTCTGGACACTTTACTGACACAATGGCCGAATATTTTGATACAGTTTTTTAGTTATCTGGTAGAAATACAGGAACTCTTAACAAATAATCGAAAACAACATCAAAATCTACAGTCAATTCGTAAAAAATGTGACCAGATAAATGAGGCGGTTGAAACGCTCGAATAAACGCCCGTCCCGTCTTGGTGTGAACTAGCTCAACGTTTCCGTTAATATAGATGTATGTTTTTTTTTTTTTTCTATTATTCGACTGGATGGCAAACAAGCAAGTGGGTCTCCTGATGGTAAGAGATCACCACCGCCCATAGACAACTGCAACACCAGGGTATTGCAGATGCGTTGCCAACCTAGAGGCCTAAGATGGAATACCTCAAGTGCCAGTTATTTCACCGGCTGTCTTACTCTCACGCCGAAA